>NC_138291.1:91725000-92147500 GCF_965601325.2 Salmo salar | reverse complement strand
TGCTGTAATCGTCAGTTACTGACCTTTGACATGGACATGGTTTGTTGAACACACACACACCCACACACAATTGAGGAGTTTCGGCAGTTACAGCAGATAGTAAAATAAGTGCTGAATTGTCTAATCTTCAGAATATGCAAAATGCTTCAGTCTTCAGTTAAACACACTCAAACAGCCAATATGTTATGCATGGGAGTTCCTAGGCAGTTGGAAATAAAGTGTATATCAATTCCCTGTTTGCTGCTTCCAAATATGACACCAGTGACATCTCCCATGAAATATGACACCAGAGACAGCTCCTATGAAATATGACACCAGTGACAGCTCCTATGAAATATGACACCAGTGACATCTCCTATGAAATATGACACCAGTGACATCTCCTATGAAATATGGCACCGGTGACAGTCCTATGAAATATGGCGCCAGTGACAGCTCCTATGAAACATTACTCCAGTGACAGCTCCTATGAAATATGACACCAGTGACAGCTCCTATGAAATATGACACCAGTGACAGCTCCTATGAAATTTGACACCAGTGACAGATCCTATGAATATGACACCATTGACAGGAATTATGACACCAGTGACAGCTCCTATGAAATATGACACCAGTGACAGCTCCTCTGAAATATGGCACCAGTGACAGCTCCTATGAAATATGACAACAGCGACAGCTCCAATGAAATATGACACCAGTGACAGTTCCTATGAAATATGACACCAGTGACAGCTCCTATGAAATATGGCACCGGTGACAGTCCTATGAAATATGGCGCCAGTGACAGCTCCTATGAAATATGGCACCGGTGACAGTCCTATGAAATATGGCGCCAATGACAGCTCCTATGAAACATTACTCCAGTGACAGCTCCTATGAAATATGGCACCAGTAACAGCTCCTATGAAATATGACACCAGTGACAGTTCCTATGAAATATGACACCAGTGACAGTTCCTATGAAATATGACACCAGTGACAGTTCTATGAAATATGACACCAGTAACAGCTCCTATGAAATATGACACCAGTGACAGGAAATATGACACCAGTGACATCTCCTGTGAAATATCACACCAGTGACAGGAAATATGACACCAGTGACAGCTCCTATGAAATATGGCACCAGTGACAGCTCCTATGAAATATGACCCCAGTGACAGGAAATATGACACCAGTGGCAGCTCCTATGAAATATGGCACCGGTGACAGTCCTATGAAATATGGTGCCAGTGACAGCTCCTATGAAACATTACTCCAGTGACAGCTCCTATGAAATATGGCACCAGTGACAGCTCCTATGAAATATGGCACCAGTGACAGTTCCTATGAAATATGGCGCCAGTGACAGTTCCTATGAAATATGACACTGGTGACAGTCCTATGAAATATGACACCAGTAACAGCTCCTATGAAATATGACACCAGTGACAGGAAATATGACACCAGTGACATCTCCTGTGAAATATCACACCAGTGACAGGAAATATGACACCAGTGACAGCTCCTATGAAATATGGCACCAGTGACAGCTCCTATTAAATATGACCCCAGTGACAGGAAATATGACACCAGTGGCAGCTCCTATGAAATATCACACCAGTGACAGGAAATATGACACCAGTGACAGTTCCTATGAAATATGACAGCAGTGACAGCTCCTATGAAATATGGCACCAGCGACAGCTCCAATGAAATATGACACCAGTGACAGCGCCTATGAAACATGACACTGTGATATATACAGAGGGGGAAAAAAGTATTTAGTCAGCCACCAATTGTGCAAGTTCTCCCACTTAAAAAGATGAGAGAGGCCTGTAATTTTCATCATAGGTACACGTCTGCTATGACAGACAAAATGAGAAAAAAAATCCAGAAAATCACATTGTAGGATTTTTAATGAATTTATTTGCAAATTATGGTGGAAAATAAGTATTTGGTCACCTACAAACAAGCAAGATTTCTGGCTCTCACAGACCTGTAACTTCTTCTTTAAGAGGCTCCTCTGTCCTCCACTCGTTACCTGTATTAATGGCACCTGTTTGAACTTGTGATCAGTATAAAGGACACCTGTCCACAACCTCAAACAGTCACACTCCAAACTCCACTATGGCCAAGACCAAAGAGCTGTCAAAGGACACCAGAAACAAAATTGTAGACCTGCACCAGGCTGGGAAGACTGAATCTGCAATAGGTAAGCAGCTTGGTTTGAAGAAATCAACTGTGGGAGCAATTATTAGGAAATGGAAGACATACAAGACCACTAATAATCTCCCTCGATCTGGGGCTCCACGCAAGATCTCACCCCGTGGGGTCAAAATTATCACAAGAACATCTGTTCATCTGTTGTGTCCTCCTGTTGTGTGTCCTCCTGTTGTGTGTCCATCTGTTGTGTGTCCATCTGTTGTGTGTCCATCTGTTGTGTGTCCTCCTGCTGTGTGTCCACCTGTTGTATGTCCTCCTGTTGTGTGTCCACCTGCTGTGTCCACCTGTTGTGTATCCATGGAAATTGGAACAGATAATAAAATAATGACCGTCCAGTTGATAGTGAAATTGTATAGCTTGGAAACAGTCAGGCTAGTGTGTGAAAAAAGTGTATGTGTGTGGACGTGTTTAACTATTCTTGTAGGCACCAGAACTATTTCTAGGGGGTTTAGGGTTAGGGTTAGGATTAAGGTTAGATTTTTGGGTTAAGGTTAAGGTTAGGGTAAGAGTATGGGTTAGGGTTAAGGAAAATGTTAAATGGGACTGAATTGTGTGTCTGCACAAGGATAGCTGTGCAAGACTGTGTATGTGTGTGTGTGTGTGTGTGTGTGTGTGTGTGTGTGTGTGTGTGTGTGTGTGTGTGTGTGTGTGTGTGTGTGTGTGTGTGTGTGTGTGTGTTGGCTCTGTCTATGAGGTGAGGACAGACAGAAGACAGTCAGACAGGAACACTATATATACAAAAGTATGTAGACACTAGAGGTTCGACCGATTATGATTTATTTTTTTTCGGCGCCGATACCGATTATTGGAGGACCAAAAATGCCGATACCGATTAATTGGCCGGTTTTATTTATTTATTTGTAATAATGACAATTACAACAATACTGAATGAACACTTATTTTAAGTTAATATAATACATCAATAAAATCAATTTAGCATAAAAAAATAATGAAACATGTTCAATTTGGTTTAAATAATGCAAAAAACAAAGTGTTGGAGAAGAAAGTAAAAGTGCAATATGTGCCATGTAATAAAGCTAACGTTTAAGTTCCTTGCTCAGAACATGAGAACATATGAAAGCTGGTGGTTTCTTTTAACATGAGTCTTCAATATTCCCAGGTAATACGTTTTAGGCTGTAGATATTATAGGAATTATAGGACTATTTCTCTCTATACGATTTGTATTTCATATACCTTTGACAATTGGATGTTCTTATAGACACTTTAGTATTGCCAGTGTAACAGTATAGCTTCCGTCCCTCTCCTCGCTCCTACCTGGGCTCGAACCAGGAACACATCGACAACAGCCACCCTCGAAGCAGCGTTACCCATGCAGAGCAAGGGGAACAACTACTCCAAATCTCAGAGCGAGTGACGTTTGAAACGCTATTAGCTCGCACCCCGCTAACTAGCTAGGCATTTCACATCGGTTACACCAGCCTAATCTCGGGAGATGATAGGCTTGAAGTTATAAACAGCGCAATGCTTAAAGCATTGTGAAGAGCTGTTTGAATGAATGCTTACGAGCCTGCTGCTGCCTACCATCGCTCAGTCAGACTTCTCTATCAAATCATAGACTTAATTATAACATAATAACACACAGAAATACGAGCCTTAGGTCATTAATATGGCCGAATCCGGAAACTATCATCTCGAAAACAAAACGTTTATTCTTTCAGTGAAATACGGAACCGTTCCGTATTTTATCTAACGGGTGGCATCCATAAATCTAAATATTCCTGTTACATTGCACAACCTTCAATGTTATGTCATAATTACGTAAAATTCTGGCAAATTAGTTCGTAATGAGCCAGGCGGCCCAAACTGTTGCATATACCCTGACTCTGCATGCAATGAACGCAAGAGAAGTGACACAATTTCACCTGGTTAATATTGCCTGCTAACCTGGATTTCTTTTAGCTAAATATGCAGGTTTAAAAATATATACTTCTGTGTATTGATTTTAAGAAAGGCATTGATGTTTATGGTTAGGTACAGTCGTGCAACGATTGTGCTTTTTTCGCAAACGCGCTTTTGTTAAATCATCCCCCGTTTGGCGAAGTTGGCTGTCTTTGTTAGGAAGAAATAGTCTTCACACAGTTCGCAACGAGCCAGACGGCCCAAACTGCTGCATATACCCTGACTCTGTTGCAAGAGAAGTGACACAATTTTCCTAGTTAAAAGAAATTCATATTAGCAGGCAATATTAACTAAATATGCAGGTTTAAAAATATATACTTGTGTATTGATTTTAAGAAAGGCATTCATGTTTATGGTTAGGTACACGTCGGAGCAACGACAGTCCTTTTTCGCGAATGCGCACAGCATCGATTATATGCAACACAGGACACACTAGATAAACTAGTAATATCATCATCCATGTGTAGTTAACTAGTGATTATGATTGATTGATTGATTGTTTTTTATAAGATAAGTTTAATGCTAGCTAGCACCTTACTTTGGCTTCTTACTGCATTTGCGTAACAGGCAGGCTCCTCGTGGAGTGCAATGTAAAGCAGGTGGTTAGAGCGTTGGACTAGTTAACCGTAAAGTTGCAAGATTGAATCCCTGAGCTGACAAGGTAAAAATCTGTCGTTCTGCCCCTGAACAAGGCAGTTAACCCACCGTTCCTAGGCCGTCATTGAAAATAAGAATGTGTTCTTAACTGACTTGCCTAGTTAAATAAAGGTGTAAGAAAGGTGTAAAAAAAAAAGAAGAAGAATCGGCCAAATCGGTGTCCAAAGATACCGATGTCCGATTGTTATGAAAACTTGAAATCGGCCCTAATTAATCGGCCATACCGATTAATCGGTCTACCTCTAGACACCCCTTAAAATTAGTGAAGTCAACGATTTCAGCCAAACCCGTTGCAGACAGGTGTATAACATTGAGCACACAGCCATGCAATCTCCATAGACAAACACTGGCAGTTGAACGGCCTTACTGAAGAGCTCAGTGACTTTCAATGTGGCATCATCATAGGATGACATCTTTCCGACAAGTCAGTTAATCAAATTTCAGCCCTGCTAATGCTGTCCCAGTCAACTGTAAGTGGATTTGTTAACTATAAAAAGGTAAGACATGCTTTTAATTCTGGTGCTGCTCTGCACACACATGCTTTTTAGCTAACTAGCTCACAGGACATTCAAAGTTTCCTTCATAGAAGCCGCTCCTCCAAGGTATAATTCTGTGGACCTAATTCAGATAATGCATGTCATAACAAGATGCCCAGCGCTTCAAGCCTCCTCCTCCACCCTCACTCACTCTCTCCCCACATGCAAAATGTCAGTCCATCTTGCGCCATAGGCTACACTTGTCCATCAGGTATGTGAACAATTAGCTTGCCTGCTCTATCCGCACTGATTGGTGAAGTAATTTAATAACCTAAATGTAAAAACCGGTTGATTTCACAGGTTAAAAAAAAGGAACAGAAAGGAACGATATAAACCTGTATTTTCTTTTGGTTCAAACCAGTTCAGAACTTTTCATTTTGCTGGTGGGAACAGTGGAACAGAACTATTTTTTTTTATTATTCTGTTCTGAACGAAACAATTGGAAAATAATTTCAGTTCCAACCCCTGCCTGTCACCAGACATCTCATCACTCACAAGCCCAGTCCCAATCAGTCAGTCTAGTCCCAAGACGCCTGGCCAACTTACTAGTCAGACCAGCTTTACTCATACTGTACCTCTGATCTGGTTGAGTGAGCTGCGTTCAGCACCTGATGACTGAGTTATGTGGTTTTTATTTTCTTACTCCCGTAAAGTTGTCTCATGCTCTGGTGAGGGAATGGGGAGATGAGTTACGAAACATTTACAGAGTTCACCATTTCAGAGCGACTCTAAAAGACTGCAATGTGATACAACCTGAGAGAGGAGCCATGGTGTTGCAAACATGTTTCAAAATGGAGTTCCCAGATGAGTTTTTAACTTACCAAAACACTCCACTTTCAGCCTAGAAAACACACATGCACGCATCAGAGATAGGCAGTACTTCTGTTACATGTATTTGAAATAAGTATTTAAATCACTTGTAATTTGTATTTCACTGGGCTTAACTACAATCCAATGTATTTTGTAACAAGATACCTTTTTTTAACTTGAGACCACAATTTTCGCCCTGCATTGGTATCAGAAGTCTGATGGCACTATGGCTAGATTAACAAAATGTCAATGTAAATGTGAAAATGAACACTTGCAAAGCATGCAGGGCATTATTCTAATTAGCTCCACCCCTGAAACAAGGCCAATAATAATACCCAGTGTGCTTTGCAATTGGTTATTTTTACAAAAACATTTACATTTTGGTCATCCAGAGCACTTAGAGTCAATGCATTCAGCTAAGGTAGATAAACAATCACATATCTGTCACGTCCTGGCCAGTATAAGGTTAATTGTTTTTGTAGTTTGGTCAGGACGTGGCAGAGGGTATTTGTTTTATGTGGTTCGGGGTGGTGTGTTTGTGTAAAGGGTGTTTGATTTAGTATTTCTGGGTTTTTGGTTGATGGTCTATGTGGTTGTATTCTATGGTTAGTCTGGTGTGTGTGTTTCTATGTTTGGTTAATTGGGGTTGGGACTCTCAGTTGAAGGCAGGTGTTGTCTATCTGCCTTTGATTGAGAGTCCCATATATTAGGGTGTGTTTGTGTGTGTGATTTGTGGGTGATTATTCTGTGTATAGCCTTGTGCCTTACCAGACTGTTTTTGTTGATCGTTCGTGTTTTTTGTTATTTTGTATGTTCGTTTTGAAAGATAATTAAAAAATCAAGATGAGCATTCACGTACCTGCTGCGTTTTGGTCCTCATTCACCGACAACAACTGTGACAATATCACAGTCATAGCAAGTATTATTATTATTTTTTACCTTTACTGAGAATGTTGTTGTAGTGAAGGCATGTACTTGCAAATGTTTCATAAAATAACTGTATTTTGATTAAATACAATACTTTGCAAAAGCATTTAATATTTTATTTTGATGCATTGGTCGACAGCGCCTAATCCCCCTCAGAAGGCTGAAAGTGTTGGTATGGGCCCTCAAATCCTCAAAAGGTTCTACAGCTGTACCATTGTGAGCATCTTGACTGGCTGCATCACTGCTTGGTATGGCAATAGCACTGCCCTCGATCGCATGGCGCTACAAAGGGTGGTGCGGACAGCCAAGTACATCACTGGGGCTGAGTTCCCTGCCATCCAGGACCTCTATACAGTGAATTCAGTTAGTATTCAGACCCCTTCCCTTTTTCCACATTTTGTTACGTTACAGCCTTATTCTAAAATGGATTAAGTAAAAATGTTTCCGCATTGATCTACACACAATAGCCCATAATGACAAAGTGAAAACAGGTTTTTAGACATTTTTGCAAATGTATTAAAAATAAAAAACAGAAATACCTTATTTACATTTACGAAGTGCTATAGAGGTGTCACTACAGACCCGGGTTCGATCCTGGGCTGTATCACAACCAGCCGTGATTGGGAGCCCCATAAGGTGGCGCACAATTGGCCCAGCGTCGTCCGGGTTAGGGGAGGGTTTGGTCGGGGTAGGCCATCATTATGTGAATTCTTACCTGACTTGCCTAGTTAAATAAAGGTTAAATAAAGGCATTCAGACCCTTGACTATGAGACTCGAAATTGAGCTCAGGTGCATCTTGTTTCTATTGATCATCCTTGAGATGTTTCTACAACGTGATTGGAGTCCACCTGTAGTAAATTCAATTGATTGTACATGATTTGGAAAGGCACACACCTGTCAATATAAGGTTCCGACAGTTGACAGTGCATGTTAGAGCAAAAACCAAGCCATGAGGTCAAAGGAATTGTCCGTAGATTTCCGAGACAGGATTGTGTTGAGGCATAGACCTGGGGAAGGGTGCCAAAAACTGTCTGCAGCATTGAAGGTCCCCCAAAACACAGTGGCCTCCATCATTCTTAAATCAAAATAGTTTGTAACCACCAAGACTCTTCCGAGAGCTGGCCACCCGGCCAAACTGAGTAATTGGGGGAGAAGGGCCTTGGTCAGGGAAGTGACCAAGAACCCAATGGTCACTCTGACAGAGCTCCAGTTCCTCTGTGGAGATGGGAGAACCTTCCAGAAGAACAACCTTCACCGCAGCACTCCACAAATCAGGCCTTTATGGTGGAGTGGCCAGACGGAAGTCACTCCTCAGTAAAAGGCACATGACAGCCCACTTGGAGTATGCCAAAAGGCACCTAAAGGACTCTCGACCATGAGAAACAAGATGCTCTTGTCTGATGAAACCAAGAGTGAACTCTTTGGCCTGAATGTCAAGCATCACGTCTGGAGGAAACCTGACACCATCCCTATGGTCATCACCCTGTGGGGATGTTTTTCAGCAGCAGGGACTGGGAGACTAGTCAGGATCGAGGGAAAGATGGACAGAGCAAAGTATAGAGAGATCCTTTCTATTGTGGTATTGTGTAACGACTGTCTTCTGAAATGAACCAAGGCGCAGCAGGTATGTGAATACTCATTTTTTAATTACCCAACAAAAGGAGTAAAGCATCCACAGGAAACAATAAACGTGACAGCAGCAACAGTTTGCAGGCTAAAAAAAACGCAGTGCAAAACAACCACCCACAAACCCCAGTGACAATCAACTCCTACATATATGACTCCCAATCAGGAACAACGATTCCCAGCTGTTCCTGATCAGGAGTCACAAGACACACACAAGACTGACACGTCCTGACCCCCAAACTACTACACCAGCTCCATCTGCTGGTCAGGACGTGACATATTGACTGTATGTTTGTTTATTCCATGTGTAACTGTGTTGTTGTTTGTGTCGCACTGCTTTGCTTTATCTTGGCCAGGTCGCAGTTTTAAATGAGAACTTGTTCTCAACTGGCCTACCTGGTTAAATAAAGGTAAAAATAAATAAAAATGAGAACCTGCTCCAGAGCGCTCAGGACCTCAGATTGGGGTGAAGGTTCACCTTCCAACAGGACAACAACCCTAAGCACACAGCCAAGACAACGCAGGAGTGGCTTCGGGACAAGTCTTTGAATGTCCTTGAGTGGCCCAGGCAGAGCCCGGACTTGAACACGATCAAACATCTCTGGAGAGACCTGAAAATAGCTGTGCAGCGACGCTCCCCATCCAACCTGACAGAGCTTGAGAGGATCTGCAGAGAAGAATGGGTGAAATTCTCCAAATACAGGTGTGCCAAGCTTGTAGCACCATAACAAAGAAGACTCTAGGCTGTAATTGCTGCCAAGAGTGCTTCAACAAAGTACAGAGTAAAGGGTATGAATGCTTATGTAAATGTGATATCAGTTTTTTAAATTTAATACATTTGCAAAAATTTCTAAAAACCTATTTTTGCTTTGTCATTATGGAATATTGTGTGTATATTGATGAGATATTTTTTTTAAATTACATTTTAGAATAAGGCTGTAATGTAACAACATGTGGAAAAAATCAAGGGATCTGAATACTTTCCAAATGCACTGTATCTACCTCCATCCTTCCAGTATCCCTGCACATTGTAAATACAGTACTCGAACTGACCCTGTATAGAGCATGCTTACCTTCTTTCGTCTTCTTATTTCTTATTTTTATATATTGTGTGTTTTTGTCCTACCTTGTTATTTTTAGTATTACATTGTTATTGATTACTGTATTTTGGGGTCAGGAGCTTGCACTGTACACACACACACACACACACACACACACACACACACACACACACCGTAAAAAAACGAATGTTTTGGAATGTTTTGGAAGCGTGACCATGAATAATTCTAACTCAGTTCTGCTTTAAACCTCTACGAGATTGGTGTCCCCCCATGGGACGGTTGAGCTAACGCAGGTTAATGTGATTAGCATGAGGTTGTAAGTAACAAAAACAATTCCCAGGACATAGACATATCTGATATGGGCAGAAAGCTTAAATTATTGTTAATCTAACTGCACTGTCCAATTTACAGTAGCTATTACAGTGAAAGAATACCATGCTATTGTTTGAGGAGAGTGAACAATTATGAACTTGAAAATGTATTAATAAACCAATTAGGCGCATTTGGAAGAACAATCCCGTAGTGAGTGAAGAACAATCCCATAGTGAGGGAAGAACAATCCCGTTTTATGATGTTTCAGAGCAGGAATTATTTTCCTCCTGTCTTACTTCTTCCTCTGTGCATATCTCACTCTATTCTTCCCTCCATTCCTCTCACTCTTCCACTTCTTGCTTTACTTGACAGGTTAGCAGGTACTGAGGACCGTCCCTCAGTCCCCACTCTCTTGTTCTCTCCTCCCTCCCTACCTCCCTCACTCCCTGTGACAAGAAGGCCTACTTCCAGTAACAGCGATCTCTAAACAGTTCAATTGTCACACGAATCAGAGAACACCTCAATGAAGTGATAAACGCAGTACGACCCTCTGACTGGCAGTGAACACTAAGGCCAAGACAAATAAAGAAACACACCCACCCCCAGTTACAACAGGGAGAGAGAACATACCAAGGGAGAGTGAACATACCAAGGGAGAGAGAACATACCAAGGGAGAGTGAACATACCAAGGGAGAGTGAACATACCAATGGAGAGTGAACATACCAATGGAGAGTGAACATACCAAGGGAGAGTGAACATACCAAGGGAGAGTGAACATACCAAGGGAGAGTGAACATACCAAGGGAGAGTGAACATACCAAGGGAGAGTGAACATACCAAGGGAGTGGGAAAAGGCACAATAATACAGCCTGAAAAAGACAGAGAGAGACAGACAGACAGACAGACAGACAGACAGACAGACAGACAGACAGACAGACAGACAGACAGACAGACAGACAGACAGACGCAGGACAGACAGACAGGACAGACAGTGACAGCGAGACAGAGAGAGACAGTGACAGAGACAGAGAGAGCGAGAGAGACAGCGAGAGAGAGCGAGAGAGAGAGCGAGATAGAGAGAAAGAGCGAGCAAGAGAGAGAGAGAGAGAGAAAGAGCAAGTGAGAGAGAGAGACTACAAGATGTACGTGCAGAATTAGATGGCAGGAGATAAAGAGAGATAAAGGAGAAGAAGACTGAGAGAGAGAGGGGTGGAGAAGGCCCTGCATGTTTACATTCCCTGATACATCATCCAACATGTCTGCTTACTGATGTCATTATCTGTAGCTACTGAACAGACACGAAACTGGCTACACACACACACACACACACACACACACACACACACACACACACACACACACACACACACACACACACACACACACACACACACACACACCTGGAAATGAGGACACGTGGCAAAAGAAACTGTGTTCACTCTCTGTAAATTAAACATTTCACACCTCTTAAATTGCCAACATAAAATGTATTTACTGTCTATAAACTGTCATATTTTCAACATGATATACTTTACTCAGAACCTGATTATCATCTTTGAACAAGGACAATTGTGCAGAAAAAGTGTGAAAATGATGATGTAAATCAACATGGAATGAACATAAAATGTGCCATCTTGCACAGTTTTGTCTGATAACAACATCAAGAGCCACTTTGTCTTTGACTGAAATATCATGAAATCATTTACATTAGAAGCTGAGTAAAGTACATTACATAATCTAAAATCTGGCTTGGTAAATGACTGACAGCAATAAAACATACGTATATAAAAAAGCAGATACATTAATAATCACATTTACTGTAATTCAGCAATAGTAAATTAGCGATAGTCATTTCTAGATACTTCAAGGTATGTTATCAAACTGCTTAAACTCATTGGATAAAAAAAGATCCCACATGGATCAATATAAAGTATAGATGTTGGGTAAATATCTGTGGTTTGGTGCCCAATTTAGACAGCCCTACTGGACTTAAAAACAGCAGAGCTGGGGCATGGTGGAGAACATGGCCAGAGACCAACAGAAGTGGAGAGCCTTTGTTACCGCCCAATGCGCCAGCTGGCGCGAGTGACTGGGCTTAAGATGGACCAGCACATTTAATATTTGCCAGAACTGCCCTATGGCCAGTCCATATCTGGCCAAATGCCCTTCAGTCCAGGCTCTGTGGGGATTCTCGTCCCTTGATGATCTCATACACTGGAACGTCCTCAGACTCTGAGATGGTCTCATAGACTAGGGATACAGCCTCTCTCAAAAGGGTGCCATACACAGAGGACCTGGTATTCATGTTCAGAGCTGTGTACGTGTCACTGTTCGGGTCAGAACTGTGTGGATCAGGTGTGTCCTCTGTGACATTACTTCCTGTGGATCTTCTCTTCAGTATGAGGACTAGAAAAGCACCAAATAAAATAAAATAGTATTTGTCACATGCGCCAAATACAACAGGTTACAGTGAAATGCTTACTTACAAGCCTTTTTTAACCAACAATGCAGTTTTAAGAAATATACAAAAAAAAAATAATAATAATAATAATAATTTAAGAGCAGCAGTAAAATAACAATAGCGAGGCTATATACATGGGGTACCGGTACAGAGTCAATGTGTGGGGGCACCGGTTAGTTGAGGTAATTCAGGTAATATGTACATGTAGGTAGAGTTATCAAAGTGACTATGCATAGATAATAAAAGAGAGTAGCAGCAGCGTAAGAGAGAGGGGGGGACACAATGCAAATAGTCTGGGTAGCCATTTGATTAGATGTTCAGGAGTCTTATGGCTTGGGGATAGAAGCTGTTTAGAAGCCTCTTGGACCTATACTTGGCACTCCGGTACCGCTTGCAGTGTGGTAGCAGAGAGAACAGTCTATGACTAGGGTGGGTGAGGTCTTTGACCATTTTTAGGGCCTTCCTCTGACGACGCCTGGTATAGAGGTCCTGGATGGCAGGAAGCTTGGCCCTAGTGATGTACTGGGCCATACGCACTACCCTCTGTAGTGCCCTGTGGTCAGAGGCCAAATAGTTGCCATACCAGGCAGGGATGCAACCCGTCAGGATGCTCTTGATGGTGCAGCTGTCAAACCTTTTGACAATCTGAGGACCCATGCCAAATCTTTTCAGTCTCCTGAGGAGGAATAGGATTTGTCACCACTGTCTTGGTGTGCTTGGACCATGTTTGTTTGTTGGTGATGTGGACGCCAAGGAACTTGAAGCTCTCAACCTGCTCCACTACAGCCCCGTTGATGAGAATGGGGGCGTGCTCAGTCCTGCTTTTCCTGTAGTCCACAATCATCTCCTTTGTCTTGATCACGTTGAGGGAGAGGTTGTTGTCCTTGCACTACACGGTCAGGTCTCTGACCTCCTCCCTGTAGGCTGTCTCATCATTGCCACTGCTGTGTCATCAGCAAACTTAATGATGGTGTTGGAGTCGTGCCTTGCCTTGCAGTCATGAGTGAACAGGGAGTACAGGCGGGGACTGAGCATGCACCCCTGAGGGGCCACCGTGTTGAGGATGTGTTGTTACCTACCCTTACCACCTGGGGACAGCCCGTCAGGAAGTCCAGGTTCCAGTTGCAAAGGGAGGTGTTTAGTCCCAGGGTCCTTAGCTTATTGATGAGCTTTGAGGGGACTATGGTGTTAAAACTGAGCTGTAGTCAATGAATAGCATTCTTACATAGGTGTTCCTTTTGTCCAGGTATGAAAGGGCAGTGTCGAGTGCAATAGAGATTGCATCATCTGTGGATTTATATTTTATTTAACCAGGCAAGTCAGTTAAGTACAAATTTTTATTTACAATGATGAGCTAGGAACAGTGGGTTAACTGCCTTGTACAGAACAACAGATTTTTGCCTTGTCTACTTGGGGATTCGATCTAGCAACCTTTCGTTTACTGGCCCAACACTCTAACCACTAGGCTATCTGCAGCCCCAAAATCTATTGTGATCTATTGGGGTGGTATGCAAATTGGAGTTGGTCTAGGGTTTTCTGGGATAATGGCGTTGATGTGAGCCATGAAAAGCCTTTCAAAGCACTTCATGGCTACAGACGTGAGTGCTATGGGTCGGTAGTCATTTAGGCAGGTTACCTTAGTGTTCTTGGGCACAGGGATTATGGTGGTCTGCTTGAAACATGTTGGTATTACAGACTCAGACAGGGAGAGGTTGAAAATGTCAGTGAAGACACTTGCCAGTTGGTCAGTGCATGCTCGGAGTACACGTCCTGGTAATCCGTCTGGCCCTGCGGCCTTGTGAACATTGACCTTTTTAAAGGTCTTACTCACATCGGCTGCGGAGAGCGTGATCACACAGTCGTCCGGAACAGATTATGCTTTCATGCATGTTGTGGTCCCGTGTGGATCAGTTGGTAGAGCACAGTGTTTGCAAAGCCAGGGTTGTGGGTTCAATTCCCATGGGGGACCAGGATGGAAAAAAAAAAAAATGTATGAAATGTACGCATTCACTACTGTAAGTCGCTCTGGATAAGAGTGACTTACAGTCGCTAAATGACTAAAATGTAAATGTTTCAGTGTTACTTGCCTTGAAGCGAGCATAGAAGTAATTTAGCTCATCTGGTAGGCTCGTGTCACTGGGCAGCTCTCGGCTGTGCTTCCCTTTGTAGTCTGTAATAGTTTTCAAGCCCTGCCACATCCGACGAGCGTCGGAGCCGGTGTAGTATAATTCGATCTTAATCCTGTATTGACACTTTGCCTGTTTGATGGTTCGTCGGAGGGCATAGCGGGATTTCATTTAAGCTTCCGGGTTAGATTCCTGCTCCTTGATAGTGGCAGCTCTAGCCTTTAGCTCAGTCCGGATGTTGCCTGTAATCCATGGCTTCTGGTTGGGGTATGTACGTACAGTCACTGGGACGACGTCATCGGTGCACTTATTGATGAAGCCAGTGACTGATATAGTGTACTCCTCAATGTCATCGGAAGAATCCCGGAACATATTCCAGTCTGTGCTAGCAAAACAGTCCTGTAGCTTAGAATCTGCTTCATCTGACCAATTATTTATTGACCGAGTCACTGGTGCTTCCTACTTTAGTTTTAGTTTATAAGCAGGAATCAGGAGGATAGAATTATGGTCAGATTTGCCAAATGGAAGGCGAGGGAGTGCTTTGTACGCATCTCTGTGTGTGGAGTAAAGATGGTCTAGAGTTTCTTTCCCTCTGGTTTCACATTTAACATGATGATAGAAATTCGGTAAAACTAATTTTAGTTTCCCTGCATTAAAGTCCCCGGCCACAAGGAGTGCCGCCTCTGGATGAGCTGTTTCCTGTTTGTTTATGGCCATATACAGCTCATTGCGTGCGGTCTTAGTGCCATCATCGTTTTGTGGTGGTATATAGACATCTATGAAGAATATAGATAAAAACTCTCTAGGTAGATAGTGTGGTCTACAGCTTATCATACTCTACCTCAGGTGAGCAAAACCTTGAGACTTCCTTAGATATCGTGCACCAGCTGTTGTTTGCAAATATACATAGACCGCCACCCCTTTTCTTACCAGAGGCTGCTGTTCTATCCTGCCGGAACAGTGAATAACCCGCCAGCTGTATGTTATTCATGTCGTCGTTCAGCCACGACTCGGGGAAACATAAGATATTACAGTTTTTAATGTCCTGTTGGTAGGATATACGTGCTTTTATTTCATCCATTTTATTATCCAGCAATTGTATGTTGGCCAATAGTACCAAAATCAAAGGCAGATTAGCCAGTCATCGCCTGATCCTCACAAGGCACCCCGATCTCCTTCCACAAACCTCTGTCTCTTTTTCCTGCGAATGACGGGGATGAGGGCCTGTTCGGGTGTCTGGAGTAAATCCCTCTCGTCCGACTCATTAAAGAACAATTCTATGTCCAATTCAGGGTGAGTAATTGCTGTTCTGATGTCCAGAAGCTCTTTTTGGTTGTAAGTGACGATAGCAGAAACATTATGTACAACATGAGTTACAAACAATGCAAAAAAACTAACAAAATAGCACGGTTGGTTAAGAGCCCATAAAACGGCAGCCATCCTCTCCAGCAGCAACACCAGAAGCCCAACACCAGAAGCCAGGACAGCCACAACCCCCATGACAGGAGCCCAGATACACACTGCTTCTCCACTAGGTGTTGGTGGTGAGTCATTTAAAGTTATGTTGAGGAATAAGGAAGTGGAGTTCTGTGCACCAATCTTATTCTCAGCCTTACAGAAGTACTGATCAGTGTCTTCAAGACTAAAGCTGGGGATGGTGTAATTTCCTGCTCCTGTCTGTAAGACGCTAGATTCAGTTCTGTTCCCCCTTGTACCATGTGCAGTTCTGCACGTGTGGGTTGGCACTGCTGCAGGTCAGAGTCACCAAACTGCCCTCTACTCTTTTACCGGGGGGACTGACTAACACTGAGGTTCGCTTTGGGCAATAATGGACACTGAGAGACACTGCAGGAGAACGGAGATCCTCATAGCCTTTTACAGCACAGGAGTAGTTTCCTCTTTTCACTTGGTCTAGGTACAAGTGGTTGATTAGGATTGTTGGGTTGGATAGTTGATATCCATCCTTGAACCAGATGAGGGTGGGGTTTCCAGTCAGAGTTTAGGTGATGCTACAGGTCAGTGTCACGTTCTGTCCCCTTATTACTGTAGCATGAGTCACCTTCACCTGCAGACCTGTGACAGACAGAAATGTTCCAGGGAAACTATGAACCCATTCTGTGGTCCATATCTTAAATAGGAAGTGATAGTCAGCTGAGTCCTCCTCTCTCAGGTCTTAGACTCTCACTGTGGAGTGACTCATGTTATATTGGTGAGCCACTCGACCTGCATACGCTGGGCCTAGGCTTAGACTCTCAGGGACATATTCATTACTCCATCTATGACTCTGTTTGGGACTAAACCAGAGAGTGGATATGAAAATATTAGAACTCTGGCTATAAGTGCAGGATATATCCACTGATGAGCCCTAAAGCCCACATTGTCCTGCTGGTGTATGTCACTCTGTTGCAGCTCTGACCCAATACACACACTGCAGGAGAGCAGAGATCTTCACTGCCTTCTACAGCACAGGCATAGCTATCTTCAGGATTATACCAAACAGAGTAAAGTCGTACTCGTGCAGTAGGCCAAAGTTGAGGGTGTCCATTCTTGTACCAGATGTAGATGGAGTTGTCAGTTAGAGGGCAGGTGGTGCTACGGGTCAGTGTCATTATAGTACCTGAGCGTGTCACCTTCAACTTAAGAAAAACTGTGACAAAGAGCCTTACTCCTGGTTTACCAAAGTATCTGCAACCTTCTGTCCAGAATCTGAACCACTACGTAGCAATGTCACTCTCTCTCAGGTCTCTCAATGGCATATGACCCTGAATATCTTCATGTCATTTTATGAACATGTTACTATGGATTAAATAGCAATAAGGATATTCAACACTCATATGGTTGTGAAAAAAGATTGAGGCCATAGCTACCTGTCACAGACCAGAGAAAGACTGCAGACTTCCTTCTTTTCTCAAGGCCATTGTGTCATCTCCCCTCCTGCAGGTCTCAGAAACATAAAGGTACAGTCTACAAAATACATTTGCTAATAATAATATAATAATTTATCAAACAAGCAATACATCATCATAAGGCCATGTCTTTGAGTGCATGCATCCTCCAAAGATGGAGAGGGACAGTTCATGGCTTGATCAGATGAAGGTGGTCAGGGAGATGGTTGATGAAGAGTCTGGTGACGATCTTGTAGAGGGCTACTCTGAGAACCAGCCTGAGTCTTGTAGCCACTGGACTTCTCCTCCTTCACAACGTGTAGCACCCACTTGGGTGATGTCTAAGCAGCTTTGGACACCAGAAAGCTCACCACACACAGTTTGACTCTAACCCGGAAGCTTATAAGAAATCCTGCTATGACTTCTGATGAACCATCAAACAGGCAAAGCGCCAATACAGGGCTAAGATTGAATCGTACTACACAGGCTCCGACTCTTGTATTATGTGGCAGGGCTTGCAAACTATTACAGACAGCCGTGTGGGGACACGAGCCTACCAGACGAGCTAAATTACTTCTATGCTCGCTTCGAGGCAAGCAACACTGAGGCATGCATGAGAGCATAAGCTGTTCCAGACGACTGTGTGATCATGCTCTCATTAGCTGACGTGAGTAAGACCTTTAAACAGGTCAACATTCACAAGGCCGCCGGGCCAGACGGCTTACCAGGACGTGTGCTCCAGGCATGCGCTGACCAACTGGCAGTTGTCTTCACTGACATTTTCAACATGTCCCTGATTGAGTCTGTAATACCAACATGTTTCAAGCAGACCACCATAGTCCCTGTGCCCAAGAACACTAAGGCAACCTGCCTAAATGACTACAGACCCGTAGCACTCACATCCGTAGCTATGAAGTGCATTGAAAGGCTGGTAATGGCTCACATCAACACCATTATCCCAGAAACCCTAGACCCACTCCAATTTGCATACCGCCCAAACAGATCCACAGATGATGCAATCTCTACTGCACTCCACACTGCCCTTTCCCACCTGGACAAAAGGAACACCTACGTGAGAATGCTATTCACTGACTACAGTTCAACAATATAGTACCCTCAAAGCTCATCACTAAGCTAAGGATCCTGGGACTAAATACCTCCCTCTGCAATTGTATCCTGGACTTCCGGACGGGCTGCCCCCAGGTGGTGAAGGTGGGTGGCAACATTTGCCATGCTGATCCTCAACACTGGAGCCCCTCAGGGGTGTGTGCTCAGTCCCCTCTTGTACTCCCTGTTCACCCATGACTGTGTGGCCAGGTACGACTCTAACCCCAACATTAAGTTTGCAGACGACACAACAGTGGTAGGCCTGATCACCGACAATGATGAGACAGCCTACAGCGAGGAGGTCAGAGACCTGACCGGGTGGTGCCAGAATAACAACCTATCCCTCAACATAACCAAGACTAAGGAGATGAATGTGGACTACAGGAAAGGGAGGACCAAGCACGCCCCCCATTCTCCTCGATGGGGCTGTAGTGGAGCAGGTTGAGAGCTTCAAGTTCCTTGGTGTCCACATCACCAACAAACTAGAATGGTCCAAACACACCAAGACAGTCGTAAAGATGGCAAGACAAAGCCGATTCCCCCTCAGGAAACTAAAAATATTTGGCATGGGTCCTGAGATCCTCAAAAGGTTCTACAGCTGCAACATCGAGAGCATCCTGACTGGTTGGATCACTGCCTGGTACGGCAACTGCTCAGCCATCCGACTGTAAGGCACTACAGAGGGTAGTGCGTACGGCCCAGTACATCACTGGAGCTAAGATGCCTGCCATCCAGGACCTTTACACCAGGCAGTGTCAGAGGAAGGACCTAAAAATTGTCAAAGACCCCACCCACCCCAGTCATAGACTGTTCTCTCTACTACCGCATGGCAAGCAGTACCAGAGCGCCAAGTCTAGGACCAAGAGGCTTCTCAACAGTTTTTATCCCCAAACCATAAGACTCCTGAACAGATAATCAAATGGCTACCCGGACTATTTGCATTGTGTCCCGCCACCCACCACCCACCAACCCCTCTTTTACGCTACTGCTACTCTCTGTTTATCATATATGCATAGTCACTTTAACCATACCTACATGTACATACTACCTCAATTAGCCCGACTAACCGGTGCCTGTATATAACCTCACTACTGTTGTAACCTCGCTACTGTATATAGCCTCGCTACTGTATATAGCCCCGCTACTGTATATAGCCTCGCTACTGTATATAGCCTCGCTACTGTTATTATTCACTGTCTTTTTACTGTTGTTTTTTATTTCCTTACTTTTCTATTGTTCACCTAATACCTATTTTTTACTTTAAAATTGGACTGTTGCTTAGGACCTGTTAGTACCGGTAAGCATTTCATGGTAAGGTCTACACCTTTTGTATTCGGCGCACATGACAAATATACTTTGATTTGATTAGAGTAGTAGCCAGTCATCATCACAACGAGCCCTCTGCCTCAGCACTGCACTCCTCCACTACTGCATCACCCATTCCTCCCAAGCTTCAGGTGAGTCCTCAAATTCTGTTTTCAAAAGATCAGGAACCAGCAACCTCCTGCCAGAGGCAACCAGGTTTTTAACTAAAATGTCTTGGTAGTTGGTAAATAAGCAAAATAGCCCCATAACATCAAAGATCCAGCAGCATATTTAACAGTAGGGAGGAGGTATCTTCTGCATATGTATTCTTCTTTTCAAGGCCAAAGCCACGTGGCCAAAGACCTGCATTTTTGACAGATCCTTTTTTTAAATGTTTTACATTTTTCGCAATTGCAAAGAATATTTGGGGGGAGGAACAATGAAGTAAATTTTCAAACCAGTTTACACAAGACAGAAGTCTGTGGCCTTTAGCAAAACAGGAAATGCATTAATCAAAACTCTAAGATACCATAAAAATTGCAAATACATTCATAAAAAGAGCACGACAAGATTAACACAACAATGCATACCTCGAGTCAAGCTGATAAAACAGGAAGTTAGTCTGTCTATTAAATAATACAGTATATTTTCTTTGCAGTCACTAAATCATGATGATCAAAATTGGAAATACAACTAACAAAAGGAGCAAAATGATGGGCAATTACTCTCCTTTTATGCATTTGTACCAAACAATTTCATACGCATACCAAGTATTGTTCCTAATCAAAAAGAAAATGGAAACTAAGGACAGTTCAGTACGTAGGCTGGTTTGCTTATAGGTTTGTAGACCTTCATCAACAAGTAGTCTCAGACACCCAGACCTAGGATGCAAGAGCACCCTTACTTCCCTATGGCTCTGGCATAGAATAGCAGGACATTTTGCTTTAAAATGTTAAATTCTCTCAGCCTCATGGCAAAATGTGTATAAGAGCATGAGATTAGAATAACCCTTATTCTATTATTAGAATAATTCTTGTTCAGACCTTGCGGGGGGCCCTCCAAAACTGTGGTACGCCACTGGTTCAGCATCTAGAAAGTCAAAGTCAGGAAGCAATGTAGCTCACTTCAACAAGAAGCTACTCACACAGGCTCAGTTCACATTCAAGTTCTTGCTCTGTTCTTTCATCCTTAGCAGGTTAACTAGGAAAAGTAGTGCACCTAAGTTGAGATCTGGTGTAAGTGGTTCTTCAACCTGAATATTGGTGTTTTTAAAAGACTGTTTTGAAAACACTTTTGGGGTTTCAGTGCATGTAAAAGGCAGCATCGAAACACAAAAACTGTGTTTCTCATGCAATCAATGGTTTAGAAAAGCAAATGGTTTATAGTCTAAATATTGACTGATGATAAGGGCCTATGGAGAATATAATTTCGGTTCCAATCCCTGCTGAGAAGTAACCCAACTTATTCTCAGCATCTCTGCATGTCTGCAATGTTGTAAAGAAATATCCTAAAAATTAGACAGTCTCCATCGGTTAGATCTTTCCCTATATTATACATGATATAGCACTGATGGAGTGGTTTAAATTAGACAGTCTCCATTGGTTAGATCTTTCCCTATATTATACATGATATAGCACTGATGGAGTGGTTTAAATTGGACAGTCTCCATCGGTTAGATCTTTCCCTATATTATACATGATATAGCACTGATGGAGTGGTTTAAATTGGACAGTCTCCATTGGTTAGATCTTTCCCTATATTATACATGATATAGCACTGATGGAGTGGTTTAAATTAGACAGTCTCCATTGGTTAGATCTTTCCCTATATTATACATGATATAGCACTGATGGAGTGGTTTAAATTAGACAGTCTCCATTGGTTAGATCTTTCCCTATATTATACATGATATAGCACTGATGGAGTGGTTTAAATTGGACTGATTGCTGGAAACAGTGAACACATACACATTTGTATTCTAATCAAAAGAATGTGTTAAAGGATTTGTTCACAATATTTTTACTTTACCAAATCAAACAGCTAGTGGGGAAAACCGCTCGAATCGCACAAAAGGGAATATAACATTGCGGATAAAGTTCGGAATGACACAATTTCATGTATACAACATCTAAAGACCTGCATCACTATATTGAGAGCTTTGCTGTTTCTGAATGGAAGTATTTTGGAGTTTTTGGAGCCTTTGTTCATGTTTTTCCATGGCCCCCATACTGCACAATGAGCAATGAGGAAGTCTATTGCGGGTGGGGATAGTTTCTCTAAACCAAGTCAAATCACAAAAAAAGAGTCTGGACCCTTCAATAACATGCCATTTACATAACATTTTTAGATTTGGTTAAAAAATTGCGAATCAAGCCTTTATTAATCTAACAAAACACTTAACAGTGAATAATGTATTCAATGATGCCATTTTCATTTCGGTTTTGCAAAAAGGAGTCTAAAATATGCAATCCAGATACAAAGGCAAAGAAAGTGATCAGATGTTTAGAAATGTATTTGGTCATTTGATCATTATTATTCACTATATAGGTACTTTTGCCCACAGTTCCAAAAACCCTTGTAGGCAATTGAGAAAAACTGTAACCTTACTTTATTCTCTCATGTTGTCACAGTTGACTTGGACTGGTGTAAGGCGGAATCAGATGCAGGAGGCAGGTGCTGGAGGTGAGTGTCCTTTTTAATAATTTGACACACAAAACAAAAACCGCGAGGCACAGGGCGCTACAGACAGACTGCCTGGGAAAAACACATTCCCAATATTGCGAACCAAAATATATATATAAGCGGCACAAAAAGGCACGGGGCGCAGCCCGGTAAATCCTCTCTTCGTGAAACTGTCAGAAACAAACCCGTAATAAAACACGGACCACCGTCCTGAGTGGACAATCAACAATCCCGCACAAAACCCCAACTGAAAACACACACTAAATAAGGCCCCACTAATGACAGACACAAAACAGGTGCGGAACAGACAGACGAAACCAAAAGACACAGAACCAACAATCGGTGGCAGCTAATAGGCCGGCGACGACGACCGCCGAGCGCCGTCCGACCGAGGAGGGGCGCCACTTTCGTTGGATCCTGTGACACATGTGAAAATAAAACATGTATTGCAGTATATGAAACTATAGTCCAAATGTATGTCTTACATTCAGATTCATATCCAAAACATACTTTAATATTAAAACACAACCCAAACTTTATTTCGTTGTAAAATTATAATAAGGCATACTTACAGAGAGCGAGTGAGGTGTGTGCTCAGTGAATTTACTGACAGGAACCAACAGAATGTCTGGTGTCCTGTGATGGTTGACATGTGATGTCCTGTGTTGTCCTGTGATGGTTGGGCCACATTAATGGTGCAGGCCTGGCTTCCATTTAACAGTTCCACACGTTCAAATTGTCCATCTCTGTCACATCTGCTCCTGCAACGCCCTCTACTGCTCATCCTGTGTCTCCTTGACCTGTCACCACTCCCCCAGTAATCTCTGCTCAGTCAGTCTACGTTTCTAGCCGTTTGTTACTATTCAGATCCTGTATCCTGTTGTGCCTGTTTTCCTTACCTGATGCTGTTTTCCTCTCCGCTACAGTTCTGCCCACTCTGACTCTGGTCCCTGTCTGTGGATTCCCCACTATACTACTTCCTTGGATTCCCTTCCAGACCTGCTTACTCTGTCTCAACCCTTCTCGCTCCAGCCTCAGCCTCCACACCTGGTTTCCAGCAACCTGCCCGAGCTTCCCCTGACCTGCACTCCATCTCCGCCCTGGGGTTCAATAAATACCTTGGTTACTTCATCCCAGTCTCCTCGTCTGAGTCTGCTCTTGGGTTCCACTGTTCCACTCCGCGTAACAGTACGATCTGGCCAAAGAGATGAACCCTCTGCTACTCTCCACCAAATCTCGTCGGCCAAGGCGCCCTGCTCGAGCAACATGACCAAGCCCTGAAGACCCTTCTGGAGCACATCAAGGAATTTTCACAGAGCCTGTCTGACCTACAGGGCCAACCCTTCACCCAGAGCTCACAACCAGTTCCAAGTCCTTCTCCTCCGCTCCAGGAGTCGTTTCTTCCGACTCGGTGGCAACCGTTGGCAAATGTTCTCTAGTATTTGAGCAACAGCCCTACTTTTATGCTAGCGAACGGGCCAAGATTTCATTTCTGATTGGCTGCCTCCGTGGAGCAGCGCTTTCCTGGGCCACGGCGGTGTGGGAGAGACAGTCCCCCATCTGCTTCTCCTACTCCAGATTCACGGAGGAGATGAAGAAAGTCTTCGACCCCCCGGTCTGCAGTAAGGATGCAGCTAAACGACTCCTGTCCCTCCATCAAGGCTCCCAGAGTGTTGCTGAGATGGCATGTGAGTTTCGCACCCTCGCCACTGAGAGCGGCTGGAACGAGGAGGCACTTCAGGGAGCATTCCGGAACACGCTCACTGAGACCCTCAAGGACGAGTTGGTGTCCAGAGATGAGCCTGATGGACTTGATGAACTCAACTCTCTCGCTATCTGCATCGACAACCGTCTCCGTGAGCGTCGGAGGGAGAGGGTAGGTAGGGTTGCATGTCCCATAACATCTGCTTCAGTGCCTTGTCCTCCTTCTCTGACTGCATCCCATCCCCTGGCTCGTCCAGATCCTGAACCCATGCAGCTCGGCCGGGCCCGTCTCTCTTCAGAGGAGAGGCAATGACGAATCGGCGATAGGAGCTGCCTATTCTGTGGCCAGGTTGGTCACTTGTTCCATGTGTCCAGCAAAAGAGGGGGCTCGGCAGTAGTGGGGGATATACCGTTGAGCCAAATCGCCTGCCCATCTTCCCCCAGACCCCTGCTTGAAGGCAACCTCGTGTGGCAGAGCCAGGCTTTTCCTCTGTCTGCTCTCATCGAATCGGGCACTGACGAGAGCTTCCTGGACCGAGGTGTCATTACCCAGTTGGGCCTGGACACTGTCCTACTCGATTCACCCCTCAATGCCAATGCTCTCAAAGGACAGCTCCTCGCCTGTGTCTGTGAGAGAACCGTCCCTGTCATCCTGCGTCTCTCTGGAAATCACCAGGAAAAGATCAGTTTCCACATAATCGACTGTCCTTACTCTCCCCTGGTTCTTGGCTATCCATGGTTAAAGCTATACAACTCACAGATTGACTGGACCGCCGGAAAGGTAACCACTTGGAGTTCATTTTGTCACTCTAATTGTATACATTCTGCCCTTCCCCTGCCTTGTCTGTGTCCCAGTTCATTCCAGAACCTCTGAACCTGTCATCAGTTCCTCCCGAATATCACGATCTAGCTCCTGTGTTCAGAAGCTTCTGTGTTCGGCCGATGAGGCCTGCAGTCGTACGGCCTCATCGGCCGGTAGCCGGTTGTTTAACCTCTGTCATCCCGAACAAGAGGCTATGGAGTGGTACATACAGGATTCTCTGACTGCAGGACTTATCAAGCCATCTTCCTCCCCGGTGGGTGCTGGGTTTTTCTTTGTGAAGAAGATGGATGGGTCACTGAGGCCGTGCATGGACTTCTGTGAGCTGAATAATATCACTGTTAAGAACAAGTACCCCTTGCCACTCATCAGTTCTGCCTTTGCCCCCCTCCATGGTTTCTTGGTGTTCACCAAACTCGACCTTCGGAATGCCTACCACCTTGTCCGCATCAGAGAGGAGGACAAGTGGAAGACTGCGTTCAACACACCACTTGGCCACTTTGAGTATTTGGTCATGCCTTTTGGTCTTACAAACGCCCCTGCTGTTTTACAGAACCTAGTCAATGATGTGCTGAGGGATGTGATTGAACACTTTGTTTTTGTCTATTTAGATGACATCCTGATTTTTTCCAAGGACCCTGAGGCTCACCAGCAACACGTTCGCCAAGTTCTTCAACGGCTGTTGGAGAATAAGCTTTTTGTTAAAGCTGAAAAATGTGAGTTCCATGCTGCCACGGTGTCTTTCCTGGGTTATATTATTGCACAGGGACAGTTACGTATGGGCCCCTCCAAGGTCATGGCAGTCACAGAGTGGCCTGCGCCCTCCAACCTGAAGCAGCTACAGCGTTTCCTGGGGTTTGCCCATTTTTACAGACGTTTCATCAGCAACTACAGACGTCTGGCACCTCTCAGCACTCTCACCTCCACTGCCACTCCGTTCCACTGGACTCCTGAGGCAGAGGCAGCACTCCTTGAACTCAAGCGTCGCTTAACCTCCGCTCCAGTCCTTACTCAGCCCAACCCAGGACTCCAGTTCCTCATGGAGGTGGATGCCTCTGACACCGGGGTAGGTACTGTTCTGTCTCAATGTTCCCCCTCTGATCAGAAGCTCCACCCATGTGCATTCTTTTCCCGTAAGCTCTCACCTGCAGAGAGGAATTTTGATATCAGAAACCGGGAACTCCTGACAGTTAAGCTGGCTCTGGAGGAATGGCGTCACTGGCTGGAGGGCTCTGTAACCCACTTCATCATGTGGACTGACCATATAAACCTGTCCTACATACAGACCGCCAAACGTCTGAACTCCCGGCAAGCCAGGTGGGCCTTGTTCTTCGGTAGATTCAATTTCAATTTCATCTCCCCTCTCGCCAGTTCACCACCGACAACCCGGGTACCGAGCCAGAAGCCACTGTGCCATCCACCTGCATAATTGCCGCTGTCACCTGGGAGATCGAGTCCCATATCCGCCAGGCTCAGCAGAACCAGCCTGACCTGAGTAATGGTCATAGTAATGCCCTGTTTGTTCCAGATTGTGTTCGCTCTGATGTTCTTCAGTGGGGCCATTCTACCCATCTCACCTGTCACCCCGGTATGAACCGGACCCTCGCCTTCCTGCATCAGCGCTTTTGGTGGCCCACCATGGAGAGAGATGTCAGGGAGTTTGTCTCAGCCTGTTCGGTTTGTGCCCGGAACAAAACCTCCACTAAACCCACTTCTGGTCTGCTCCACCTTGTTCCCATACCCAGTCACCCCTAGTCACACATAGCTCTGGTCTTTGTCACTGGCCTTCCCCCATCTAACGGTAACTCCGTCATCCTCACCATTATTGACAGGTTTTCCAAAATGTGGACCTGTTAGTATCCCATGTGTTTCGTTTGGATGGCATCCCCACTGACATAGTTTCCGACAGAGGACCCCAGTTTACCTCCCAGGTATGGAGATCCTTCTGTTCAGCTCTTGGTATCAATGTCCGGGGGGGGATACTGTCACATTTGCTCCTGCAACGCCCTTTACTCCTCATCCTGTGTCTCCTGATCTGCTGCCACTCCCCCAGTAATCTCTGCTCAGTCAGTCTACGTTTCTAGCCGTTTGTTACTATTCAGATCCTGTATCCTGTTGTGCCTGTTTTCCTTGCCTGATGCTGTTTTCCTCTCCGCTACAGTTCTGCCCGCTCTGACTCCTGTCCCTGTCTCCTGTCCCACGTCTCGTCATCCTGCTACTCTGTCCTGGATTCCCCACTCTACTACTCCCTTGGATTCCCCTCCCGACCTGCTTACCCTGTCGAAACCCCTCCCGGCCCAGCCTCAGCCTCCGCACCTGGTTTCCAGCAACCCGCCCGAGCTTCCCCTGACCTGCACTCCATTTCCCCTCTGTGTTTCAATAAATACCTTGGTTAAAAAACATGAAAACTAACCGAAACAGAATTCCCAATAACCATGTAATTTGTCCCCCACTAGATCGAAAAACTGTGTTAATACATTTACATATGCCAATACTCATTTCAATAATTCAATAAGAATAGGAGATGACATAAGGTGAAAGAAAGAAAGAAAGACATTTTTTATTTTTATTTTATTTAACCATTATTTAACTAGGCAAGTCAGTCAAGATCAAATTCTTATTTACAATGACGGCCTACCAAAAGGCAAATGCCTCCTGCAGGGACAGGGGATTCAAAATAAAAATATAATTAAAATATAGGACCAAACACACCTCACGACAAGAGAGACACCACAA
Organism: Salmo salar; assembly: GCF_965601325.2. Lineage (NCBI taxonomy): Eukaryota > Metazoa > Chordata > Actinopteri > Salmoniformes > Salmonidae > Salmo > Salmo salar. The sequence continues at coordinate 92,119,613 of NC_138291.1, read as the reverse complement.
CACTACATAAAGAGAGACATAAGACAACAACATAGCATGGTAGCAACACATGACAACACAGCATAGTAGCAACACAACATGACAATACAGCATAGTGGGGTGGCAGGGTAGCCTAGTGGTTAGAGTGTTGGACTAGAAACTGAGCTGACAGGGTAAAAATCTGTCGTTCTGCCCCTGAACAAGGCAGTTAACCCACTGTTCCTAGGCTGTCTTTGAAAATAAGAATTTGTTCTTAACTGACTTGCCTAGTTAAATAAAGGTTAAAAAAAAAAAATAGTTGCAACACAATGTGGCAAGAAAAGGACCAGAAGAAACACAGGGAGGAGAGGAGCTCAATAAAAGGGACAACCTGAGAAAAGAGAGAACAAACCAATAAAGAAGAAGAGGACAACCAAAAAAAGGGAAGAAAACAGAGAATGTTTTTCTTAACCTTGTCAAACAGTACAGAAAAAGACTCCATGCTGTTTTTCTTGCCAGAGGTGCTTTGCACTAAGTACTAAATGAGGAGTGCCAATAATTATGAAACCTTGAGTTTGGTGAAATGTATTTTGTATTAAATAATTGTATGATTTTGGTTGGTTCCATTGAAACATTAATAAAGTGCAATATTTCTCACGTTGGTATTTTCAGTTTCTCTCTGTAATTATATTGTTTATATTTTTTAAAGTATTGTTTGTGCATTGCCAGTCAGGGGTGCCAGTAATTTTGGAGCCCACTGTATATTTCCACAGTATGAGGTTGGAATAATACTGTGAAATTGTGTAAATGATGATAATGCCTTTTTAGTGTTAGGGCTGTTTGAAAAGTCCGCCTGAAATCTCTGTTTCAGTGGGATGGAGTTTTTCCCTAGCTACCATGACAAAGACCAACGCCGGCAGGAGTACCGTTGATGACAGTGATGTCTCTCTATCACATGTGAAGGATCTTTTAAACAAACAAAAATTGTTCTACAAGCAGTTGTTAAAAAAACTAAATAGTTTCAACTGTTTTGTCCAAATAGAAATAAAATAAAATAAAATAAAATGTTATTGGTCACATACACATGGTTAGCAGATGTTAATGCGAGTGTAGTGAAATGCTTGTGCTTCTAGTTCCAACAGTGCCGTAATATCTAACAAGCAATCTAACAATTCCCCGAAAACTACATATAGAGTGATGGCCTAGCAGCAAGGCAAGATGCAATAGATGGTATAAAATACAGTATATACATATGAGATGAATAATGTAAGATATGTAAACATTATTAAAGTGGCATTGTCTAAAGTGACTATTGAGTCTCTATGTAGGCAGCAGTCTCTCTGAGTTAGTGATTTCTGTTTAGCAGTCTGATGGCCTTGAGATAGAAGCTGTTTTTCAGTTTCTCGGTCCCAGCTTTGATGCACCTGTACTGACCCCACCTTCTGGATGGTAGCAGGGTAAACAGGCAGTGGCTCGGGTGGTTGTTGTCCTTGATGATCTTTTTATCCTTCTTGTGACATCGGGGGCTGTAGGTGTCCTGGAGGGCAGGTTGTTTTCCCCCAGTGATGTGTTGTGCAGACCGCACCACCCTCTGGAGAGCTTTGCAGTTGAGGGTGGTGCAGTTGCCATACTAGGCGGTGATACAGCCTGACAAGATGCTTTCAATTGCGCATCTGTAAAAGTTTGTCAGGGTTTTAGGTGACAAGCCAAATTTCTTCAGCTTCCTGAGGTTGAAGAGGCGCTGTTGCACCTTCTTCACCACACTGTCTGTGTGGGTGGACCATTTCAGTTTGTCTGTGATGTGTATGCTGAGGACATACAACTTTCCACCTTCTCCACTACTGTCCCTTTGATGTGGATAGGGGGGTGCTCCCTCTGCTGTTTCCTGAAGTCCACGATCATCTGTTTTGTTGACATTGACTGAGAGGTTGTTTTCCTCCTGAGAGGTTTTGCCCTCACCTCCTCCCTGTAGGCTGTCTCGTCATTGTTGGTAATCAAGCCCACTACTGTTGTGTCGTCTGCAAACTTGATGATTGAGTTGGAAGCGTGCATGGCCACGCAGTCATGGGTGAACAGTGAGTACAGAAGGGGGCTGAGCACGCACCCTTGTGGGGCCTCAGTGTTGAGGGTCAGCGAAGTGGAGATTATGTTTCCTACCTTCGCCACCTGGGGGCAGCCCATCAGAAAGTCCAGGACCTAATTGCACAGGGCGGGGTTGAGACCCAGGGCCTCCAGCTTAATAATGAGCTTGGAGGGTACTATGGTGTTGAATACTGAGCTGTAGTCAATGAACAGCATTCTTACATAGGTATTCCTCTTGTCCAGATGGGATAGGGCAGTGTGCAGTATGATGGCGATTGCATCATCTGTGGACCTGTTGAGGGGGTATGCAAACTGAAGTGGGCCTAGCTTGGTAAGTAAGGTGGATTCAACTAATAAAATAATGGCTGATTTGACCAGAGAGGTCCAGGAGCTGTTCATGTCTATTAATGCTCTGTATTATGTCATGTTTCATGTTTGTGTGGACCCCAGGAAGAGTAGCTGCTGCTTTTACAACAGCTAATGGGGATCCTAATGAAATACCCCAAATACCAAATACCCTGCCATGTGACATCACCTGAAGGTAAATTAGTTAATAGACCAATAAGAAAGAGAGTTCCAAACTTCTCTGCCAATGACAGTTATTTTTTAGTTTTCCCATCCCACTCAGATCACTCCCAGACAGTCCTACTGCAGCAAAATTCTAGTTTGAGAAATTGCTCTTTGCTGGAAGCAATTTTTGTTTCTTTTTGACTATTTTAATTGAAAATAATCACTGTAAGGTACTCTGTTACCCAGAAATGATTTGATTATTAAGATAAAAACGATTGTGGCCTTCAGTCATTTTGGCTTTGTTAATGTTAATTCAGCCCTTGTCGCACTACATGACATGTGTAATTGCCAAAATAAAGGAAACACCAATAGGGCGTTGGGTCACCACGAGCCAGAACAGCTTCAATGCACCTTGGGCATAGATTCTACATGTGTCTGGAACTCTATTGGAGGGATGCAACACCCTTCTTCCACAAGAAATTCCTTTGTTTGTTATTTTGTTGATGGTGGTGGAAAACGCTGTCTCAGGCACGCTCCAGAATCTCCCATAAGTGTTCAATTGGGTTTTTATTTTATTACCTTTATTTAACTAGGCAAGTCAGTTAAGAACAAATTCTTCAATGACATCCTAGGAACAGTGGGTTAACTGCCTTATTCAGGGGTAGAACAACAGATTTGTACCTTGTCAGCTCGGGGATTCGATTTTGCAACCTTTTGGTTACTAGTCCAACGCTCTAACCACTAGGCTACGCTGCCGCCCCATTAGCTGGGTTGAGATCTGGTGACTGAGACGGCCATGGCATATGGTTTACATTGGTTTCGTTTTCATCTAACCATTTAGTGACCACTCGTGTCCTGTGGATGGGGGCATTGTCATCCTATGAGGGCATAGCAATAGTAGCCAAAATACTGGCCTGCCCAGCATTTTTATACAGTACATGACCCTATTCATGATGGGATGTTAATTGCTTAATTAACTCAGGAACCACACCTGTGTGGATGCACGTACTTTCAAAATAATTTGTGTCCCTCATGTACTCACGTGTGTCCTGAGAAAGAAAGAGAGAAAACAGAAGGAAAGAAAGAAAGAAAGAAAGAAAGAAAGAAAGAAAGAAAGAAAGAAAGAAAGAAAGAAAGAAAGAAAGAAAGAAAGAAAGAAAGAAAGAAAGAAAGAAAGAAAGAAAAAGAAGAGGACATATCCTGGGGGAATAATGGTTAGCAACCTGAAAAATGTCCTTATCACAAAAACCATCTGACAGTAATAAATGAAATAGTTGTAAGAAACACATTAATCCACGCTGGTGTGTGTGTGTGTGTGTGTGTGTGTGTGTGTGTGTGTGTGTGTGTGTGTGTGTGTGTGTGTGTGTGTGGTGTGTGTGTGTGTGTGTGTGTGTGTGTGTGTGTGTGTGTGTGTGTGGAGAGTTTTGGGGATGGGGGCCTGAAAAGGTTATGTGAGTGCTGTAGCAGAAGAAAGTGAGAGCTACCAATAGGCAGTTGGGTCAAAGCAAAAGTACCCTCTTGCTCATTCTTTCACACGCTCTCTCTACCTCACCCTCATTCTCACCCCTCTCTTCTCTCTCCTTCCCCACTACTCTCTCTCTTCTTTCTCTCCCCTCACTTTGCCCTCTCTCTCTCCAAACTGTGTATATTTAGGGCTGTCTATAGGGAGGTAGGGCTCGTTATTAATCTTGTTGCCTCTCTTAGCTTCAGGCATAACACCAGGGCAGCGTGTGTGTGTGTGTGTGTGTGTGGTGTGTGTGTGTGTGTTTGTGTGTGTGTGTGTGTGTGTGTGTGTGTGTGTGTGTGTGTGTGTGTGTGTGTGTGAGTGTGTCAGCAAGTGCTGGTGAATGAAACTGCTGCGGTGTGTGAGGTAACGGTGTGTGTGAATGTGAGTGGATGCATGAGCATATGCGTCTGTGTGTCGGTGTACAGGGGAGAGAGAGAGAGAGAGAGAGAGAGCGGAGAGAGAGAGAGAGAGAGAGAGAGAGAGAGAGAGTATTTTGTCATGATTGATCAGGAGACACGCACATTCTTAATGCTCACTCATACAAGACAGACACCTATGAAAAATGAAGAGTAGAGAAAGAGATAAAGGATGGGAGGGGCAGTGGAGGAAGAGGGGGGAGAAGGACAGCGAGAGAAAGTGGAGGAAGAGGTGGGAAGAAGAGGCAGTGGAGGAAGAGGGGGGAGAAGGACAGCGAGAGAAAGTGGAGGAAGAGGTGGGAAGAAGAGGCAGTGGAGGAAGAGGGGGGAGAAGGACAGCGAGAGAAAGTGGAGGAAGAGGTGGGAAGAAGAGGCAGTGGAGGAAGAGGGGGGAGAAGGACAGCGAGAGAAAGTGGAGGAAGAGGTGGGAAGAAGAGGCAGTGGAGGAAGAGGGGGGAGAAGGACAGCGAGAGAAAGGGGGACAGAGAAAGGGAGGTAGAGAGGAGGGAGAAAGAGATGGAGGGACAGAGAGAGGTAAGAGAGAGGGGAGAGAGAGAGTGGGACGGACATAGAGAGAGCAAGAGAAACAGAGAGGGGAGAGAGAGATACAGCGAGAGAGAGAGAGAGAGAAGGAGAGAGAGAGAGAAAAAAGGGATAGTTTTTAGATCCTCGTGAATTCATTAATCGTTGTCCTCTCTGCCATCCCTCCTGTTCTTCCACAATACCGATCAGCAACGTGCATCAATAATGCCCGCGACAGCACGAGGGGAGAGGGTCAGACATGCAACCACCATCACCCTGGTAACCACCACCACTTCCATTGCCACGACAACAATCGCCGTGACACACAGGGGAGTCCCATTCCTCAGTCCTCACCACTGCAGGCAAGCAGCTCTCTGGGTGGAGGCTGAATAGGTCTCCTAAACCACAGGTCAGATATTTTGTAATCCTCCTAATGGTTAAGGGTAGTAGCGGAGTTGGGTTGGATCTGATCCTAGATCTGTGGTTATGGGAAACTCCTACTTTTCTTTAACCGGGCCCCAGGGACTGGAGGAGGAGAGAGTCCCAAGGAAGAGAGCAACCTGACTGAGGGTCAGTCATAGACAATGACGTTTTTTTAGGTAGACCTACACACGCTGTATTTAATTAAGCTTACTTTCATGTTAATATTCATTCATGTATTTAATTAATGAATGAATTAAAGGTCGTTTAAATGTTAACGTCCCCGTTGAGCGTTTGTCAGATCTGCCAGTGCCACACAACGTTTCTTGCATCTCAACGAGGCGCTGTGTCTGCCACACATGAACTGTGTGTGTGTGTGTATTCCTATTGATGAAGGGGAAATGTAGGCAATTTATTGTCAGATAATACAACTTAAACTGCTTTTAAATAGGCTACCTTTTGAAACCAATGTCCTTGCTTGAATGGGCAAATGACAGCCTATTCTGGCCTACAGCGCAATCTCAGGTAAGAGCAGACTGATCACTAGTAGACAGACCCAGTAGACAGGGTAAGATTGCTTGATTGATTGTCTGTCCGTGTTGGCTGTTGTGACAAACATTTGATTCCACTGTAAAATGGTTATTGTGTAGCCCTAGTTGCGGGAGTGAGGGAGCTACTACCGCTGGCTTTATAAAGAGAGAAAAAGGAACAAGAGAGAGAGAGAGAAGGGAATATCTCTCAGGCAATAGGCAATAAAACCAAATAACAGCCTCTAGATGACAGATTGTGAAGGCGGCGGCCGTTTGCATCGCACATACCATACGGAGGTAATATCATATCTAATAATCATGTTTTTTTTTAAATCATATTGCGGTTGTTTCGAGGACCGGCGCGAAATGTCAGATCTGTGTTCGTTTCACACGCCTCTTGATAGGTGTGAAGGGACAAACAGGGGCTCGGGCCCTTGGAGCTCGGAGAGGGATATTTCAGTTCGAGCTGAAAACAAGGAAAGGAGGAGCGGATCGTGGACGGTTAAACAAATCAAATTGTTGTAAGGGAACGGATCTTCGAATTTAACCAATGAGAAGGCAAGTAGTGGTCTTTGTCCCACGTGGGGCGTGAGTCCCAAATAACACCGACCATGCATTGAAGCTGGTCTGGCCAATCAGGGAAGAATCAGGTGTTAATCTCAGTATGGATTGGTTCCCAGTTTGTACCATTTGTTAACCCGTTACTACCACAGGAATATCGCATAGTAAGCAAATGGTCTTACAGCCAAAACTGAATTATTAGTAGGCTTAATGAAATCCTCTGAATTAATGTGGCTAGTTAAACAAACTTAGACACAACAAAATGTCAAAAAATGAAGACAAATTAAATCTGGCCTTACCTTGGTCAAGTCAAACCCAGATGTTTTTCTCCTTACTAGGAAGGAAAGCAGGTGATGAACAAGTAGCCTAAGCAAGTAGGAAAAGGCAAGTAAACCAAGAGAGAAACCTGATAGGTGATGGTACAAGATAAGGAAGTTTCCTAGTATTTGAACAGGCTGCCTAATTGAGTGTGTTTTTGTCTCCTATCAAAACAAAGCCAGATTTAGCTTTTTAGGCTATTTCACTTTATCCCTCACAGTAATCTTTTCACTGTTAAGGGCAGGGACACATATTGATAGGATGTCATTCAGCTTTCTCTATCTCTCTCTCTATGTGTTGCCATTTAATTGCAGTGATGATTTAAGGCAGATAACGACCACCTGTTGACATCTTTGAGTTCACTTATGTTTCTGACAGGCCCCCATTAAGGAAGCAGAGGGCAATAAAACAGCAATTAAAAATAGTTGAGAGATTCCTGCCTTCCCTTCCTGAGCCGCTCAGTCACACAGGCACCAAGTCTGACAAACCAAGCATCAATCTTTTTATTTTCTCTAAAAACATATTCTGGTTCTTCAGTCTGGCTATATGGTAGAATAGCTTAATACTGTCTCTTAGTGGATACATGTGGAACTACAGCTATTAGACGTGGCTTGAGAGAGAGAGACAGAGAGAGAGAGAGAGAGAGAGTGAGAAAGAGAGAGAGAGAGAGAGAAAGAGACTATTGATATGGTAAGACTGGCAGAGGAGAACACAGATCTGCTTTCTTCTAACGTGTCCGTCCCAAAAGTGTATCCCCATGGACAGGAGCAGGGTTTGGGAGAGAGGGATGGAGAGAAAGAGAAGACAGAGGGATCAGGGCAAAAGACAGAAAGAGATGGGCTGCTGTCCGTTGGAAAACAGAGAAAGAGATTGAATGAGGAAGAGAAAGAAGGGGATGGAGTCTAGAAGGGAGGAAGGAGGGAGAAATCAGAGTGTGAAAGGAAAGGAGAAGAATGACGTAACGATGGAGAGATGGTAATAGGCAGAGAGAAGGAGAGTAAAAGACAGAACAACAGAGGGGTTGTGAGAGAGGCAGAAAAGGACTGGGAGAATTGGTGGGACTGATAGAGGGATGGGGTAAGGTAGAGAGGGTGAGGCTGTTGGAGAGAAATCAGGGAGGAGAGGGTGAGGCTGAGAGAGAGATAGAGTTAAGGGAGGGTGAGGCTGAGAAAGAGGAAAGGGATTGACATAGTATGATAATGACAGGGGTGAGAGAGGGATGTAGGGGTAGGGGATGGGGATGGGAGCACCCTGCAGAACATGGAAATGGTAGAAGAGCACTTTATAGGCTAGAAAAGACTGGGGGCTGTTAACTCTAAAATTGTATTTTTAAACTCTGTCTCACTCCCCGTCTCTGTCTCACTCCCCGTCTCTGTCTCACTCCCCGTCTCTGTGTCTCCCTCTCTTTCTCTTTCCCCATCTCTGTCTCTCTCCCTGTCTCTGTCTCTCTTTCTGTCTCTCTCTCTCTGTCTGTCTCTGTCTCTCTCTCTGTCACTCTCTCTGTCTCTCTCTGTCTCTCTCTCTGTCTCTCTCCCTATCTCAGTCTCTCTCTCTCTCACTCTCTCTCTCTCGCTCTATGTCTCTGTCTCTATGTCTCTCTGTCTCCCTGTCTCTCTCTCCCCGTCCCCATCTCTCTCCCCGTCTCTCTCCCCGTCCCCATCTCTCTCCCTGTGTCTCTTCCCGTTCCCGTCTCTCTCCCTGTGTCTCTCCCCGTCCCCATCTCTCTCCCTGTGTCTCTCCCCGTTCCCGTCTCTCTCCTCGTCTCTCTCCCCGTCCCTGTCTCTCTCTCTGTCTCTCTCCCCGTCCCCGTCTCTCTCCCCGTCTCTCTCCCCATCTCGCTCCGTCTCTCTCTCCGTCTCTCTCTCCGTCTCTCTCCCCGTCTCTCTCCCCATCTCTCTCCCCATCTCTCTCCATCTCTCTCTCCGTCTCTCTCTCTGTCTCTCTCCCCATCCCCATCTCTCTCCCTGTCTCTCTCCCCGTCCCCGTCTCTCTCCCCATCTCTCCCCGTCCCCGTCTCTCTCCCCGTCTCTCTCCCCGTCCCCGTCTCTCTCCTCATCTCTCTCCCCATCTCTCTCCGTCTCTCTCTCCGTCTCTCTCTCTGTCTCTCTCCCCGTCCCATCTCTCTCCCTGTCTCTCTCCCCGTCCCCGTCTCTCTCCCCATCTCTCCCCGTTGTCATGACATTGGCCTCTTTGAGTACAGGGAGGACAGTTGACCCCCTCCCCCCTTGCACCATCCCCCAACCTACCTCCCCCCACCCAGGCCCTGTGTGAGGGGGTTGTAAAATTCCAGAGGAGAATCTTACAACCACATGGCCCAGTTGAGACACAGAGGGGTCCCATAGAGAGACACAGGAAATTCTTCCAACTCACAGAATATGGGAACCAAGTGACATTTGTGTTCTGGAGAAGGTATGGAAGATTGGTGAAGAATCCAGCTACGAACTGGTCCGCTTGGTACAATTTTGTGATACTCAGAAGAGACAATATAGCCATATTACCATAAAACTGTTTATATAATAGCCTCAGCGATGAGACTTGCATCCACATGGTTGTATAAAATGTATTAATAAGGATAAAGCTTTTGTAATACATTGAGATGCTATGTACTGATGTTAATGTGATAGAATTGTATTCCTGTACCAAGCTTAACTCAGTCATCGGCACGCCCCCAGGGACACAGACAGGACCAGGCGTCATGTGACATGTTCACTATAAAACTATACCCTGATTTACTTTCTAACAGACCCGGCCTCCACTCCATTGCGAGTTGGCCGATAGGTTTGACCATCCAAGTACTCTACTGAAAGTGAACTATACCACGTGGTTAACTTTTAGACTATCGATACCGACAGAATAAGAACAAGTCTTTGATATTAATTATTAGTCTGCAGCTAAGTAAATTATATCATTGAACGCGAAGACCAACGAAACATCCATTCTATGACGTCATTAATGAATGTCGCTTTGAAAGATCCATTCTAACCGAGAGAGAGAGAGAGAGAGAGAGAGAGAGAGAGAGAGAGAGAGAGAGAGAAAAAACTCTCCAACAGAACGGCGCTCCAACAAGGATCCCGACGACACACTGAGCGTAAATATATATTGATTGCAATTGTTCTCAAATGAGTGAGCGTTCATGTGCAAAGGATTAGCATGTCAATTGTTAATATTAATGAACTTTGTGTGTCCTCAGCTGACCGTTTATGACCCATTGTTAACAAGACACCAGCCATGCCTGTTTTAGCCCACTAGGGCACATTACTCTACCAATTCTTTGTGATGATAATTACTGTTTGTATACTTTCTGTGAATTACTTAGTTTAGTAAATAAATGATTTTAAGACAATTGATGTATGGATGATTTCAGTAAAGACTGGGTTCGTGCAGATACAACAATTTACGACGTTTGGAATGAGACTGGACGCGAGGTAAAATACACCATTTAAACCAGAAGATAATCGGCCTATACTATAACAGAATATAATATATAATGTTATAATATAGGAAAGTTATATTAGGAAAATTATAGCTTTGTACTCTGAATATTTTCCTTGGTGCCCCGATCTCCTAGTTAATTACAATTAAACGATTAATCAGTTTAATCACGTGATAATAATTACAGGGAGTTTATTGATAAACATGTCTTCAGTTTAATGGTACCCCAAAGACACGACACCGTCCCCGTCTCTCTCCCCCTCTCTCCCCGTCCCCGTCTCTCTCCCCGTCCCCGTCTCTCTCCCTGTGTCTCTCCCCGTCCCCATCTCTCTCCCCATCTCTCTCCATCTCTCTCTCTGTCTCTCTCCCCGTCCCCGTCTCTCTCCCCATCTCTCCCAGTCCCCATCTCTCTCCCCATCTCTCTCCGTCTCTCTCTCTCTGTCTCTCTCCCCGTCCCCATCTCTCTACCCATCTCTCCCCGTCCCCATCTCTCTCCCTGTGTCTCTCCCCGTCCCCATCTCTCTCCCTGTGTCTCTCCCCGTCCCCATCTCTCTCCCTGTGTCTCTCCCCGTCCCCATCTCTCTCCCTGTGTCTCTCCCCGTCCCCGTCTCTCTCCCTGTCTCTCTCCCCGTCCCCATCTCTCTCTCTGTGTCTCTCCCCGTCCCCATCTCTCTCCCTGTGTCTCTCCCCGTCCCCATCTCTCTCCCCGTCCCCGTCTCTCTCCCTGTCTCTTTCCCCGTCCCCATCTCTCTCCCTGTCTCTCTCCCCGTCCCCGTCTCTCTCTCTGTGTCTCTCCCCGTCCCCGTCTCTCTCCCTGTCTCTCTCCCCGTCCCCATCTCTCTCCCCGTCCCCATCTCTCTCCCTGTGTCTCTCCCCGTCCCCATCTCTCTCCCTGTCTCTCTCTCCCCGTCCCCATCTCTCTCCCTGTCTCTCTCCCCGTCCCCATCTCTCTCCCTGTCTCTCTCCCCGTCCCCATCTCTCTCCCTGTCTCTCTCCCCGTCCCCATCTCTCTCCCTGTCTCTCTCCCCGTCCCCGTCTCTCTCCCTGTCTCTCTCCCCGTCCCCATCTCTCTCCCTGTCTCTCTCCCCGTCCCCATCTCTCTCCTCGTCTCTCTCCCCGTCCCCATCTCTCTCCCTGTCTCTCTCCCCATCCCCATCTCTCTCCCTGTCTCTCTCCCCGTCCCCATCTCTCTCCCTGTCTCTCTCGCCGTCCCCATCTCTCTCCTCGTCTCTCTCCCCGTCCCCATCTCTCTCCCTGTCTCTCTCCCCGTCCCCATCTCTCTCCTCGTCTCTCTCCTCATCCCCGTCTCTCTCTCTGTCTCTCTCCCCGTCCCCGTCTCCCTCCCCATCTCTCTCTGTCTCTCTCTCTCTCCGTCTCTATCTGCTCTGTTCTTTCCTTTCTCATGTTCTCTCATTTTCTCTCCTTTTTCCCTGTAATTTCTCATATCCTCTCTCTCCCTCTACCTTCTCCCCCCTTTCTCTCCTCCTCTTCCTCCCTCCCTCCATCATCCTCCCTCCCTCTCTCCCTCCAGCCCTCCCTCCTCTCTCCTTGTAGGAGGTGTAATGATAGCTATTTGAGTGTCATCAGAGGAGCACAGTTATGGCTTCTAATGGCTTCTAAAGCACCATTCCAGTTGCCACAGTGAACCTGGCACAGCCGCCATCCCACAATAACATCTGGTTGGCCATCGACAGCCGTTGCCGTGCCAACGGCAGCGAGAGCTACGGAACATCAGCAGACGATGACACCCCCCCGGCCACAAAGAAGAGCTGATGACGCGTGGGATATGGTCCACATGAAGAGGAAATATAATGGGGAGAATTATAATAATATAGTAAATAGAAGCATACTTTTTATTAAGTAATATTTATTGTTATTCAAGTGTGTGTGTGTGTGTGTGTGTGTGTGTGTGTGTGTGTGTGTGTGTGTGTGTGTGTGTGTGTGTGTGTGTGTGTATGTGTGTGTGTATGTGTGTGTGTGTGTGTGTGTGTGTGTGTGTGTGTGTGTGTGTGTGTGTGTGTGTGTGTGTGTGTGTGTGTGTGTGTGTGTGTGTGTGTGTGTGTGTGTGTGTGCTTGCTTCTTCTCCTTGATGAGGGCTCAGGTATGCTAATGTAAGGTTCTGATTTCCAATTAATCTCTGTTATTTCCTAGATAAGGAGTATTGAGTTCACCCTGTGTAGACTAGTCACACACACACAGACACACACACAAGCACTCCAGATCTCCTTACCAAGAGGACCAATTGACTTGTCCAAGAAGGAGAACCCAGCGGCTCTAGAAATAGAACAAAGAAATTGGACATCCCAGTCTGCAACAGCAGATGACTGCTAGTTAGAATCTAGTCTGGTGTATTTCTCTCTGCGCTATCAGATGGATGTCCTCTTTTATTAACGTTTTCCTATTCTATATTATCTGCCATAAGTCGGGCCATTTGTGAATAATGCCAAAAGTTGAGCAATTTGTGAATAATGCCATAAGTCGGGCCATTTGTGTTTAATGCCATAAGTCGGGCCATTTGTGAATAATGCCAGAAGAAGTGCAATTTGTGAATAATGCCATAAGTCGGGCCATTTGTGAATAAATCCATAAGTCGGGCCATTTGTGAATAAATCCATAAGTCGGGCCATTTGTGAATAACGCAATAAGTCGGGCCATTTGTGAATAATGCCATAAGTCAGGCCATTTGTGAATAAATCCATAAGTCGGGCCATTTGTGAATAATGCAATAAGTCGGGCCATTTGTGAATAATGCAATAAGTCAGGCCATTTGTGAATAACGCCATAAGTAGGGCAATTTGTGAATAATGCCGTAAGTGAATAATGCACTAGTAGAGGAAACAGATGCTGTCACAAGATATTGATAACAACAGTTTGATTTAATAGACAGATGTTACTAAAAAATATATTGTGAAAACTTCCAGAAACTTCATCTGTTTGTCCATACTTGTAATGGATATTGGCAATTTGTGTCAAGCTGTCAGTGGGTGTAGCAAGAGCTCCCTCTGCTGGCCTTGTTTGGCGCTGACCAGTGTTTTTTCTGCTGTCTCAGTGACTGATCACTAGTCCACAGACAGAAGGGGGTAACGCAGACATGTCACAGGGGCTATAAAGCTGAAGCATCCTCAGAACGTTTTCTCACCAACAAATATGATAGTGGGAGAGTAGGCACTGGAAGTAGGGGTGCTAAGGGTGCTGCAGCCCCCCCAAAAGTAGTGCACTGGGCCTTTAGTAGTCCTGTATCAGCAGACCGATATAGCTGTCTGTAGCTCGGGTAGATCATGCACCTTATCTGCCCATGACATGGTTCATATGGTTTGTGCTTCTAGCTCCCTCATAGTGGTGTGTGTGGGGGGAGTGTATTTGTCCTATTTCACACATAGACAAGTGTGCTCAGGGATTTGAACTCGCGACCTTTTCATTACTGGCCCAACGCTTTCACCGCTGGACTACGTACGTGCGTGCGTGCGCGTGTGTGTGCGACTGGTCAGGGGAGGGGTAACTGGTAGTAGATTAGCCATATTGGGATCACTGGGAGAAGAAGGGTTAAGGAATGGACACGCCTCTTTACTCTCCAAATCCACTTTATACACACACAAAGGGCCCTACTCTGATCAACACCTCCTTGTTGGTAAAACAGGGGAGAAAAGATAAAGTGATGATTAGTACTCTCACTAATAGCATCAGCTGTCAGAGCAGCTTACCGATCGCTGCAGCTGTACACAGCCCATCTGTAAATAGCCCACCCAACCAATAACCTACCTCATCCTCATATTTGTTTTTGTTTTTTTGCTCTTTTGCACACCAGTATTTCTACTTGCACATCCTCATATGCACATATATCACTCCAGTGTAAATTGCTCAATTTTAATTACTTCGCCACTATAGGCCTATTCATTGCCTTACCTCCTTACTTAATTTGCACACACTGTACACAGATTTTTCTATTGTGTTATTGACTGTACATTTGTTTATTCCATGTGTAACTCTGCGTTGTTGTTTTTTGTCGCACTGCTTTGCTTTATCTTGGCCAGGTCGCTGTTGTAAATGAGAACTTGTTCTCAACTGGACTACCTGGTTAAATAAAGGTAAAATAAATAAAAAGTAAAAAACAAATAGTAGCACCAAGACACACTGTTGCCTTCTCTTTCCTCATCTTTCTTTCTCTCTGTCAACTTTTTCACCTCCCTCCCTCCTTGATCCATGGCTTTGCTGTAGAGTAAAGATGAAGGGTTCATGTTTGTTCCATGGCTTTGCTGTAACGTATAGATGAAAGGTTCATGTTTGTTCCATGGCTTTGCTGTAATGTTTGGGTATTTAGGAATTGGAGAAGAAAAAGGATGTCGCACAGCCCTAGGGCCTCACTGTGATCTCAGGGTGGAACCTTTTTAATCCAAAGATGTGCCTGTTTAAGGGACGTGCTGATCAAACGTGCTCCTGGCCAAGAAGGAATCTGGAATGTGAATAAAGGGAGAGGTGAGAAAGGAGAGGAAGAAAAGGAGAAAAAGAACAGAAGAGAGTGAGACCGTGGGAGGCAGAAAGTGACAGACCGTGGGAGGCAGAAAGTGACAGAGCGGTAAGAAGAGAGGGAGAGAGATGAAGAGGTGAATGAGAAGGTAAGGACCGTAAAGCTGGGTGTATCTGGCTGACTGACTGACTGGCTGACTGATTGGGTGACTGACTGGCGGACTGACTGACTGGCAGACTGACTGACTGACTGACTGACTGACTGGCTGGCTAACTGGCTGACTGGTTGGGTGACTGATCACTAAGGCCAGGGTTGGAGACTGGTCATGAGACCAGTGGCTCAGTAATCTCATAGACAGGAACTGGGAGAGACGAAAAGAACAGGGATTTAGAGAAACAGAGAGACTGGCTGAGAGAGAGAGAGAGAGAGAGAGAGAGAGAGAGAGAGAGAGAGAGAGAGAGAGAGAGAGAGAGACTGGAGACAGGCAGACAGAAGCATAGAGGAAGAGAGTCATTGAGTGAGACAGAGACAAAGGGAATGATTGAGTGGGAGGCAGACATTGAGGGAGAGAGACATTGAGTGAGACAGAGACAAAGGGAATGATTGAGTGGGAGGCAGACATTGAGGGAGAGAGACATTGAGTGAGACAGAGACAAAGGGAATGATTGAGTGGGAGGCAGACATTGAGGGAGAGAGACATTGAGTGAGACAGAGACTAAGGGAATGATTGAGTGGGAGGCAGACATTGAGGGTGAGAGTCATTGAGTGAGACAGAGACTAAGGGAATGATTGAGTGGGAGGCAGACATTGAGGGAGAGAGACATTGAGTGAGACAGAGACTAAGGGAATGATTGAGTGGGAGGCAGACATTGAGGGAGAGAGACATTGAGTGAGACAGAGACTAAGGGAATGATTGAGTGGGAGGCAGACATTGAGGGAGAGAGAGAAAGAAGAGGGGAAATATACATTGAGGGAGAAGGGGAGAGGTAGTCTGAAAGAGGGAAGTTGTGAAACGAGAGGGGGAGAGGGTGACGTCACTAGTTGGATTGCAGTGTTGAGTCCTACTAACTACTATAATCCTGATTAGGGAAAAACCTAATGGAAAACCCCAGGAGCCCTGAACGACAGAACGAGAAAGAAGGAGTAGAGAGAGAACGACAAGAGTCTCTCAACCACCCAGAGAGAGACAAGAGGAGAGGAGACAGAGACAGAAAAGGATTCTTTTTAATCTGGGAATTTGGAGCGTAGGAATCACAGAAACTACAGAAAAGGAACCACATAACCACCGTAAGTAGATTATTAATCTGTGTAAAAAATGTTTTTTAAAGACGGCAGAGAAGCAGGAATTTGTAGTCCCTGCATTACATAGCTACCTTCTTCATTGATTTCTTCTCATATTTCATTGCCTCATTCTGCCGACCCCTCGTACCTCACCCTCTCCCCTTCCTCCCCTCTCCCCCTCTCCAGGTCAGGATGCCCACTAACAGGACAAACCGTCCACTGAAGCTGCAGTTTGGTCTGATCAATCATGAGAGTTGCTACCTCACCGCAGAGGCCTTTGGCTTCAAGGTGAGATACCTCATCTGACACAACTTAGTCTTACTGTGTTCCTGTTTAGACTGGTGCCAGTCTGGTCTGCTTTAGCCAACTCCTTTGTCCTTTTCATGCCAGAGTAGAGTAGATGCCAACCAAATTTGTCTAAAGCAGGAAAGAGTTTGAAAGGAGGAAGACAGGAGAAGAGGGTAGGACTGAAGGAGACAAGTGGAGCTATTCCCAGTGCTCTGTTTGACAGTGATCTCTCCTCCATCAGTGGAGCTATTCCCAGTGCTCTGTTTGACAGCGATCTCTCCTCCATCAGTGGAGCTAGTCCCAGTGCTCTGTTTGACAGTGATCACTCCTCCATCAGTGGAGCTACTCCCAGTGCTCTGTTTGACAGTGATCTCTCCTCCATCAGTGGAGCTATTCCCAGTGCTCTGTTTGACAGTGATCTCTCCTCCATCAGTGGAGCTATTCCCAGTGCTCTGTTTGACAGCGATCTCTCCTCCATCAGTGGAGCTATTCCCAGTGCTCTGTTTGACAGTGATCTCTCCTCCATCAGTGGAGCTATTCCCAGTGCTCTGTTTGACAGCGATCTCTCCTCCATCAGTGGAGCTAGTCCCAGTGCTCTGTTTGACAGTGATCTCTCCTCCATCAGTGGAGCTATTCCCAGTGCTCTGTTTGACAGCGATCTCTCCTCCATCAGTGGAGCTAGTCCCAGTGCTCTGTTTGACAGTGATCACTCCTCCATCAGTGGAGCTATTCCCAGTGCTCTGTTTGACAGCGATCTCTCCTCCATCAGTGGAGCTATTCCCAGTGCTCTGTTTGACAGTGATCTCTCCTCCATCAGTGGAGCTATTCCCAGTGCTCTGTTTGACAGCGATCTCTCCTCCATCAGTGGAGCTATTCCCAGTGCTCTGTTTGACAGTGATCTCTCCTCCATCAGTGGAGCTATTCCCAGTGCTCTGTTTGACAGTGATCTCTCCTCCATCAGTGGAGCTATTCCCAGTGCTCTGTTTGACAGCGATCTCTCCTCCATCAGTGGAGCTATTCCCAGTGCTCTGTTTGACAGTGATCTCTCCTCCATCAGTGGAGCTAGTCCCAGTGCTCTGTTTGACAGTGATCTCTCCTCCATCAGTGGAGCTATTCCCAGTGCTCTGTTTGACAGTGATCTCTCCTCCATCAGTGGAGCTATTCCCAGTGCTCTGTTTGACAGTGATCTCTCCTCCATCAGTGGAGCTATTCCCAGTGCTCTGTTTGACAGCGATCTCTCCTCCATCAGTGGAGCTATTCCCAGTGCTCTGTTTGACAGTGATCTCTCCTCCATCAGTGGAGCTATTCCCAGTGCTCTGTTTGACAGCGATCTCTCCTCCATCAGTGGAGCTAGTCCCAGTGCTCTGTTTGACAGTGATCTCTCCTCCATCAGTGGAGCTATTCCCAGTGCTCTGTTTGACAGTGATCTCTCCTCCATCAGTAGAGCTATTCCCAGTGCTCTGTTTGACTGTGATCTCTCCTCCATCAGTGGAGCTATTCCCAGTGCTCTGTTTGACAGTGATCTCTCCTCCATCAGTGGAGCTATTCCCAGTGCTCTGTTTGACAGTGATCTCTCCTCCATCAGTGGAGCTATTCCCAGTGCTCTGTTTGACAGTGATCTCTCCTCCATCAGTGGAGCTATTCCCAGTGCTCTGTTTGACTGTGATCTCTCCTCCATCAGTAGAGCTATTCCCAGTGCTCTGTTTGACAGTGATCTCTCCTCCATCAGGTGAATGCATCAGCCCCCAGTCTGAAGAGGAAGCAGGTGTGGACGTTAGAGCAGGACTCCCATGACCCCCAGGTGGTCTACTTCCGCAGCCATCTGGGCCGATACCTGGCCTCCGACAAGAATGGCAAGGTCACCTGCGAGGCCGAGGTCCAGAACACAGACTGCCGCTTCCTGATCGCTGCCCAATCAGACGGCCGCTGGGCACTGCAGTCTGAACCCTATCTGAGGTTCTTTGGAGGTTCCTGGGACTACCTGTCCTGCTTCACCCAGGTGATCACAGAGGCGGAGCTGTGGGCAGTACACCTGGCGCTCCACCCGCAGGCCAACCTGCTCAGTATGGCCCGCAAGCGCTACGCCCACCTGTCACCCCGCAATGGCGAGATTGCCGTGGACCGAAAAATTCCATGGGGCGTGGTAGCTCTCCTGACGCTCGTCTACCTGGATGGGAAGTACCGGCTCAAGACCTGTGACAGCCGTTACCTAGTCAACGATGGGACGCTGTCAGCGGAGAGCAGGATGGGCACAGGGTACACACTGGAGCTGAAGTGTGGGAAGCTGGCGTTTAAGGACTGTGAGGGGAAGTACCTGAGTCCCATGGGCCCCACGGGGACACTGAGGTCTGGCAGGTGCACCAAGCCGGGGAAGGACGAGCTGTTTGACCTGGAGGAGAGCCACCCTCAGGTGGTGCTGATGGCAGCCAACGGTAAATATGTGTCTATACGGCAAGGTAAGACATACACCACATACACAGTAGAGGAAACACAGTATGAACATGTACATCACACACACATAAATATACAGTACACACCTCTTACATTGTCTTTCTGTTTTTAGTTTTTCTCTCCCTCTCCTCTCTAAAACTACTCTTACAACTGCTACTACTACAACTACTGCTACTGCTACTACTACTCCCACATAATTCTTGTACCACTTGATACCTACTGTGGTAACTGAGCTTTCAGATGTACAGGAAATACATTAGTGTCCGTATTGAATATGCATGGACCCATACCACTGCCACTCGATAGGGATGTTTGACAGCCAATAGGGACTGTTCCATAATTGTGGGTAATGTAGTTTTCAGATTCCTTATCTTGTCATATTGCCTGAGGTTGGGTGTTTCCTTGAAGACCAGATGAACACAGTTGATATGGTGTCATGTGTGTGTGTGTGTGTGTGTGTGTGTGTGTGTGTGTGTGTGTGTGTGTGTGTGTGTGTGTGTGTGTGTGTGTGTGTGTGTGTGTGTGTGTGTGAGAGTGTGCATGCGTTGAATGATTGTTCTGTTTCTAACATTCTATTAATGTGTTTTTATAGGGCTTTTAGTAGTAAAATTCCACTGCTCCCTTACAGTAGCTTAAAGGAATATTTAGGATGTTGGCAATGAAGCCCTTTATATACTTCCCCAGAGTCAGATGAACTCACAGATACCATTTTTATGTCTCTGCATCCAGTATGAAGGAAGTTAGAGGTAGTTTCGTGAGCCAATGCTAACTAGCAGTTACATAAACTTCCAGTCATTGCGCTAACGCTAGTTAGCAACTTCCTTCAAACTGCACGCAGAGACTTTAAAAATGGTATCCACGAGTTCATCTGACTCTGGGGAAGTAGATATCCTGAAGATAAACAACTGCATTATCATAGACCCGGTAACTGATTCCAGAATCTACCATGTTATTAGTATCTCATCTCTTAAAATCCAGATTGAATCTAGAGTAAATCTATTCCAAAGTTGGGGTCGCAACCCAAAATGCAGTGGGGTTGCCAAATAATTAAAATAAATGTAGGAACAAAAAATGAAGAGCATATACACTATATATATATATACAAAGGTATGTGGACACCCCTTCAAATTAGTGGATTCGTCTATTTCAACCACACCTGTCATAGGATGCCATCTTTCCAACAAGTCAGTTTGTCAAATTACTGCCCTGCTAGAGCTGCACCGGTAAACTGTAAGTTCTGTTATTGTGAAGTGGAAACATCTAGGAGCAACAACGGCTTAGCCACGAAATGGTAGGCTACACAAGCTCACAGAATGGGACCACCGAGAGCTGAAGCACGTAACTCGTAAAAATCGTCTGTCCTTGGTTGCAACACTCACTACCGAGTTCCAAACTGCCTCTGGAAGCAACATCAGCACAAGAACTGTTAGTTGGGAGCTTCATGAAATGGGTTTCCATGGCCAAGCAGCCGCACACAAGCCTAAGATCACCATGCGCAATGCCAAGCGTCGACTGGAGTGGTGTAAAGCTCACTGCCATTGGACTCTGGAGCAGTGGAAAAGCATTCTCTGGAGTGATTAATAACTTTTTCCCATCTGGTAGTCCAACAGATGAATCTGGGTTTGGTGGATGCCAAGAGAACGCTACCTGCCTCAATGCATAGTGGCAACTGTAAAGTTTGGTAGAGGAGGAATAATGGTCTGGGGCTGTTTTTCATGTTTCGGGCTAGTTAGTTCCAGTGAAGGGAAATCTTAATGCTACAGCATACAATGGCAATCTAGATGATTCTGTGCTGCCAAGTTTGTGGTAACAGTTTGAGTAAGGCCCTTTCCTGTATCAGCATGACAATGACCCCATGCACAAAGCGAGGTCCATACAGAAATGGTTTGTCGAGAGCGGTGTGGAAGAATGTGGGATGCAGCATACCACCCTGCACCCCACTGCTGGCTTGCTTCTGAAGCTAAGCAGGGTTGATCCTGGATGGGAGACGAGATGGTGTTGGAGGGCCAGTAGGAGGCACTCTTTCCTCTGGTCTAAATAATGCCCCAGGGCAGTGATTGGGGACACTGCCCTGTGTAGGGTGCTGTCTATTGGATGGGATGTTAAACAGGTGTCCTGACTCTCTGAGGTCATTAAAGATCCCATTGCACTTATTGTAAGAGTATGGGTGTTAACCCTGGTGTCCTGGCTAAATTCCCAATCTGGCCCTCATACCGTCACGGCCATCTAATCACCCCCAGCTTACAATTGGCTCATTTATCCCCCTCCTCTCCCCTGAAACGATTCCCCAGGTTGTTGCTGTAAATGAGAATGTGTTCTCAGTCAACTTACCTCATAAAATAATGGTAAAACATTTTTAAAAACTTGACTGGCCTGCACAGAGCCCCGACCTCAAACCCATCAAACACCTTTGGGATGAATTGGAACACCGACTGCAAGCCAGGCCTTATCGCCTAACATAAATGCCCAACCTCACTAATGATCTTGTGGCTGAATGGAAGCAAGTCGTCAGACCAATGTTCCAACATTTAGTGGAAAGCCTTCCCAGAAGAGTGGAGGCTGTTATAGCAGCAAAGAGGGGACCAACTCCATATTAATGCCCATGATTTTGGAATGAGATGTTCGACGAGCAGGTGTCCACATACTTTTAGTCATGTAGTGTATTATTGTATGGGACAATACACAAATATTTTTGAGAAAGATAATTAGAAAAATACAATTTAATTGAGTAAGATCCAGATGCAGACCGTATCGAAGTAACAATGTTTATTACAGCAACCGGGGCAAAGGTACAGGACGGCAGGCAGGCTCAGGGGCAGGCAGAGTTGTCAGGTGGGTGGGTACAGGGTCAGGACAGGTAAGGGTCAAAAAGCAGAAGGACGAGAAAAGAGAGACTGGGGAAAAGCAGGAGCTGACACAAAAATGCTGGTTGGCTTGACAAACAAGACGAACTGGCAACAGACAAACAGAAAAACACAGGTAAAAATACACAGGGGATAATGGGGAAGAGAGGTGAAACAGATTAGAGCGTGACGGTACCCCCCCCCCCCCCCCCCCCCCCCCCCCAGGGACACCACACTTGGCATTCTACCTGGGCGCATACCTGGTTGACCGGATGCCGGCGTTGGAAGTCGGCAATGAAGGCTGGGTCCAGGATGTCTCTAGCGGGGACCCAGCACCTCTCCTCTGGGCCATAACCCTCCCAGTCAACCAGGTACTGGAAACCCTCAGGAGTTGTCTCACCATGTACGCTGGATGGCCATCGATGACCCAGGGAGGAGAGGTGGGCCTGGAAATGGAAGACAAGGGACTGTGAGACACAGGCTTGATACGGGACACATGAAAGGTGGGGTGTATACGAAGGGTACGGGGCAACAGAAGACAAACAGCAGAGGGACTAATGACCTTGGAGATGGGGAAAGGGCCGATAAACCGGGGGGAGAGTTTGCGAGACTCCACCCGGAGGGGCAGATCCCGGGTGGAGAGCCATACCTTCTGCCCAGGGAGCCGGGGAGCCGGGAGCCGGGGTCCGATGGAGATCCGCTTGTCGTCGATACCTGGAGGTGGTCTTGAGGAGGGCCGACCGGGCTCTCCTCCAGGTACGACGACAGTGGCGGACAAACATCTGGGTAGAAGGTATGCCGACCTCCTCTTCCTGCTCAGGGAAGAGTGGGGGCTGATACCCCAGGGAACACTCAATAGGGAGAAAGGCCCGTGGCAAAGCAGGGAAGGGTGTTGCGGGCATATTCGACCCACACAAGCTGTTGGCTCCAGGTGGTGGGGTTGGCGGAGACCAGGGAGCACAGGGTGGTCTCGAGGTCCTGGTTGGCTCGCTCCGACTGGCCGTTAGACTGGGGGTAGAACCCGGAGGACAGGCTGGCCGACGACCCAATGAGGGTGCAGAACGCTTTCCAGAACTGGGACAAAAACTGAGGACCCCGGTCAGAGACCATGTCCACGGGCAGCCCATGGATCCGGAAGACGTGCTGCACCATGAGCTGGGCTGTCTTTTTTGCAGAGGGTAGTTTGGGGAGAGGAATGAAGTGGGCAGCTTTGGAGAACCGATCCACCACGGTCAGGATGGTGGTGTTGCCATCAGATGGGGGAAGACCCGTGACAAAGTCCAGGGAGATGTGAGACCAGGGATGGTGGGGGACAGGCAGAGGTTGGAGGAGACCAGCCGGAGCTTGCCATTGAGTCTTGTTTTGTGCACAAACTGTGCAAGCGGCGACGAATGCGGACACGTCTGGGACCATGGTAGGCCACCAAAAGTGCTGTCGCACAAAGGCCAGAGACTGATGGGCGCCCGGGTGGCAGGCCAGCCTGGAGGAGTGGGCCCACTCCAGGACCACGGAGTGGACGGTGTCGGGAAAGAGCATCCGCTGTGCCTCACAGACCTGCTTCCCTATTCCCCAGCTGAGTGCCGTCGCCAGGCATGAGGTGGGAAGGATGGTCTCGAGTTCCAGGGTAGTAGTTGTGGAGCTATAGCTGTGGGACAGTGCATCCGGCTTGACATTCTTGGATCCCGGACGGTACGAGAGGGAGAAGGGCCCATCTGGCTTGCCTGGAGTTGAGGCGCTTGGCGATGCGGAGATACTCCAGGTTCTTGTGGTCAGTCCACACAATGAACAGATGTTCCGCCCCCTCCAGCCAGTGCCTCCATTCCTCCAACGCTATCTTCACTGCGAGAAGCTCCCAATTCCCCACATCGTAGTACCTTTCGGTGGCGTTAAGGCGATTGGAGAAGAAGGCGCAGGGATGTAGCTTGAGGTCAAGGGCAGAACGCTGGGACAGGACAGCCCCCCACTCCGACGTCCGAAGCACCGGCCTCCACCACGAACTGACGAGATGGATCCGGAGGAACCACGATGGGAGCTGTGGTGAAGCGATGTTTGAGGTCCTGGAACACCCGGTCAGCAGCTGGGGACCACATGAACGGAACCTTGGGCGAGGTGAGTGCTGACAGGGGGGAAGCCAGGGTGCTGTAACCCCGGATAAAGCGGAGATAGAAATTGTCGAACCCCAGGAAATGTTGCAGCTGCACACTGGACGTAGGCTGAGGTACAATCCATCACTGCTCTCACCTTCCCGGGATCCATCTGGACACTCCCAGCCGAGATTATGTAACCCAGAAAGGGTGATGGTGGAGCGATGGAACTCGCACTTCTCTGCCATCACAAACAGCTGATTCTCCAGAAGGCGTTGAAGGACCTGCCGGACATAGAGCATGTGTTATTGAGGGGAGTGGGAGAAGACGAGGATGTCATTAATGTAGACGAAGATGAACCGGTTCAATATGTTGCGGAGAACATCATTCACCAGAGCCTGGAACACAGCAGGGGCGTTGGTGAGGCCAAAGGGCATGACCAGATACTCGTAGTGGCCACTGGCCGCGTTGAAGGCGGTCTTCCACTCATCCCCCTCTCGTATCCGCACCAGGTGGTAGGCGTTCCGGAAATCCAGCTTGGAAAACACAGTGGCCCCCTGGAGCGGCTCAAAGGCTGAGGAGATGAGTGGTAGCGGGTAACGGTTCTTAACTTCTTTGGGCTAGGGGGCAGTATTTTCACATCCGGATAAAAAACGTACCCGATTTAATCTGGTTACGACTCCTGCCCAGTAACTAGAATATGCATATAATTATTGGCTTTGGATAGAAAACACCCTAAAGTTTCTAAAACGGTTTGAATGGTGTCTGTGAGTATAACAGAACTCCTATGGCAGGCAAAAACCTGAGAAGGTTTCATGCAGGAAGTTCTTGCTTCTGTGTATTGAAGAGTCAGGATCTTAGCTGTAACGTGACATTTCCTAGGGCTCTAATAGGCTCTCAGAGCCCGGGAAAAACCTGAACGATGACGAGGCAGCCTCAGGCTGAAACACATTATCGCCTTTTCCAAGTGGCCCATCAGAGGACAATGGAATTAGGCGCGTGCCCGATTCGACCCCGTGCAGTATTTTCCTTCGGCTGTTTAGCTAATTGCAGATTCACGGTCGGAATATTATCGCTTTTTTACGAGAATAATGGCATAAAAAATTGATTTTAAACAGCGGTTGACATGCTTCGAAGTACGGTAATGGAATATTTAGAATTTTTTTGTCACGAAATGCGCCATGCGCACGACCGTTATTTACCATTTCGGATAGTGTCTGGGACGCACGAACAAAATGCCTATTCGGATATAACGATGGATTATTTTGGACCAAACCAACATTTGTTATTGAAGTAGCAGTCCTGGGAGTGCATTCTGACGAAGAACAGGAAAGGTAAGACCATTTCTGTTATAGTAAATGGGATTTTGGTGAAGGCTAAACTTGCCGGGTGTCTAAATAGCTAGCCCTGTGATGCCGGGCTATCTACTCAGAATATTGCAAAATGTGCTTCATCCGAAAAGCTATTTTAAAATCGGACATATCGAGTGCATAGAGGAGTAATGTATCTATAATTCTTAAAATAATTGTTATGCTTTTTGTGAACGTTTATCGTGAGTAATTTAGTAAATTGTTAGTGAATTCCCCGGAAGTTTGCGGAGGGTATGCTTTTTCTGAACGTCACATGCTAATGTAAAAAGCTGGTTTTTGATATAAATATGAACTTGATTCAACAAAAAATGCATGTTTTGTATAACATAATGTCCTAGGTGTGTCATCTGATGAAGATCATCAAAGGTTAGTGCTGCATTTAGCTGTCTTCTGGGTTTTTGTGACATTATATGCTAGCTTGAAAAATGGGTGTCTGATTATTTCTGGCTGTGTACTCTGCTGACATAATCTAATGTTTTGCTTTCGTTGTAAAGCCTTTTTGAAATCGGACAGTGTGGTTAGATTAACGAGAGTCTTGTCTTTAAATAGCTGTAAAATAGTCATATGTTTGAGAAATTGAAGTAATAGCATTTCAAAGGTTTTGAAAATCGCGCCACAGGATTCAACTGGCTGTTACGTAGGTGGGACGAATTCGTCCCGCCGGTCCCATAGAGGTTAACCGTAATGTCTTTGAGTCTAGAGTTCGACCGACTATGATTTTTCAACGCCGATACCGTTAACGATTATTGTAGAACCAAAAAAAGCCGATACCGATTAATCGGATGATTTTTAAATATATACTTGTAATACTGACAATAACACCAATAATGAATGAACAATGAACACTTTTATTTTAACTTAATATAATACATCAATAAAATCAATTTAGTCTCAAATAAATAATGAAATATGTTAAATTTGGTTTAAATAATTCAAAAACAAAGTGTTGGAACAAAGTAAAAGTGGAATATGTGCAAGTGCAATATGTGCCATGTAAAAAAGCTAACGTTTAAGTTCCTTGCTCAGAACATGAGAACATATGAAAGCTGGTGGTTCCTTTTAACATCTTCAAGTCTTCAATATTCCCAGGTAAGACGTTTTAGGTTGTAGTTATTATAGGACTATTTCTCTCTATACCATTTGTATTTCATATACGTTTGACTATTGGATGTTCTAATAGGTACTTTAGTATTGCCAGCCTAATCTCGGGAGTTGATAGGCTTGAAGTCATAAACAGCGCAATGCTTGAAGAATTGCGAAGAGCTGCTGGCAAACACAGTAAAGTGCTGTTTGAATGAATGCTTACGAGCCTGCTGCTGCCTGACACCGCTCAGTCAGGCTGCTCTATCAAATCATAGACTTAATTATAATATAATAACACACAGAAATACGAGCCTTAGGTCATGAATATGGTCAAATCCTGAAACTATAATTTCGAAAACAAAAAGTTTATTCTTTCAGTGAAGTGCGGAACCGTTCCGTATTTTATCTAACGGGTGGCATCCATAAGTCTAAATATTGCTGTTACATTGCACAACCTTCAATGTTATGTCATAATTCCGTACAATTCTGGCAAATTAGTTCGCAACGAGCCAGGCGGCCCAAACTGTTGCATATACCCTGACTCTGCATGCAATGAATGCAAGAGAAGTGACACAATTTCCCTAGTTTAATATAGCCTGCTACCATGAATTTCTTTTAATTAAATATGCAGTTTAAAAAAAATAGACTTCTGTGTATTGATTTTAAGAAAGGCATTGATGTTTATAGTTAGGTACATTCGTGCAATGATTGTGTTTTTTTCGCAAATGCACTTTTGTTAAATCATCCCCCGTTTGGCGAAGTTGGCTGTCTTTGTTAGGAAGAAATGGTCTTCACACAGTTCGCAACGAGCCAGGCGGCCCAAACTGCTGCATATACCCTGACTCTGTTGCCCAAAACGCAAGAGAAGTGACACAATTTCCCTAGTTAAAAGAAATTCATGTTAGCATGCAATATTAACTAAATATGCAGATTTAAAAATATATACTTGTGTATTGATTTTAAGAAAGGCATTGATGTTTATGGTTAGGTACACATTGGTGCAATGACAGTGCTATTTTTGCGAATGCGCTTGTTAAATCACCCGTTTGTCGAAGTAGGCTGTGATTCAATGATAAATTAACAGGCACCGCATCGATTATATGCAATGCAGGACAAGCTAGATAAACTAGTAATATCATCAACCATGTGTAGTGATTATGTTAAGATTGATTGTTTTTTTATAAGATACGTTTAATACTAGCTAGCACCTTACCTTGGCTCCTTGCTGCACTCGCATAACAGGTAGTCAGCCTGCCATGCAGTCTCCTCGTGAAGAGCAATGTAATCAGCCATAATCAGTGTCCAAAAATGCTGATTACCGATTGCTATGAAAACTTGAAATCGACCCTAATTAATCGGCCATTCCAATTAATCTGTCGACCTCTAGTTGAGTTCCCCAGTAGTCAATATACAGCGCAGGGTCTTGTCCTTTTTCTCCACGAAGAAGAAGCCTGCGCCGGCGGGAGAAAAAGAGGGACGGATAAATCCAGCAGCTAGGGAGTCCCCAATGTAGGTATCCATAGCCTTAGTCTCCAGTCCCGACAGAGAGTACAGACCTTCCCTGTGACATATTCCTGGGGACTCGGAAGGCCCCCCGGGAGGTGTTCAGCAAGGCCCGGGGTGGCGTGGTACTAGGGAGAAGGTCAATCCACAGTCATAGGGAAGGTGCGGCGGAAGTGACGTGGCCTGGGCCTTGCTGAACACCTCCCGGGGGCCTTCCGAGTCCCCAGGAATATGTCACAGGGAAGGTTGTGCTGACTTCAGGCAATGGGCGTGGCAGAACGGGCTCCAGCCCATGATGGCACCAGTAGACGAGTCAACTTCTATGGGCTACGTGGGACGCTAACATGAAATATCAGGGCGGCAAATTCAAAACAACAAAATCTTATAATTCAAATTTCTCAAACATACAACTATTTTACACCATTTTAAAGATACACTTGTCCTTAATCCAACCACATTGTCTGATTTCAAAAAGGCTTTACGGCGAAAGCATAACATTAGATTATGTTAGGACAGTGCCAACACAAGAAAAACCACACAGCCATTTTCCAAGCAGGAGAGGGGTCACAAAAACCAGAAATACAGCTAAAATTAAGCCCTAACCTTTGACGATCTTCATCAGATCACACTCCTAGGACTCAATGTTACACAATACATGTATGTTTTGTTCGATAAAGTTCATATTTATATCCAAAAAAAAACATTTTACATTGGCGCGTGATGTTCA
The DNA here is from genome assembly GCF_965601325.2 of Salmo salar. Classification (NCBI taxonomy): domain Eukaryota; kingdom Metazoa; phylum Chordata; class Actinopteri; order Salmoniformes; family Salmonidae; genus Salmo; species Salmo salar. The sequence goes on along the minus strand of NC_138291.1, from coordinate 92,091,262 downwards.
GAAAATATTTTGCCTCCAAAACTGCCGGTGAATCAGCACAACAATTTACAAAAATACTCATCATAAACTTTGATAAAATATTAAACTGTTATCATAAGATTCATAGATAAACATATTTTTAATGCAACCGCTGTGACAGATTTCAAAAAAGCTTCACGGGGAAAGCACACTTTGCAATAATCTGAGTACGGCGCTCAGAAAAATACATCAGGTAATACAGATACCCGCCATTTTGGAGTCATCTAAAATCATAAACAGCATTATAAATATTCACTTTCCTTTGATGATCTTCATCAGAAGGCACTTCCAGGAATCCCAGGTTCACAATAAATGTTGTTTTGTTCGATAAAGTCCATAATTTATGTCCAAATACCTCCTTGTTGTTTGCGTGTTCAGTAAGCTACTCCAAATGTAGGAAGCGCGCTGAAAATTTCATGACGAAAAGTCAAAGAAAGTTCTATTTACGTTCGTAGAAACATGTCAAACGTTGTATAACATCAATATTTAGGGCCTTTTTAACATAAAACTTCAATAATATTCCAACCGGACGATTCCATTGTCTTGAAAAACGTTATGGAACACAGCTACCTCATCACGTGAATGTGCGTCAATGAACTCATGTCATTTTCTGAGTCACCAACTTCCCGGCCTTCTTGTTAGCTCTCTGTTCACTGCAAGGTTCTAAAGACTGTTGACATCTAGTGGAAGCCTTAGGAAGTGCAAAATGAACCCTAAGTCACTGTGTGTTAGATAGGCAATGACTTGAAAAGACTACAAGCATCAGATTTCCCACTTTCTGGTTGGATGTTTCTCAGGTTTTTGCCTGCCATATGAGCTCTGTTATACTCACAGACATCATTCAAACAGTTTTAAAATCTTCAGAGTGTTTTCTATCCAAATCTACTAATAATATGAAAATATTTGACTCTGGGCCCGAGTATAAGGCAGTTTACTCTGGGCACGCTTTTCATCCGAAATCGAAAATACTGCCCCCTATACCTTAAACAGTTAATGAGGGGATTGTGTCATTGGAGCCAGGAGAATCCCAATACCACGGGAATCAGAGGGTACTTGATGAGCAGGAACTGGATAGCCTCGCTATGGTTCCCTGACACCCATAGGTGAATGGGAGTGGTGTTGTGGGTGACTAGGGCCTCTAGAGCGCCCGTCCAGCGCTCTAACGTCCATGGGAATGGAGAGGGGCTGAGTGGGGATGTTCAGCTTGGACGCCAGGGTAGCGTCCAAAAAAACTATTGTCGGCCCCAGAGTCAATGAGAACCCGGAGAGATTTGGACTGGTCTCCCCACAGCAGAATGGCATGAAAATGGGTGGGAGCAGTGGAAGCAGGAACGTTCTCCACATGGCCCACCAGAGTCCTTGCTCCTGCCGGTGAGCCTGGCTTCTTTAGAGGACAAGAGGGCACGAAATGACCAAGAGTCCCGCAAAACAGACAACTGTTCATGTCGATCCTGTATTGCCATTCCGCTGGCAACAGCCCAGCTCTACCTAGTGGCATAGGCTCAGGAAGCGGTGATTCGGACGTTTTCAGCAGCCCTCGGGGCAGGTCGGGAAGCCTCAGGTCCTCTCGGCAACGAGACCGTCAAGGAGCTTCCAGGTTGTCTCGGAGGCAAGGTGGGATCCCTGGGTGTGCAAGCAAAATCAAATTCCCTCTCCCTCCGTCGTTCCTGTAGTCGGCCATCGATTCAGATGGTCAAAGCGATGAGGGAATCGAGATCCGTAGGTAACTCCTCAGCAGCAAGCTCGTCCTTGACCTCCTCCGAGATGTCTTGCAGGAACATATCGAACAGTGCTTCCTGGTTCCAAGCACTCTCCGCTGCCAACGTGCGGAAATCCACCGCATAGTCAGCCATACTGCAGGCACCCTGCTGAAGCTAGATTAGTCTTTAGGCAGCTTCCCTCCCGGAGAACAGGGCGTAAAAAACCTTCTTCACCTCTGCCACGAATCCCTCCAGACTAATGCATATGGCTGGCTGCTGTTCCCATACAGCAGTAGCCCAGGTGAGAGCCCTCACGGACATCAGCATGACGAAATAGGCTATCTTGGAGCCATCCGAGGGGAAGGAGGACGGCTGAAGCTCGGAAATGAGGGCACACTGAGCTAGAAATGCCCGACAGGTGCTCAACTCTTCGTTGAAGCATTCCGGGGGGGTAAACGGGGCTCCCGAGAAGGTGGAGTGGCCGATGAGGCGGCACTGCCAGCAGCTGGGTTACTGAGGTTTTACTGAGGGGCTGTGGGGTTACCACCATGGTAGGCTGCACCCCAGACAACCCGCGGAATTGCTCCAGCAAACCGTTCAATGCCCAGTCATGGTGTTCAGCCATGGGGGATTCCCCTCCAAAAGGCCACGAAGCAGTTCCTCATGACTCCCTATGGTGGCTCCTTGGGAGGAGATGGCGTCGCGCAGCTGGCCCGGGTCTGCTGGGTCAGTCATGGCCAGTTAGTACAATCGGGTATCAAGGTAAGACCCAGATGCAGACTGTGTGAAGTAACAATGTTTATTACAGCAACAGGGGCAAAGGTACAGGACGGCTGGTAGGCTCAGGGTCAGGTCAGGCAGAGGTCGGTAATCCAGAGGTGGTGCAAACGTACAGGACGGCAGGCAGGCTCAGGGTCAGGGTCAGGCAGAGTGGTCAGGCGGGTGGGTACAGGGTCAGGACAGGCAAGGGTCAAAAACCAGGAGGATGAGAAAAGAGAGACTGGGGAAAAGCAGGCGCTGACACAAAAACGCTGGTTGGCTTGACAAAAAGACGAACTGGCAACAGACAAACAGAGAACACAGGTATAAATACACAGGGGATAATGGGGAAGATGGCGACACCTGGGGGGGGGGGGGACAAGCACAAAGACAGATGAAACAGATCAGGGTGTGACAGTGTCATTAGATTTGGGGTGCGGTTGCGGGGGTCCCCCGCTGAAGTTTGAATACCACTAATCAGATGTTCAGTGTACAGTCTGTGTGTTTGATGCTGGGGTATTTGGCCCATGCCTCTTGCTCTGAGGTAAAGATGCGGGGTAGTGTTACTCCAACCTGAGGGTTGGAACTGTAGCTGTGGTTCATTGTTCCTGGTTAGTGCTACGATCTGCAACAACCAAATGGCTGAGTGAGACGAGCAGAAAGTGATGACCTCGAGGCCTGAGGACTATAGGAAACATCAGGGAAGATATGCCGATGACCAGTGGAGTAGTGGAGGGTAAACGCAAATGAACGCAGTTTACATACCTTTTTTTTGCCAGGACAGTTTACCCACCTGTTGCAGAATAATGCATAAAAAATATAGGGAGTGTTACTTTTTTTTTACCGCAACCAGCAATCAGAGTTTACCCACATGTTTACCCACCTGTTGTTTACCCACCTGTTTACCCACCTGTTGTATTCCCACTACATCTCTCTACCCCCAAGCCATAAGACTCCTGAACAGCTAATCAAAGGGCTACCCAGACCCCTCTTTTACACCGCTGCTATTCTCTGTTTATTATCTATCCATAGTCACTTTAACTCTACCTACATGTACATATTACCTCAATACCCCGCACATTGACTCTGTACCGGTACACCCTGTATATAGCCTCGCTTCTTATTTTACTGCTGCTGTTTAATTATTTACTTTTATTTTATATTTTCTACTTATGTATTTTTTACTTAACACTTCTTTTTTTAAGTGTTAAAGTCTTAAAGTCTTTAAAGTCTTAAAGCATTGTTGGTTAAGGGCTTGTAAGTAAGCATTTCACTGTAAGGTCTACAACTGTTGTATTCGGCGCATGTGACAAATACAATTTCATTTGATTTACTAGTGCTGACAGACACTCATACGGGGTACACACAAGCTTTCTCGCTCGCAGACACACACATAAAAACTCACACATACACACTTTCCCTCCCTCTCCATCTTGTACCTACAAACATGTACTACACACACACTCTTTCACAAACACAAGCTTTCTCTTTCTCTTTCTCTCCAACACACACTGTATTGGTGAGTGGTGAGGTGCAGAGTGTGTTAAATAATTTATAGCGCCAGGGCGGTTGATCATTGAAGGTGGGGGGTCTGTTATCAGAAATCCAAGCCCTGCTCTAATTCAAGCTCTGGGTCTCTGGCCCACACCACACCGGGAACACAGCCGGTAGCAACTCAGCCCACAAATCAGAAAGTCAGCTGGGTCAGTCAGTCAGCCACAGACCCCAGCCCAGGGATGGAGATAAAGGAGGTTGAGAAGGGGACCCAGGGAGAGAACTGGGAAGAGAATAAAGGAGGAAAGGCAAGGGCAAGGGAGGAAAAAGGGGGCATGGTGAAGGGCGAGAGAACGGGGAAAGGTGAGGGTTAGAAAAGGAGAGACTGTAGGGGAAAGCAAGGGAGAGGGTGGGGAGAGAGGGATAGACTGTATGCATAAGAGAGAGAACAGAGAGGAGGAGACAGAGAGAGAGAGAGAGAGAGGAGGAGAGAGAGAGAGAACAGAGAGGAGGAGAGGTAGCAGAGGAAGAGAGAGAGAGAGAGAAGAGAGGAGGAAAGAGAGGAAAAGGAGGAGAGAGAGCAGAGAAGAGGAGAGAGAGAGCAGAGAGGAGGAGGAGATAGCAGAGAGGAGGAGAGAGAGAACAGAGAGGAGGAGAGAGAGAACAGAGAGGAGGAGAGAGAGAACAGAGAGAACAGAGGAGGAGAGGTAGCAAAGAGGAGGAGAGAGAGCAGAGAGGAGGAGAGAGAGGGCAGAGAGGAGGAGAGAGAGGGCAGAGAGGAGGGCAGAGAGGAGGAGAGAGGTAGCAGAGAGGAGAGAGAGATAGCAGAGAGGAGAGAGAACAGAGAGGAGGAGAGAAAGAGCAGAGGAGGAGAGAGAGAACAAAGGAGGAGAGAGAGCAGGGGAGAAGAGAGAGCAGAGAGGAGGAGAGAGAACATAGAGGAGGAGAGAGAGAACAACGGAGGAGAGATAGCAGAGAGGAGGAGAGAGAGCAGAGGAGGAGAGAGAGAACAAAGGAGGAGAGAGAGAGCAGAGGAGGAGAGAGAGCAGAGAGGAGGAGAGAGAGAAAAGAGGAGAGATAGCAGAGAGATGGAGGAGATCGCAGAGAGGAGGAGATCGCAGAGAGGAGGAGAGAAAGAGCAGAGAGGAGGAGGAGCGAGAGAGCTATCTATCTCTCTCTCTCAGAAACTGACTTTATACTTCTCTCTCTCTTCAAGCCAACTCCTCTTTTTTGGCTTCTCTCTCCTGCCTTCCCTCTCTCTTTCTGTTAACGCGTCCATGTGGTGTGTGTGCATCAAATCTGTTATCATGTCTGTCATCACCTCTCTGTCCTCCCTGGGGTACACTGATCTTCTCTGGCCGGAAAATGGAAGAGAGACGAACGCTCAAATACACACACACACACACACACACACACACACACACACACACACACACACACACACACACACACACACACACACACACACACACACACACACACACACACACACACACACACACACACACACACACACACACACACACACACAAACACACACACACACACACAATCCTGGCACAGTCTGATAGACAGATGAAGGATGTAGTGAAATAAATAAAGTGAAAAAAACGAGAATAGCAGACATGGAGGAGAGCAAGTGAGAAAGATACAAAGGGGAGAGAGGGATGGAGAGAGGGATTGAGAGAGGAGGAGGGGGACAGTGGGCCACCTTACCATTAATAATGGGTGGCAGAGAAACTCTCTGATGGATTAGCCGGTCCTGATCCAGTTTAGGGTGGGCAGGCAGGTGGATGTGCTTCCAGGTAGGCCAACTCCAGGAAAGTGGAGATGGGTCTGGGGTCTGTTCCCAACCTTACACTAGACTAATGCAGCACAAGGGGATGTGTGAAATGGCTAGTGGTTTTCAAACCTCTCCTCAGGGACCCCCAGCTGTTCCATTTGAACTATTCCATGGCTAGCACACTTGATTCAACTTGTCAACTAATAATCAAGCCCTTGAGGAGGTGAATCAGGTCGGCTAGTTCAGGATTACAACAAAATTGCTAAACGTCTGGGCATCCCCTAGTAAAGGTGTGAAACCACTGCCCTGGGCTGTGTAGCAGTTAGTGTGCAACACCAGGCCACCATCTAAATGGCAGCATCTGGTATACTGGACTAACCATGGAGACAGCAAAGCCTTTCAAGATATCAGATAGGTATATCATCTTCTATTAATGGCCCCTGATTCCTGTCTTCTTCCTCTCTCATTCTGTCCTCCTTTCTCTCCTCTTTCTTTCTAGATGGGCTGTAGTGTGATCACAGCTGAGCTCCGTAAACTGTTATGGTGATGATGTGCTGTGAAATGGACAATAAAGCGTGACGCACTGCTGAGATGAGAATCCGATCAAACAAACTAGCCCTGGTGATAAGATAGAGGAGAGGTTTTTACACTCCTGTACTGGGGGATAGGCTTATAGTTGCTTTAGAAACCTCAGTGTAACTTAGGAGGACCCCAGTGTATGAGACTGGTTAGTCAAGTGAAGGGGCTGACAGAATCTGCCTAAATCAAATCACATTGTATTTGTCACATGCGCCGAATACAGCAGGTGTAACCTTTACAGTGAAATGCTTAAATGTGTGCATGCCTGTGTCCGTTGGTGTGCATGCAAATTAAAGCCGGTGGTTGGTGTGGAAGCGTCGGCCTCTCCCACTGAGCATGGACCAAACAATCTGCTCTTTTTTCTTATTCTTTTTTTCCCTTCCCTCTTTCATTTGCGGATTGAATGGATTGGCAGATTGGCACTCCAAAGCTCCTTAGAGCATGGCCCCACTGGGAGAGAGAGAGGGGGATAGAGACGGGAGGAGGAGTGGATGGGGGATAGATAGAGATGGGAGGAGGAGTGGATGGGGGATAGATAGAGATGGGAGGAGGAGTGGATGGGGATAGATAGAGACGGGAAGAGGAGTGGACGGGGATAGATAGAGACGGGAAGAGGAGTGGACGGGGATAGATAGAGACGGGAGGAGGAGTGGATGGGGGATAGATAGAGACGGGAGGAGGAGTGGATGGGGGATAGATAGAGACTGGAAGAGGAGTGGACGGGGATAGATAGAGACGGGAGGAGGAGTGGACGGGGATAGATAGAGACGGGAGGAGGAGTGGATGGGGGATAGATAGAGACGGGAAGAGGAGTGGACGGGGATAGATAGAGACGGGAGGAGGAGTGGACGGGGATAGATAGAGACGGGAGGAGGAGTGGACGGGGATAGATTGAGACGGGAGGAGGAGTGGACGGGGATAGATAGAGACGGGAGGAGGAGTGGACGAGGATAGATTGAGATGGGAGGAGGAGTGGACGGGATAGATAGAGACGGGAGGAGGAGTGGACGGGGATAGATTGAGACGGGAGGAGGAGTGGACGGGGATAGATAGAGACGGGAGGAGGAGTGGACGGGGATAGATAGAGACGGGAGGAGGAGTGGATGGGGATAGATAGAGAAGGGAGGAGGAGTGGACGGGGATAGATAGAGACGGGAGGAGGAGTGGACGGGGATAGATAGAGACGGGAGGAGGAGTGGATGGGGGATAGATAGAGACGGGAGGAGGAGTGGACGGGGATAGATAGAGACGGGAAGAGGAGTGGACGGGGATAGATAGAGACGGGGATAGATAGAGACGGGAGGAGGAGTGGATGGGGATAGATAGAGAAGGGAGGAGGAGTGGACGGGGATAGATAGAGACGGGAGGAGGAGTGGACGGGGATAGATAGAGAAGGGAGGAGGAGTGGACGGGGGATAGATAGCGAAGGGAGGAGGAGTGGACGGGGATAGACAGAGACGGGAGGAGGAGTGGACGGGGATAGATAGAGACGGGAGGAGGAGTGGACGGGGATAGATAGAGACGGGAGGAGGAGTGGACGGGGGATAGATAGAGACGGGAGGAGGAGTGGACGGGGGATAGATAGAGAAGGGAGGAGGAGTGGATGGGGATAGATAGAGACGGGAGGAGGAGTGGACGGGGGATAGATAGAGACAGGAGGAGGAGTGGACGGGGATAGATAGAGACGGGAGGAGGAGTGGACGGGGATAGATAGAGACAGGAGGAGCAGTGGACGGGGATAGATAGAGACGGGAGGAGGAGTGGACGGGGATAGATAGAGACGGGAGGAGGAGTGGACGGGGGATAGATAGAGACGGGAGGAGGAGTGGACGGGGATAGATAGAGACGGGAGGAGGAGTGGACGGGGATAGATAGAGACGGGAGGAGGAGTGGACGGGGATAGATAGAGACGGGAGGAGGAGTGGATGGGGATAGATAGAGACGGGAGGAGGAGTGGACGGGGATAGATAGAGAAGGGAGGAGAAGTGGACGGGGATAGATAGAGACGGGAGGAGGAGTGGACGGGGATAGATAGAGAAGGGAGGAGGAGTGGACGGGGATAGATAGCGAAGGGAGGAGGAGTGGACGGGGATAGATAGAGACGGGAGGAGGAGTGGATGGGGATAGATAGAGAAGGGAAGAGGAGTGGATGGGGGATAGATAGAGACGGGAGGAGGAGTGGACGGGGATAGATAGAGACGGGAGTAGGAGTGGACGGGGATAGATAGAGAAGGGAGGAGGAGTGGACGGGGATAGATAGAGAAGGGAGGAGGAGTGGATGGGGGATAGATAGAGACGGGAGGAGGAGTGGACGGGGATAGATAGAGACGGGAGTAGGAGTGGACGGGGATAGATAGAGACGGGAGTAGTAGTGGACGGGGATAGATAGAGACGGGAGTAGGAGTGGACGGGGATAGATAGAGAAGGGAGGAGGAGTGGATGGGGATAGATAGAGAAGGGAGGATGAGTGGATGGGGGATAGATAGAGACGGGAGGAGGAGTGGACGGGGATAGATAGAGAAGGGAGGAGGAGTGGATGGGGATAGATAGAGAAGGGAGGAGGAGTGGATGGGGGATAGATAGAGACGGGAGGAGGAGTGGACGGGGGATAGATGGGTAAGGGATCTGTGTCATTAAAGGATTAACAAAATGATTTAAGGATATTCTGGGATACGTCTAATGTTGGCGTGAGCCCTCCACAATCTGTTTCACCAGGGCTTTGTTGTGGTGTTGTGCTATTGTTTGTTTCCTAATACAAACCACAACATGGATACCACGAAAAAGGCTAACATTTTGTGTTGAACATTAATGAATTAATGGGTTAATTGTTTACAGCATGGGCAAATCAAACTGCCTGTTTTGGTCACAAAGGGCTAGTGATGTGTGTGTGTGTGTGTGGTGTGTGTGTGTGTGTGTGTGTGTGTGTGTGTGTGTGTGTGTGTGTGTGTGTGTGTGTGTGTGTGTGTGTGTGTGTGTGTGTGTGTGTGTGTGTGTGTGTGTGTGTATTTATATTCTGGATTCTGACACATTCTATACTGTCTATACACACCATGTATTTATATTCTGGATTCTGACACATTCTATACTGTCTATACATACCGTGTATATATATTCTGGATTCTGACACATTCTCACTCTAATATATCTACTCTGGATTGTTATTTCTGTTTTGATTTTATTTGTATTGTATTTTCAAGACATTCTATTGCACTGTTTGAGCTAGTAAATAAGCATTTTGCTGCACTTGCTATAACACCTGCAAATCTGAGTACATGACCAATAAACTTTGATTTGATTGGATGGACCTGTTTCAAGCCACATGTTTTTATTGGTCAGTGTGTAAAGGCCTCCTAAAAAGATGTGCTATGTGGCTAAAGTACGGTTTTAGGTAACTAAGGCGGTTTTCAATCCAGAGAATAAATAAGGAATGTACAGTAGACTAGTGAATGGCTTTCAAGCTCTACTAAACTATATTGAACAAAAATATAAAAGCAACATGTAAAGTGTTAGTCCCATGTTTCCTGAGCTGAAATAAAAGATCCCAGAAATGTTCCAAATACACAAAAAGCTTATTTCTCTCAAATGTTGTGCAGAAATTTGTTTACATCCCTGTTAGTGAGCATTTCTCCTTTGCCAAGATAATCCATCCACCTGACAGTTGTGGAATATCAAGAAGCTGATTAAACAAGATGATCATTACACAGGTGAACCTTATGCTGGGACAATAAAAAGCCACTCTAAAATCAGCTATTTTGTCACACACACAATGCCACAGATGTCTCAAGTTTTGAGGGAGCGTGCAATAGGCATGCTGACTGCAGGAAAGTCCACCAGAGCTGTTGCCAGATAATTGAATGTTTATTTCTCTACCATAAGCCACCTCCAACATTGTTTTGGAGAATTTGGCAGTATGTCCAACCCGGCCTCACAACCACAGACCACGTGTGTGGCATTATGTGAGCAAGTGGTTTTCTGATGCCAACGTTGCGAACAGAGTGCCCCATGGTGGTGGTGGGGTTATGATATGGGCAGGCATAAGCTACCGACAACAAACGATGGCAATTTGAATGCACAGAGATAACATGACGAGATCGTGCCATTTATCTGCCGCCATCACCTCATGTTTCAGCATGAAACATATAGTCGGGCAGCAGGTATCCTAGTGGTTAGAGCGTTGGGCCATTAACCGAAAGGTTGCTAGATTGAATCCCCGAGCTGACAAGGGAAAAAAATCTGTCATTCTGCCCATGAACAAGGCAGTTAACCCACTGTTCCTAGGCCATCATTGCAAATAAGAATTTGTTATTAACTGACTTGCCTAAGAAAATAAATAATGCGAAAGGATCTGTACACAATTCCTGGAAGCTGAAGATGTCCCAGTTCTTCCATGGCTTGCATACTCACCAGACATGTCACCCATTGAGCATGTTTGGGATGCTCTGGATCAACATGTACAACAGCATGTTCCAGCAACTTTGCACAGCCATTGAGAGGAGTGGGACAACAGCCTGATCAACTCTTTGCAAAGGAGATGATGATCCACACCCCTATATATTTTTTGGAAGGTATCTTTGACCAACAGATGCACATCTATATTCCCAGTCATGTGAAATCCATAGATTAGGGCCTAATTAATGTATTTTAATTGACGGATTTCCCTATATGAACTGTAACTCAGTAAAATCTTTGAAATTGTTGCATGTTGCATTTTTATTTTGTTTCAGTATGTAATTAATGTTAATGCTATTAGCATTCGGCATAATGGACAGAGGTTTTTAACAGTATAGTGAGTCATCCACACGTGTTAGTTTAAGAGTGTTTGCCCATAGATTTCAGACAGCCTGTAATGACGGCCTTTTAGGCCTAGGTGTCCCGCTAGCTTAAACATTTAGGTACATATAAGTGTCTTATATCGGTTGAAAGCTTAAATTCTTGTGAATCTAACGGCACTGTCCAATTTACAGTAGCTATTACAGAAAAAACATGCCATGCAATTGTTTGAGGACGGCGCCCCACATCAAAATATTTTTCCACCGGCACAGGTTTCATAAATTTACAAATAGCGATTAAATATTCACTTACGTTTTGAAAATATTCCTCTGATTTCTCATCCAAATGGTCCCAGCTATAACATGTAGTGTTGTTTTGTTAGATAAAACCCTTCTTTATATCCCAAAAGGTCTGTTTAGTTGGCGCCATCGATTTGAGTAATCCACTCGTTCAACATGCAGAGAAAGGAATCCGAAAATCTACCCCTAAACTTTGTTTCAACAAGTCAAAATAAGTTTCTATTTACTCCTCAGATACCCTAAAATGTAATCAAACTATAATATTTCTTGCGGAAAGAAGTATGTTCAATAGGAAAATGATTTTAGCAGGTCCTGTCTTCATGGCGCACGCAAACACGAATTTCCAAGACTGTGTCTCTGTACTAAAACTGATTTTTCTCATTTGTTTTTGAAATTACAAGCCTGGAACCCTGAACATAGACTGCTGACACCCTGTGGAAGCCATAGGAATAGAAATGTAGAAATGTCTTTATACTTGCCATTCTAAGAGGATGGTCTCTCAAAAACAAAAATCTGGTTGGTTTTTCTTTGGATTTTCTCCTATCATATCTATTGTGCTATATTCTCCTACATTATTTTAACATTTCTACAAACTTCAAAGTGTTTTCTTTCCAATGGTACCAATTATATGCATATCCTGACTTCAGGGCCTGAGCAACAGGCAGTTTACTTTGGGCACATCATTCAGGCGGAAATGGAGAAAGAAGGGGCCTAGCCCTAAGAATTAGGGTATCAATAAAACTTTCAGTTGGATTGATTTCGGACTGAACATATCAGAAAAGGAACTTAACTGATGTCGCACCTCTGGCCCCTCCCAGGAGTGAGCATCTCGGCCAATCAGGAGGACGAGACGGACCTGGAGACGTTCCAGATGGAGATAGACAAGGACAGCAAGAAGTGTCTGTTCCGGACTAATGAGGGGAAATACTGGGCCCTAGTGACCCATGGAGGCATCCAGACTACAGCCACAGAGAGGTAACCCTAACCTTAGCCCTAGCTCCAGCTGCAACCCTTACCCTAGCTCCAGCTGCAACCCTAACCCTAGCTCCAGCTGCAAATCTAACCCTATCTCCAGCTGCAACCCTAGGCCTAGCTTCAGCTGCAACCCTAACCCTATCTCCAGCTGCAATCCTAACCCTAGCTTCAGCTGCAACCCTAACCCTATCTCCAGCTGCAACCCTAACCCTAGCATCAGCTGCAAATCTAACCCTATCTCCAGCTGCAACCCTAACCCTAGCTCCAGCTGCAAACCTAACCCTAGCTCCAGTTGCAAATCTAACCCTATCTCCAGCTGCATATCTAACCCTATCTCCAGCTGCAACCCTAACCCTAGCTTCAGCTGCAACCCTAACCCTATCTCCAGCTGCAACCCCAACTCTAGCTCCAGCCTCAACCCTAACCCTATCTCCAGCTGCAACCCTAACCCTAGCTCCAGCTGCAACCCTAACCCTATCTCCAGCTGCAACCCTAACCTTAGCTCCAGCTGCAACCCTAACCCTAGCTCCAGCCGCAACCCTAACCCTAGCTCCAGCTGCAACCCTAACCCTAGCTCCAGCTGCAACCCTAACACTAGCTCCAGCCGTAACCCTAACCCTAGCTCCAGCCGTAACCCTAACCCTAGCTCCAGCTGCAACCCTAACCCTAGCTCCAGCTGCAAATCTAACCCTAGCTCCAGCTGCAACCCTAACTCTACCTCCAGCTGCAACCCTAACCCTAACCCTATCTCCAGCTGCAACCCTAACCCTAGCTTCAGCTGCAACCCTAACCTTAGCTCCAGCTGCAACCCTAACCCTAGCTCCAGCTGCAACCCTAACCCTATCTCCAGCTGCAACCCTAACCCTAGCTCCAGCTGCAACCCTAACCCTAGCTCCAGCTGCAACCCTAACCTTAGCTCCAGCTGCAACCCTAACACTAGCTCCAGCTGCAACCCTAACCCTAGCTTCAGCTGCAAATCTAACCCTATCTCCAGCTGCAACCCTAACCCTAGCTCCAGCTGCAACCCTAACCGTAGCTCCAGTTGCAAATCTAACCCTATCTCCAGCTGCATATCTAACCCTATCTCCAGCTGCAACCCTAACCCTAGCTTGAGCTGCATATCTAACCCTATCTCCAGCTGCAACCCCAACTCTAGCTCCAGCCTCAACCCTAACCCTATCTCCAGCTGCAACCCTAACCCTAGCTCCAGCTGCAACCCTAACCCTATCTCCAGCTGCAACCCTAACCTTAACTTCAGCTGCAACCCTAACCCTAGCTCCAGCCGCAACCCTAACCCTAGCTCCAGCTGCAACCCTAACCCTAGCTCCAGCTGCAACCCTAACCCTAGCTCCAGCCGCAACCCTAACCCTAGCTCCAGCCGTAACCCTAACCCTAGCTCCAGCTGCAACCCTAACCCTAGCTCCAGCTGCAACCCTAACCCTAGCTCCAGCTGCAACCCTAACCCTAGCTCCAGCTGCAACCCTAACCCTAGCTCCAGCTGCAACCCTAACCCTAACCCTATCTCCAGCTGCAACCCTAACCCTAGCTTCAGCTGCAACCCTAACCTTATCTCCAGCTGCAACCCTAACCCTAGCTCCAGCTGCAACCCTAACCCTATCTCCAGCTGCAACCCTAACCCTAGCTCCAGCTGCAACCCTAACCCTAGCTCCAGCTGCAACCCTAACCTTAGCTCCAGCTGCAACCCTAACCCTAGCTCCAGCTGCAACCCTAACCCTAGCTCCAGCTGCAACCCTAACCCTAGCTCCAGCTGCAACCCTAACCCTAGCTCCAGCCGCAACCCTAACCCTAGCTCCAGCCGTAACCCTAACCCTAGCTCCAGCTGCAACCCTAACCCTAGCTCCAGCTGCAAATCTAACCCTAGCTCCAGCTGCAACCTTAACCCTAGCTCCAGCTGCAACCCTAACCCTAACCCTATCTCCAGCTGCAACCCTAACCCTAGCTTCAGCTGCAACCCTAACCCTATCTCCAGTTGCAACCCCAACTCTAGCTCCAGCCTCAACCCTAACCCTAGCTCCAGCTGCAACCCTAACCCTAGCTCCAGCTGCAAATCTAACCCTAGCTCCAGCTGCAACCCTAACCCTAACCCTAGCTCCAGCTGCAACCCTAACCATAGCTCCAGCTGCAACCCTAACCCTAACCCTATCTCCAGCTGCAACCCTAACCCTAGCTCCAGCTGCAACCCTAACCCTAGCTCCAGCTGCAAATCTAACCCTATCTCCAGCTGCAACCCTAGGCCTAGCTTCAGCTGCAACCCTAACCCTATCTCCAGCTGCAATCCTAACCCTAGCTTCAGCTGCAACCCTCACCCTATCTCCAGCTGCAACCTTAACCCTAGCTTCAGCTGCAAATCTAACCCTATCTCCAGCTGCAACCCTAACCCTAGCTCCGGCTGCAACCCTTACCCTAGCTCCAGCTGCAACCCTAACCCTAGCTCCAGCTGCAAATCTAACCCTATCTCCAGCTGCAACCCTAGGCCTAGCTTCAGCTGCAACCCTAACCCTATCTCCAGCTGCAACCCTAACCCTAGCTCCAGCTGCAACCCTAACCCTAGCTCCAGCTGCAACCCTAACCCTAGCTCCAGCTGCAACCCTAACCCTAACCCTATCTCCAGCTGCAACCCTAACCCTAGCTTCAGCTGCAACCCTAACCTTAGCTCCAGCTGCAACCCTAACCCTAGCTCCAGCTGCAACCCTAACCCTATCTCCAGCTGCAACCCTAACCCTAGCTCCAGCTGCAACCCTAACCCTAGCTCCAGCTGCAACCCTAACCTTAGCTCCAGCTGCAACCCTAAACCTAGCTCCAGCTGCAACCCTAACCCTAGCTCCAGCTGCAACCCTAACCCTAGCTCCAGCTGCAACCCTAACCCTAGCTCCAGCCGCAACCCTAACCCTAGCTCCAGCCGTAACCCTAACCCTAGCTACAGCTGCAACCCTAACCCTAGCTCCAGCTGCAAATCTAACCCTAGCTCCAGCTGCAACCTTAACCCTAGCTCCAGCTGCAACCCTAACCCTAACCCTATCTCCAGCTGCAACCCTAACCCTAGCTTCAGCTGCAACCCTAACCCTATCTCCAGTTGCAACCCCAACTCTAGCTCCAGCCTCAACCCTAACCCTAGCTCCAGCTGCAACCCTAACCCTAGCTCCAGCTGCAAATCTAACCCTAGCTCCAGCTGCAACCCTAACCCTAACCCTAGCTCCAGCTGCAACCCTAACCCTAGCTCCAGCTGCAACCCTAACCCTAACCCTATCTCCAGCTGCAACCCTAACCCTAGCTTCAGCTGCAACCCTAACCCTATCTCCAGTTGCAACCCCAACTCTAGCTCCAGCCTCAACCCTAACCCTAGCTCCAGCTGCAACCCTAACCCTAGCTCCAGCTGCAAATCTAACCCTATCTCCAGCTGCAACCCTAGGCCTAGCTTCAGCTGCAACCCTAACCCTATCTCCAGCTGCAATCCTAACCCTAGCTTCAGCTGCAACCCTCACCCTATCTCCAGCTGCAACCTTAACCCTAGCTTCAGCTGCAAATCTAACCCTATCTCCAGCTGCAACCCTAACCCTAGCTCCGGCTGCAACCCTAACCCTATCTCCAGCTGCAATCCTAACCCTAGCTTCAGCTGCAACCCTAACCCTAGCTCCAGCTGCAACCCTAACCCTAGCTCCAGCTGCAACCCTAACCTTAGCTCCAGCTGCAACCCTAAACCTAGCTCCAGCTGCAACCCTAACCCTAGCTCCAGCTGCAACCCTAACCCTAGCTCCAGCTGCAACCCTAACCCTAGCTCCAGCCGCAACCCTAACCCTAGCTCCAGCCGTAACCCTAACCCTAGCTACAGCTGCAACCCTAACCCTAGCTCCAGCTGCAAATCTAACCCTAGCTCCAGCTGCAACCTTAACCCTAGCTCCAGCTGCAACCCTAACCCTAACCCTATCTCCAGCTGCAACCCTAACCCTAGCTTCAGCTGCAACCCTAACCCTATCTCCAGTTGCAACCCCAACTCTAGCTCCAGCCTCAACCCTAACCCTAGCTCCAGCTGCAACCCTAACCCTAGCTCCAGCTGCAAATCTAACCCTAGCTCCAGCTGCAACCCTAACCCTAACCCTAGCTCCAGCTGCAACCCTAACCCTAGCTCCAGCTGCAACCCTAACCCTAACCCTATCTCCAGCTGCAACCCTAACCCTAGCTTCAGCTGCAACCCTAACCCTATCTCCAGTTGCAACCCCAACTCTAGCTCCAGCCTCAACCCTAACCCTAGCTCCAGCTGCAACCCTAACCCTAGCTCCAGCTGCAAATCTAACCCTATCTCCAGCTGCAACCCTAGGCCTAGCTTCAGCTGCAACCCTAACCCTATCTCCAGCTGCAATCCTAACCCTAGCTTCAGCTGCAACCCTCACCCTATCTCCAGCTGCAACCTTAACCCTAGCTTCAGCTGCAAATCTAACCCTATCTCCAGCTGCAACCCTAACCCTAGCTCCGGCTGCAACCCTTACCCTAGCTCCAGCTGCAACCCTAACCCTAGCTCCAGCTGCAAATCTAACCCTATCTCCAGCTGCAACCCTAGGGCTAGCTTCAGCTGCAACCCTAACCCTATCTCCAGCTGCAATCCTAACCCTAGCTTCAGCTGCAACCCTAACCCTATCTCCAGCTGCAACCCTAACCCTAGCTTCAGCTGCAAATCTAACCCTATCTCCAGCTGCAACCCTAACCCTAGCTCTGGCTGCAACCCTAACCCTAGCTCCAGCTGCAACCCTAACCCTAGCTCCAGCTGCAAATCTAACCCTAGCTCCAGCTGCAACCCTAACTCTACCTCCAGCTGCAACCCTAACCCTAACCCTATCTCCAGCTGCAACCCTAACCCTAGCTTCAGCTGCAACCCTAACCTTAGCTCCAGCTGCAACCCTAACCCTAGCTCCAGCTGCAACCCTAACCCTATCTCCATCTGCAACCCTAACCCTAGCTCCAGCTGCAACCCTAACCCTAGCTCCAGCTGCAACCCTAACCTTAGCTCCAGCTGCAACCCTAACCCTAGCTCCAGCTGCAACCCTAACCCTAGCTTCAGCTGCAACCCTAACACTAGCTTCAGCTGCAAATCTAACCCTATCTCCAGCTGCAACCCTAACCCTAGCTCCAGCTGCAACCCTAACCCTAGCTCCAGTTGCAAATCTAACCCTATCTCCAGCTGCATATCTAACCCTATCTCCAGCTGCAACCCTAACCCTAGCTTCAGCTGCAACCCTAACCCTATCTCCAGCTGCAACCCCAACTCTAGCTCCAGCCTCAACCCTAACCCTATCTCCAGCTGCAACCCTAACCCTAGCTCCAGCTGCAACCCTAAACCTATCTCCAGCTGCAACCCTAACCTTAACTCCAGCTGCAACCCTAACCCTAGCTCCAGCCGCAACCCTAACCCTAGCATCAGCTGCAACCCTAACCCTAGCTCCAGCTGCAACCCTAACCCTAGCTCCAGCTGCAACCCTAACCCTAGCTCTGGCTGCAACCCTAACCCTAGCTCCAGCTGCAACCCTAACCCTAGCTCCAGCTGCAAATCTAACCCTAGCTCCAGCTGCAACCCTAACTCTACCTCCAGCTGCAACCCTAACCCTAACCCTATCTCCAGCTGCAACCCTAACCCTAGCTTCAGCTGCAACCCTAACCTTAGCTCCAGCTGCAACCCTAACCCTAGCTCCAGCTGCAACCCTAACACTATCTCCATCTGCAACCCTAACCCTAGCTCCAGCTGCAACCCTAACCCTAGTTCCAGCTGCAACCCTAACCTTAGCTCCAGCTGCAACCCTAACCCTAGCTCCAGCTGCAACCCTAACCCTAGCTTCAGCTGCAACCCTAACCCTAGCTTCAGCTGCAAATCTAACCCTATCTCCAGCTGCAACCCTAACCCTAGCTCCAGCTGCAACCCTAACCCTAGCTCCAGTTGCAAATCTAACCCTATCTCCAGCTGCATATCTAACCCTATCTCCAGCTGCAACCCTAACCCTAGCTTCAGCTGCAACCCTAACCCTATCTCCAGCTGCAACCCCAACTCTAGCTCCAGCCTCAACCCTAACCCTATCTCCAGCTGCAACCCTAACCCTAGCTCCAGCTGCAACCCTAACCCTATCTCCAGCTGCAACCCTAACCTTAACTCCAGCTGCAACCCTAACCCTAGCTCTAGCCGCAACCCTAACCCTAGCATCAGCTGCAACCCTAACCCTAGCTCCAGCTGCAACCCTAACCCTAGCTCCAGCCGCAACCCTAACCCTAGCTCCAGCCGTAACCCTAACCCTAGCTCCAGCTGCAACCCTAACCCTAGCTCCAGCTGCAACCCTAACCCTAGCTTCAGCTGCAACCCTAACCTTAGCTCCAGCTGCAACCCTAACCCTAGCTCCAGCTGCAACCCTAACCCTAGCTCCAGCTGCAACCCTAACCCTAGCTCCAGCTGCAACCCTAACCTTAGTTCCAGCTGCAACCCTAACCCTAGCTCCAGCTGCAACCCTAACCCTAGCTCCAGCTGCAACCCTAACTCTAGCTCCAGCTGCAACCCTAACCCTAGCTCCAGCCGCAACCCTAACCCTAGCTCCAGCCGTAACCTTAACCCTAGCTCCAGCTGCAACCCTAACCCTAGCTCCAGCTGCAAATCTAACCCTAGCTCCAGCTGCAACCTTAACCCTAGCTCCAGCTGCAACCCTAACCCTAACCCTATCTCCAGCTGCAACCCTAACCCTAGCTTCAGCTGCAACCCTAACCCTAACTCCAGCTGCAACCCCAACTCTAGCTCCAGCCTCAACCCTAACCCTAGCTCCAGCTGCAACCCTAACCCTAGCTCCAGCTGCAACCCTAACCCTAGCTCCAGCTGCAAATCTAACCCTAGCTCCAGCTGCAACCCTAACCCTAGCTCCAGCTGCAACCCTAACCCTAACCCTATCTCCAGCTGCAACCCTAACCCTATCTCCAGCTGCAACCCTAACCCTAGCTCCAGCTGCAACCCTAACCCTATCTCCAGCTGCAACCCTAGGCCTAGCTTCAGCTGCAACCCTAACCCTATCTCCAGCTGCAACCTTAACCCTAGCTTCAGCTGCAAATCTAACCCTATCTCCAGCTGCAACCTCAACTCTAGCTCCAGCCTCAACCCTAACCCTATCTCCAGCTGCAACCCTAACCCTAGCTTCAGCTGCAACCCTAACCCTAGCTCCAGACTCAACCCCAACTCTAGCTCCAGACTCAAACCTAACCCTAGCTCCAGCTGCAACCCTAACCCTAGCTCCAGCTGCAACCCTAACCCTAGCTCCAGCTGCAAATCTAACCCTAGCTCCAGCTGCAATCCTAACCCTAGCTTCAGCTGCAACCCTAACCCTAGCTTCAGCTGCAACCCTAACCCTATCTCCAGCTGCAACCCCAACTCTAGCTCCAGCCTCAACCCTAACCCTATCGCCAGCTGCAACCCTAACCCTAGCTCCAGCTGCAACCCTAACCCTATCTCCAGCTGCAACCCTAACCTTAACTCCAGCTGCAACCCTAACCCTAGCTCTAGCCGCAACCCTAACCCTAGCATCAGCTGCAACCCTAACCCTAGCTCCAGCTGCAACCCTAACCCTAGCTCCAGCCGCAACCCTAACCCTAGCTCCAGCCGTAACCCTAACCCTAGCTCCAGCTGCAACCCTAACCCTAGCTCCAGCTGCAACCCTAACCCTAGCTTCAGCTGCAACCCTAACCTTAGCTCCAGCTGCAACCCTAACCCTAGCTCCAGCTGCAACCCTAACCCTAGCTCCAGCTGCAACCCTAACCCTAGCTCCAGCTGCAACCCTAACCTTAGTTCCAGCTGCAACCCTAACCCTAGCTCCAGCTGCAACCCTAACCCTAGCTCCAGCTGCAACCCTAACTCTAGCTCCAGCTGCAACCCTAACCCTAGCTCCAGCCGCAACCCTAACCCTAGCTCCAGCCGTAACCCTAACCCTAGCTCCAGCTGCAACCCTAACCCTAGCTCCAGCTGCAAATCTAACCCTAGCTCCAGCTGCAACCTTAACCCTAGCTCCAGCTGCAACCCTAACCCTAACCCTATCTCCAGCTGCAACCCTAACCCTAGCTTCAGCTGCAACCCTAACCCTAACTCCAGCTGCAACCCCAACTCTAGCTCCAGCCTCAACCCTAACCCTAGCTCCAGCTGCAACCCTAACCCTAGCTCCAGCTGCAACCCTAACCCTAGCTCCAGCTGCAAATCTAACCCTAGCTCCAGCTGCAACCCTAACCCTAGCTCCAGCTGCAACCCTAACCCTAACCCTATCTCCAGCTGCAACCCTAACCCTATCTCCAGCTGCAACCCTAACCCTAGCTCCAGCTGCAACCCTAACCCTATCTCCAGCTGCAACCCTAGGCCTAGCTTCAGCTGCAACCCTAACCCTAGCTCCAGCTGCAATCCTAACCCTAGCTTCAGCTGCAACCCTAACCCTATCTCCAGCTGCAACCTTAACCCTAGCTTCAGCTGCAAATCTAACCCTATCTCCAGCTGCAACCTCAACTCTAGCTCCAGCCTCAACCCTAACCCTATCTCCAGCTGCAACCCTAACCCTAGCTTCAGCTGCAACCCTAACCCTAGCTCCAGACTCAACCCCAACTCTAGCTCCAGACTCAACCCTAACCCTTGCTCCAGCTGCAACCCCAACTCTAGCTCCAGACTCAATCCTAACCCTAGCTCCAATTGCAACCCCAACTCTAGCTCCAGCTGCAACCCCAACTCTAGCTCCAGCTGCAACCCTAACCCTAGCTCCAATTGCAACCCCAACTCTAGTTCCAGCTGCAACCCCAACTCTATTTCCAGCTGCAACCCTAACCCTATCTCCAGCTGCAACCCTAACCCTATCTCCAGCTGCAACCCTAACCTTAACTCCAGCTGCAACTCTAACCCTAGCTCCAGCCGCAACCCTAACCCTAGCTCCAGCTGCAACCCTAACCCTAGCTCCAGCTGCAACCCTAACCCTAGCTCCAGCCGCAACCCTAACCCTAGCTCCAGCCGTAACCCTAACCCTAGCTCCAGCTGCAACCCTAACCCTAGCTCCAGCTGCAAATCTAACCCTAGCTCAAGCTGCAACCCTAACCCTAGCTCCAGCTGCAACTCTAACCCTAACCCTATCTCCAGCTGCAACCCTAACCCTAGCTTCAGCTGCAACCCTAACCTTAGCTCCAGCTGCAACCCTAACCCTAGCTCCAGCTGCAACCCTAACCCTATCTCCAGCTGCAACCCTAACCCTAGCTCCAGCTGCAACCCTAACCTTAGCTCCAGCTGCAACCCTAACCCTAGCTCCAGCTGCAACCCTAACCCTAGCTCCAGCTGCAACCCTAACCCTAGCTCCAGCTGCAACCCTAACCCTAGCTCCAGCTGCAACCCTAACCCTAGCTCCAGCTGCAACCCTAACCTTAGTTCCAGCTGCAACCCTAACCCTAGCTCCAGCTGCAACCCTAACCCTAGCTCCAGCTGCAACCCTAACTCTAGCTCCAGCTGCAACCCTAACCCTAGCTCCAGCCGCAACCCTAACCCTAGCTCCAGCCGTAACCCTAACCCTAGCTCCAGCTGCAACCCTAACCCTAGCTCCAGCTGCAAATCTAACCCTAGCTCCAGCTGCAACCTTAACCCTAGCTCCAGCTGCAACCCTAACCCTAACCCTATCTCCAGCTGCAACCCTAACCCTAGCTTCAGCTGCAACCCTAACCCTAACTCCAGCTGCAACCCCAACTCTAGCTCCAGCCTCAACCCTAACCCTAGCTCCAGCTGCAACCCTAACCCTAGCTCCAGCTGCAACCCTAACCCTAGCTCCAGCTGCAAATCTAACCCTAGCTCCAGCTGCAACCCTAACCCTAGCTCCAGCTGCAACCCTAACCCTAACCCTATCTCCAGCTGCAACCCTAACCCTATCTCCAGCTGCAACCCTAACCCTAGCTCCAGCTGCAACCCTAACCCTATCTCCAGCTGCAACCCTAGGCCTAGCTTCAGCTGCAACCCTAACCCTAGCTCCAGCTGCAATCCTAACCCTAGCTTCAGCTGCAACCCTAACCCTATCTCCAGCTGCAACCTTAACCCTAGCTTCAGCTGCAAATCTAACCCTATCTCCAGCTGCAACCTCAACTCTAGCTCCAGCCTCAACCCTAACCCTATCTCCAGCTGCAACCCTAACCCTAGCTTCAGCTGCAACCCTAACCCTAGCTCCAGACTCAACCCCAACTCTAGCTCCAGACTCAACCCTAACCCTTGCTCCAGCTGCAACCCCAACTCTAGCTCCAGACTCAATCCTAACCCTAGCTCCAATTGCAACCCCAACTCTAGCTCCAGCTGCAACCCCAACTCTAGCTCCAGCTGCAACCCTAACCCTAGCTCCAATTGCAACCCCAACTCTAGTTCCAGCTGCAACCCCAACTCTATTTCCAGCTGCAACCCTAACCCTATCTCCAGCTGCAACCCTAACCCTATCTCCAGCTGCAACCCTAACCTTAACTCCAGCTGCAACTCTAACCCTAGCTCCAGCCGCAACCCTAACCCTAGCTCCAGCTGCAACCCTAACCCTAGCTCCAGCTGCAACCCTAACCCTAGCTCCAGCCGCAACCCTAACCCTAGCTCCAGCCGTAACCCTAACCCTAGCTCCAGCTGCAACCCTAACCCTAGCTCCAGCTGCAAATCTAACCCTAGCTCAAGCTGCAACCCTAACCCTAGCTCCAGCTGCAACTCTAACCCTAACCCTATCTCCAGCTGCAACCCTAACCCTAGCTTCAGCTGCAACCCTAACCTTAGCTCCAGCTGCAACCCTAACCCTAGCTCCAGCTGCAACCCTAACCCTATCTCCAGCTGCAACCCTAACCCTAGCTCCAGCTGCAACCCTAACCTTAGCTCCAGCTGCAACCCTAACCCTAGCTCCAGCTGCAACCCTAACCCTAGCTCCAGCTGCAACCCTAACCCTAGCTCCAGCTGCAACTCTAACCCTAGCTCCAGCCGTAACCCTAACCCTAGCTCCAGCCGTAACCCTAACCCTGTTCTCCAGCTGCAACCCTAACCCTAGCTCCAGCTGCAAATCTAACCCTAGCTCCAGCTGCAACCTTAACCCTAGCTCCAGCTGCAACCCTAACCCTAACCCTATCTCCAGCTGCAACCCTAACCCTAGCTTTAGCTGCAACCCTAACCCTATCTCCAGCTGCAACCCCAACTCTAGCTCCAGCCTCAACCCTAACCCTAGCTCCAGCTGCAACCCTAACCCTAGCTCCAGCTGCAACCCTAACCCTAGCTCCAGCTGCAAATCTAACCCTAGCTCCAGCTGCAATCCTAACCCTAGCTTCAGCTGCAACCCTAACCCTAGCTTCAGCTGCAACCCTAACCCTATCTCCAGCTGCAACCCCAACTCTAGCTCCAGCCTCAACCCTAACCCTATCTCCAGCTGCAACCCTAACCCTAGCTCCAGCTGCAACCCTAACCCTATCTCCAGCTGCAACCCTAACCTTAACTCCAGCTGCAACCCTAACCCTAGCTCTAGCCGCAACCCTAACCCTAGCATCAGCTGCAACCCTAACCCTAGCTCCAGCTACAACCCTAACCCTAGCTCCAGCCGCAACCCTAACCCTAGCTCCAGCCGTAACCCTAACCCTATCTCCAGCTGCAACCCTAACCCTAACTCCAGCTGCAACCCTAACCCTAGCTTCAGCTGCAACCCTAACCTTAGCTCCAGCTGCAACCCTAACCCTAGCTCCAGCTGCAACCCTAACCCTAGCTCCAGCTGCAACCCTAACCCTAGCTCCAGCTGCAACCCTAACCTTAGTTCCAGCTGCAACCCTAACCCTAGCTCCAGCTGCAACCCTAACCCTAGCTCCAGCTGCAACCCTAACTCTAGCTCCAGCTGCAACCCTAACCCTAGCTCCAGCCGCAACCCTAACCCTAGCTCCAGCCGTAACCCTAACCCTAGCTCCAGCTGCAACCCTAACCCTAGCTCCAGCTGCAAATCTAACCCTAGCTCCAGCTGCAACCTTAACCCTAGCTCCAGCTGCAACCCTAACCCTAACCCTATCTCCAGCTGCAACCCTAACCCTAGCTTCAGCTGCAACCCTAACCCTAACTCCAGCTGCAACCCCAACTCTAGCTCCAGCCTCAACCCTAACCCTAGCTCCAGCTGCAACCCTAACCCTAGCTCCAGCTGCAACCCTAACCCTAGCTCCAGCTGCAAATCTAACCCTAGCTCCAGCTGCAACCCTAACCCTAGCTCCAGCTGCAACCCTAACCCTAACCCTATCTCCAGCTGCAACCCTAACCCTATCTCCAGCTGCAACCCTAACCCTAGCTCCAGCTGCAACCCTAACCCTATCTCCAGCTGCAACCCTAGGCCTAGCTTCAGCTGCAACCCTAACCCTAGCTCCAGCTGCAATCCTAACCCTAGCTTCAGCTGCAACCCTAACCCTATCTCCAGCTGCAACCTTAACCCTAGCTTCAGCTGCAAATCTAACCCTATCTCCAGCTGCAACCTCAACTCTAGCTCCAGCCTCAACCCTAACCCTATCTCCAGCTGCAACCCTAACCCTAGCTTCAGCTGCAACCCTAACCCTAGCTCCAGACTCAACCCCAACTCTAGCTCCAGACTCAACCCTAACCCTTGCTCCAGCTGCAACCCCAACTCTAGCTCCAGACTCAATCCTAACCCTAGCTCCAATTGCAACCCCAACTCTAGCTCCAGCTGCAACCCCAACTCTAGCTCCAGCTGCAACCCTAACCCTAGCTCCAATTGCAACCCCAACTCTAGTTCCAGCTGCAACCCCAACTCTATTTCCAGCTGCAACCCTAACCCTATCTCCAGCTGCAACCCTAACCCTATCTCCAGCTGCAACCCTAACCTTAACTCCAGCTGCAACTCTAACCCTAGCTCCAGCCGCAACCCTAACCCTAGCTCCAGCTGCAACCCTAACCCTAGCTCCAGCTGCAACCCTAACCCTAGCTCCAGCCGCAACCCTAACCCTAGCTCCAGCCGTAACCCTAACCCTAGCTCCAGCTGCAACCCTAACCCTAGCTCCAGCTGCAAATCTAACCCTAGCTCAAGCTGCAACCCTAACCCTAGCTCCAGCTGCAACTCTAACCCTAACCCTATCTCCAGCTGCAACCCTAACCCTAGCTTCAGCTGCAACCCTAACCTTAGCTCCAGCTGCAACCCTAACCCTAGCTCCAGCTGCAACCCTAACCCTATCTCCAGCTGCAACCCTAACCCTAGCTCCAGCTGCAACCCTAACCTTAGCTCCAGCTGCAACCCTAACCCTAGCTCCAGCTGCAACCCTAACCCTAGCTCCAGCTGCAACCCTAACCCTAGCTCCAGCTGCAACTCTAACCCTAGCTCCAGCCGCAACCCTAACCCTAGCTCCAGCCGTAACCCTAACCCTGTTCTCCAGCTGCAACCCTAACCCTAGCTCCAGCTGCAAATCTAACCCTAGCTCCAGCTGCAACCTTAACCCTAGCTCCAGCTGCAACCCTAACCCTAACCCTATCTCCAGCTGCAACCCTAACCCTAGCTTTAGCTGCAACCCTAACCCTATCTCCAGCTGCAACCCCAACTCTAGCTCCAGCCTCAACCCTAACCCTAGCTCCAGCTGCAACCCTAACCCTAGCTCCAGCTGCAACCCTAACCCTAGCTCCAGCTGCAAATCTAACCCTAGCTCCAGCTGCAACCCTAACCCTAGCTCCAGCTGCAACCCTAACCCTAACCCTATCTCCAGCTGCAACCCTAACCCTAGCTCCAGCTGCAACCCTAACCCTAGCTCCAGCTGCAAATCTAACCCTATCTCCAGCTGCAACCCTAGGCCTAGCTTCAGCTGCAACCCTAACCCTATCTCCAGCTGCAACCTTAACCCTAGCTTCAGCTGCAAATCTAACCCTATCTCCAGCTGCAACCCTAACCCTAGCTCCGGCTGCAACCCTAACCCTAGCTCCAGCTGCAAATCTAACCCTATCTCCAGCTGCAACCCTAACCCTAGCTTCAGCTGCAACCCTAACCCTATCTCTAGCTGCAACCTCAACTCTAGCTCCAGCCTCAACCCTAACCCAACTCCAGCTGCAACACTAACCCTAGCTTCAGCTGCAACCCTAACCCTAGCTCCAGACTCAACCCCAACTCTAGCTCCAGACTCAACCCTAACCCTTGCTCCAGCTGCAACCCCAACTCTAGCTCCAGACTCAATCCTAACCCTAGCTCCAATTGCAACCCCAACTCTAGCTCCAGCTGCAACCCCAACTCTAGCTCCAGCTGCAACCCTAACCCTAGCTCCAATTGCAACCCCAACTCTAGCTCCAGCTGCAACCCCAACTCTAGCTCCAGCTGCAACCCTAACCCTAGCTCCAATTGCAACCCTAACCCTAGCTCCAGCTGCAACCCCAACTCTAGCTCCATACTCAACCCTAGCCCTAGCTCCAACTGCAACCTTAACCCTAGCTCCAGCTGCAACCCTAACCCTAACCCTAGCCTGAATATCTGAAACCCAGAACTAAAATAATTAATTGTGTCAGATGCTGGATAAGGATCTGGGGAAGATGTATGAGATAAGATATTAACCAGACTAGTGAAGTCTCCACCCCTCTAAAGAGGAACTCTCAGCCAAAGCACGGGCCAAATGTCCCATCCCCTTCCGACATGAGAAAGATGCAAACACCAGTGAAATAGTGATTTGTCCAAATGATCAGTGACAGAAAAATCAGCAGACCGAAAACAAAGTTCCTTGTCAGTGGTCACGTCTGCTGACAGACGCTGCGATACCATCCTATGCTACGTGAGTCTGTCAACAGTCTGTCCATGAGATTACCCTAGCTTTAACCCTAACCCCCTCTCCAGCCACAACCCTAACACCCTATCCAGCCACAACCCTAACACCCTCTCCAGCCACAACCCTAACACCCTCTCCACCCACAACCCTAACTCCCTCTCCAGCCACAACCCTAACCCCCTCTCCAGCCACAACCCTAACACCCTCTCCACCCACAACCCTAACCAAATCAAATCAAATCAAATGTATTTTTATATAGCCCTTCATACATCAGCTGATATCTCAAAGTGCTGTACAGAAACCCAGCCTAAAACCCCAAACAGCAAGCAAAGCATGTGAAAGAAGCACGGTGGCTAGGAAAAACTCCCTAGGAAAAACTCCCTAGAAAGGCCAAAAACCTAGGAAGAAACCTAGAGAGGAACCAGGCTATGAGGGGTGGCCAGTCCTCTTCTGGCTGTGCAGGGTGGATATTATAACAGAACATGGTCAAGATGTTAAAATGTTAAAATGTTCATAAATGACCAGCATGGTCAAATAATAATAATCATAGTAGTTGTCGAGGGTGCAACAAGCACGTCCGGTGAACAGGTCAGGGTTCCATAGCCGCAGGCAGAACAGTTGAAACTGTAGCAGCAGCAGGCCAGGTGGACTGGGGACAGCAAGGAGTCATCATGCCAGGTAGTCCTGAGGCATGGTCCTAGGGCTCAGGTCCTCCGAGAGAAAGACAGAAAGAGAGAAAGAGAGAATTAGAGAGAGCATATTTAAATTCACACAGGACACCGGATAAGACAAGAGAAATACTCCAGATGTAACAGACTGACCCTAGCCCCCCGACACATAAACTACTGCAGCATAAATACTGGAGGCTGAGACAGGAGGGATCAGAAGACACTGTGGCCCCGTCCGATGATACCCCCGGACAGGGCCAAACAGGCAGGATATAACCCCACCCACTTTGCCAAAGCACAGCCCCCACACCACTAGAGGGATGTCTCCAACCACCAACTTACCGTCCTAAGACAAGGCCGAGTATAGCCCACAACGATCTCCGCCATGGCACAACCCAAGGGGGGGCGCCAACCCAGACAGGAAGACCACGTCAGTGACTCAACCCACTCAAGTTATGCATCCCTCCCATGGATGGCATGGAAGAACACCAGTAAGCCAGTGACTAACCCCCTCTCCAGTCACAACCCTAACCCCCTCTCCAGTCACAATCCTAACCCACTCTCCAGTCACAACCCTAACCCCCTCTCCAGCCACAACCCTAACCCTTTATTCTCCAGGTCTGCCAACACAATGTTTGCAGTGGAGTGGATGGGCCACAGGGTGGCACTACAAGCCAGTAACGGGAAATACATCTGCACCAAGAAGAACGGCCAACTAGCAGCCATCAGCGACTCCATAGGTCAGTGTGTGTGTTTGTGTTTGTTTGTGTTTGTGAAAGTGGTTGAGTGGGTTCCATGCTTCTTATACTCTTTAAACCTAAGATCCCTATCCATCATTTCTACCTCTTTTTTACCCTCCTCCTTCCCTCTCGTTGCACTCTTTCTCCTCCCTGATCAGGTGAGGATGAGAAGTTGGTTCTGAAGCTGATAAACCGTCCCATGCTGATCCTGCGAGGGGAGAATGGCTTCATCTGCCACCATAAGAACTCCAACACGCTGGATGCCAACAGATCAGTCTATGACATCTTCACACTGCACTTCAGTGACGGGGCCTACCACATCAAAGGTGAGGTTATGATATACACATTATAGCTTACTGCATAGAATTCAATGTGTTTTCTTTCTATAAATAATTAAGAATTTCCGTGCAACTTCTAATTTTTAATCTATTGTTTTCTGCTTTAATCTGTCTTGATGTGTAAAGGCCTTTCGTATAGTGCTGCCAGTCCAATGTTGTCTCTCTCTCTCTCGCCCACTGTAGGTGAGGGAGGGAGGTTCTGGTATGTGAACAGCAGTGGTCTGGTGTGTTCAGACGGAGAGACACCAGATGACTTCTCTTTTGAGTTCCTGGAGCACGGACGCATCTCCATCCGAGGCAAGAACGGCAGATACCTGCGAGGCCAGGGGGGAACGCTGAAGGGAGATGGGGCTACCCCGGACAGCTCTGCCCTCTGGGAGTACTGATCCAGGACTATATGGAGACCGCTCTCCTACCCTGCTGGATGTAGAGGTTACCCCCAAGTACAGATCAAGGATCTGATTGGGGCAGATTACCACATTACCCTAACCCCAATGTCCTACGGTTAATGAATAGATTGGTACCAGTAGTTAGTGGCAACTTCTGCCCTATCCCTTAGGGCCCTTTCTGGCCCTGTCTCACACCACTCAACCTACTCCTGGCATGCCAGCCACAGGAGAAGGCACAAAGAGATAACAATGACTATTTTCATAGGGGAGGCAGGGAAGACAGAAGAGGGAGTAAGGGGTCCCATGTTTTCAGTTAAGAAAGAAGTGATGTTTGGTGGAGCCAACACTGTTCAGTGAGTCAACGCCACAGTCCAAACAACGTTATGCATTATAGGCCCATGAGGATTTTACTATGTGTTTTTTAATCAACATGTTACTAGTAAAAGTCAAGGTTCAGGGTAACTATCATACTCACACACAGAGGAGTAGTCATGGCTTAGGTTTCCCATTTTGAAGTTTATTCTGGTTTCTACTGGTCCTCTGTAGCTCAGTTGGTAGACCATGGCGTTTGCTACGTCAGGATAGTGAATTCGATTGCAGGGACCAGCCATGTGTAAAATGTATGCACACATGACTAAATCTCTTTGGATAAAACAATATGCTAAATGGCATTTATATTATTATTATATATTATAATTATTTTACTACAGCAGCTACAAGTACTACATAACTACTATCTGCCCACTGCTACAAATGGCTATAGAGCCGCTCTGGTGTAAAACCAAGGGGCCTTAAACCAATTAGCTATTGCACCCTCTCCCAATCCTTCCTCTCTTCCACCCCTCTCACTCTCTACTCTGTGGTTTTCCCAATCCTTCCTCTCTTCCACCCCTCTCACTCTCTACTCTGTGGTTTTCCCAATCCTTCCTCTCTTCCACCCCTCTCACTCTCTACTCTGTGGTTTTCCCAATCCTTCCTCTCTTCCACCCCTCTCACTCTCTACTCTGTGGTTTTCCCAATCCTTCCTCTCTTCCACCCCTCTCACTCTCTACTCTGTGGTTTTCCCAATCCTTCCTCTCTTCCATCCCTCTCACTCTCTACTCTGTGGTTTTCCCAATTCTTCCTTTCCTCTCTTCCACCCACTTTCTTCCTTGCTGTTTTGCCAATTCTGACTTTTGTAAGTGACAGTTTAGAGATGTGTAATAATGAACTCAGAAAGTCATCAACTTATCGTAGCCGAGTCATTGTTAGCGGATAGCTTCCTTATCATCATAGCGTTGTCAAAGGATACACACATTTGCAAGCATGATCGGCGGCTGCATCTCAAATGTCACCCTATTCCCAACGTAGGGCAGCAGGCCTACTTCAGACCACAGACACATAGGTTAATGGCTTGGTCATAAGTTATAGGCCTCTATATGTGAAATAGGAGTGTGGTCATTTGAGATTAGTACAGGGTTTCCCCTGCAAACCAACCTTACAGTTACACGTTAGCTGTAACAAGACTACATCTAGAAAGAGTATAGTGCTAGTAATCTACAACATTTGCTTCATTCCTTTGTAATATTTCTTTATTTACTCTTTCTGAAACGTTATGAAAAAATGATAAAAATTCTCTGTGTAAAATATATGTTGCGTGTGTGGATAATGTGTTGTCAGTGAAGTGACGATCTTCAAACCAATTGTTTCAATTTTACAGGTAGGCTACATTATAATGCACACAAAACACATGTAAAATATACAACAACACTTGGTATGTACACATTTGCAAACATGACTTGACCATTCAACATTAACAGAAATAAATGCTGTTGGGGTACAGAAACAGCAGAGGGAGACAAATAGTCATTCCCTTCTCCTTTACAGGAGAGATGTTGGAGAGTGAGTGTAGGGTTGTGTATTGCAGATGAAGATGAGGAGCATATGTGAGATGATACCAGTGTCAGAGGATGTTATGGATGAGGAGCGTATGTGGGATAGTACCAGTGTCAGAGGATGTTATGGATGAGGAGTGTATGTGGGATAGTACCAGTGTCAGAGAATGAGGATGTTATGGATGAGGAGTGTATGTGAGATGATACCAGTGTCAGAGGATGTTATGGATGAGGAGTGTATGTGGGATAGTACCAGTGTCAGAGAATGAGGATGTTATGGATGAGGAGTATATGTGGGATAGTACCAGTGTCAGAGGATGAAGATGTTATGGATGAGGAGTGTATGTGGGATGGTACCGGAGTCAGAGGATGTTATGGATGAGGAGTGTATGTAGGATGGTACCAGTGTCAGAGGATGTTATGGATGAGGAGTGTATGTAGGATGGTACCAGTGTCAGAGAATGAGGATGTTATGGATGAGGAGTGTATGTGGGATGGTACCGGAGTCAGAGGATGTTATGGATGAGGAGTGTATGTGGGATAGTACCGGTGTCAGAGGAGGTTATGGATGAGGAGTGTATGTAGGATGGTACCAGTGTCAGAGGATGTTATGGATGAGGAGCGTATGTGGGATGGTACCGGTGTCAGAGGATGTTATGGATGAGGAGCGTATGTGGGATGGTACCGGAGTCAGAGGATGAAGATGTTATGGATGAGGAGTGTATGTGAGATGGAGGATGAGGATGTTATGGATGAGGAGTGTATGTGGGATGGTACCAGAGTCAGAGGATGTTATGGATGAGGAGTGTATGTGGGATGGTACCAGTGTCAGAGAATGAGGATGTTATGGATGAGGAGCGTATGTGGGATAGTACCAGTGTCAGAGGATGTTATGGATGAGGATTGTATGTGGGATAGTACCGGTGTCAGAGGAGGTTATGGATGAGGAGTGTATGTGAGATGGAGGATGAGGATGTTATGGATGAGGAGCGTATGTGGGATGGAGGATGAAGATGTTATGGATGAGGAGCGTATGTGGGATGGAGGATGAAGATGTTATGGATTAGGAGTGTATGTGGGATGGTACCGGAGTCAGAGGATGTTATGGATGAGGAGTGTATGTGGGATGGTACCGGAGTCAGAGGATGTTATGGATGAGGAGTGTATGTGGGATGGAGGATGAGGATGTTATGGATGAGGAGCGTATGTGGGATCGTACCGGAGTCAGAGGATGAAGATGTTATGGATGAGGAGTGTATGTGGGATGGAGGATGAGGATGTTATGGATGAGGAGTGTATGTGGGATAGTACCAGTGTCAGAGAATGAGGATGTTATGGATGAGGAGTGTATGTGGGATGGTACCAGTGTCAGAGAATGAGGATGTTATGGATGAGGAGCGTATGTGGGATAGTACCAGTGTCAGAGGATGTTATGGATGAGGATTGTATGTGGGATAGTACCGGTGTCAGAGGAGGTTATGGATGAGGAGTGTATGTAGGATGGTACCAGTGTCAGAGGATGTTATGGATGAGGAGTGTATGTGGGATGGTACCGGAGTCAGAGGATGAGGAGTGTACAGTACCAGTCAAAAGTTTGGACACATCTACTCATTCAAGGGTTTTTCTTTATTTTTACTATTTTCTACATTGTAGAATAATAGTGAAGACATCAAAATTATGAAATAACACATGGAATCATGTAGTAACCAAAAAAACATTAATCAAATCAAAATATATTTGAGATTCTTCAAAGTAGCCACCCTTTGCCTTGATGACAGCTTTGCACACTCTTGGCATTCTCTCAACCAGCTTCACCTGGAATTCTTCTCCAACAGTCTTGAAGGAGTTCCCCACATATGCTGAGCACTTGTTGGCTGCTTTTCCTTCACTCTGCAGTCCAACTCATCCCAAAACATCTCAATTGGGTTGAGGTCTTGTGATTGTGGAGGCCAGGTCCTCTGATGTGTAGTCCACACACTGTTGCCATGGAAGAGCACTGCACCTCCACGGCCTCCTTACAGTGAGGGAAAAAAGTATTTGATCCCCTGCTGATTTTGTACGTTTGCCCACTGACAAAGAAATGATCAGTCTATAATTTTAATGGTAGGTTTATTTGAACAGTGAGAAAGAATAACAACAACAAAATCCAGAAAAACACATGTCAAATATGTTATAAAATGCAAAACATGACTTAATACTTGAGTGGCAAAACCCTTGTTGGCAATCAGAGGTCAGAAGTTTCTTGTAGTTGGCCACCAGGTTTGCACACATCTCAGGAGGGATTTTGTCCCACTCCTCTTTGCAGATCTTCTCCAAGTCATTAAGGTTTCAAGGCTGACGTTTGGCAACTCGAACCTTCAGCTCCCTCCACAGATTTCCTATGGGATTAAGGTCAGGAGACTGGCTAGGCCACTCCAGGACCTTAATGTGCTTCTTCTTGAGCCACTCCTTTGTTGCCTTGGTCGTGTGTTGTGGGCCATTGTCATGCTGGAATACCCATCCACGACCCATTTTCAATGCCCTGGCTGAGAGAAGGAGGTTCTCACCCAAGATGTGATGGTACATGG
Source organism: Salmo salar (assembly GCF_965601325.2). Classification (NCBI taxonomy): domain Eukaryota; kingdom Metazoa; phylum Chordata; class Actinopteri; order Salmoniformes; family Salmonidae; genus Salmo; species Salmo salar. Next base: position 92,057,534 of record NC_138291.1, on the reverse strand, counting down.
CCCCGTCCATCGTCCCTTTGATGCGGTGAAGTTGTCCAGTCCCCTTAGCAGAAAAACACCCCCAAAGCATAATGTTTCCACCTCCATGTTTGACGGTGGGGATGGGGTTCTTGGGGTCATAGGCAGTATTCCTCCTCCTCCAAACACGGCGAGTTGAGTTGATGCCAAAGAGCTCCATTTTGGTCTCATCTGACCACAACACTTTCACCCAGTTGTCCTCTGAATCATTCAGATGTTCATTGGCAAACTTCAGACGGGCATGTATATGTGCTTTCTTGAGCAGGGGGAACTTGCGGGCGCTGTAGGATTTCAGTCCATCACGGCGTAGTGTGTTACCAATTGTTTTCTTGGTGACTATGGTCCCAGCTGCCTTGAGATCATTGACAAGATCCTCCCGTGTAGTTCTGGGCTGATTCCTCACCGTTCTTATGATCCTTGCAACTCCACGAGGTGAGATCTTGCATGGAGCCCCAGGCCGAGGGAGATTGACAGTTCTTTTGTGTATCTTCCATTTGCGAATAATCACACCAACTGTTGTCACCTTCTCACCAAGCTGCTTGGCAATGGTCTTGTAGCCCATTCCAGCCTTGTGTAGGTCTACAATCTTGTCCCTGACATCCTTGGAGAGCTCTTTGGTCGTGGCCATGGTGGAGAGTTTGGAATCTGATTGATTGCTTCTGTGGACAGGTGTCTTTTATACAGGTAACAAACTGAGATTAGGAGCACTCCCTTTAAGAGTGTGCTCCTAATCTCAGCTCGTTACCTGTATAAAAGACACCTGGGAGCCAGAAATCTTTCTGATTGAGAGGGGGTCAAATACTTATTTCCCTCATTAAAATGCAAATCAATTTATAACATTTTTGACATGCGTTTTTCTGGATTTTGTTGTTGTTATTCTGTCTCTCACTGTTCAAATAAACCTACCATTAAAATTATAGACTGATCATTTCTTTGTCAGTGGGCAAACGTACAAAATCAGCAGGGGATCAAATACTTTTTTCCCTCACTGTAACCTCCTTCAAACTGGTGTCCCCTACAGTTACCTCAACAGCTGGAGCCTCCCTCTGAGAGACAACGCCACCAGCTGCACTGTGCCTGTAACACACACACACACACACACACACACACACACACACACACACACACACACACACACACACACACACACACATATATAAAACAAACCTGACAACAAAGATTGGTCACAGAAAATATTGGGTGAGCTGAACACACACACACACACACACACATATACATACACCTTTACCTGAGGCATTGTGTGAGTGGCCCAGCCAGGGTGATGACCCTGCAGACATTCAGGCTGACAGGACAGCATACTCCCTGGGTCTATCCATGGCCTGACCCTGGTCTTGCCTCTCACAGTGGCCTACCATCAGGCTCTCTCATGGGCTTGGAGCTGCCTTTCGCTCCCCTGGGAGATCCAAGGCTAGAGTATCTGAGCCGGTGCTATGGTACAGGCCTTTCCTGCCTGCGCACACACACACACACACACAACAGGCCACGACACACACCCCTCCATGAAGCTTGCTACCTTACTCCTCTCCTCCGGCCTCCCCTCACAGGTCCTGACCAGCACCACCCTCCCCTGTCGGCCCACTGCTACCAAACACTGAGGACCACCATTTGCCCTGGCTAAGGTTACAATAAAAGTGATTGGCTGCTCCGGGCTGTGTAGTACTCTGACACGGAGGCCTGGTCATCCCAGAAGACGTAAGGGGAGGGAGCAGAGACGCCCATCAAGCAGGCCACAAAGGATCATAGGGGAGTTGATGAGGGCAGCGTCGACGCCGAAGAGGAGTTTGAAGAGGAGAGGCTCCAGGAGAAAATGGCCAACGCCTAGTGAGGATGATGATAATGATGAAAATTGTGGTTTTGTTGTTGTAAACATAAGCCAACACAGGTTGCACGACCACTACCGCGCTGTCATTTTCCTCTGAGTCATCATGTTGACCAACAGTAATGACAGGTAGACTAAACTCCAGTCAGTTTCCATTGGTCAGCAGCTTTATAGAAAGTAAACCCCCAGACTGCATCTCGCAGGGAGACGGACCCACCACCTCGATCAGAGAACACACACCCTTGTCTCTGGCTGCCAGCGAATTAGACGACACTTTGAAGAGAGCAGGGCCAGGGGACTGGTCAGCTGGGGGAGTGGGAGACCTAAGGAGAGAGAACAAGGGGAGAGGTTTATCAAATATACATTTCATTTTTGCATGGTCAGTCTGAGTAGTTCAAATGAAGAGGTACATACCTGGGGTGCAGAGTTGGTAGATCAACACAGTACACCCCATCAGTCTCACAGACAGCACAGACACACTGCTTGTCCTCACTCAGCACCAAATGACCCACTGGACTAAGGAACTGAAGGACAGCATAGAATAACACAGACAAGAACCAACCAAAGAGGAGTGTTTCTTGTCCATTAAGAATATCACATATAGCTAACAGCCAGGTTCAAACCCTTACTACAACTTCAGTGTTCATCAATACTCAGTTCACCTGCTGTTCACCTGCTGTTCACCAATACTCAGTTCACCTGCTGTTCACCTGTGTTCATCAATACTCAGTTCACCTGCTGTTCACCTGTGTTCATCAATACTCAGTTCACCTGCTGTTCACCTGTGTTCATCAATACTCAGTTCACCTGCTGTTCACCTGCTGTTCACCTCAGTGCTCATCAATACTCAGTTCACCTGCTGTTCACCTGCTGTTCATCAATACTCAGTTCACCTGCTGTTCACCTGCTGTTTACCTCAGTGTTCATCAATACTCAGTTCACCTGCTGTTCACCTGCTGTTCACCAATACTCAGTTCACCTCAGTGTTCATCAATACTCAGTTCACCTGCTGTTCATCAATACTCCGTTCACCTGCTGTTCACCTGTGTTCATCAATACTCAGTTCACCTGCTGTTCACCTCAGTGTTCATCAATAATCTCTTCCTTGTCATGTTTACCTGCTGCTATTCATGTCAGTGTTAATAAATAATCAGTTAATTTTATTACCTCCTATTCACCTCAGTGTTTATCATAATCATTCACCTGCTATTCACCCGTGTGTAAACAGTGTTCATTAATAATCAGTTCCTTGTCGTATAAATCACCTTTAGTAAATTGAAGTGGGCGAAGTGTAAGGTTTGAGATTCAGCCTACCGTCAGTTTCAGCTCGTGTGTTGAAGACATACAGCTCGTCGCGCCCAGTACAAATCCGAACTCAGCCAAAGTCTCAACAGCACATCTCGCCGATAGCTGTAAGAATAACTGGCCCGAACCAAGGAAGAATCGGTAAACAGTACGATGCTTTTCAAGTAATTTATTTGCTACAAAGTTATGCCCATAATAAATATCTGAAGGTAGTTTCGGTGTTGTAGTTTGCTTGAAATGCATCAGCCAGTTATTGACGGATGCAAAAAACGCGAATGTTGTTTCTGACAAATCAGCGTTCAAAACTACATTACCCAAGCACCAAGACCGACGTATAATGTCATGACGCTGCTAGCCACCCACCAATCATAACATCGCAGGCAAACGTCCGCCGAAATTTCAAATAGATTTTCGTTGGCTTCGGGTGTTGCTATCTATTTTAAACTAATAGTTGAACGCGTTATGGATCCCTTTAGTGAAGACCATACGAAAATGTACTTTTATGAAACCAGATTGAATACCTACGTGGGGTGGCCGTTCGAAGAGGGCTGCGCTTGCACTCCAGAGAACGTAAGTTAACGAAACAAACTGGCTAACGTTAGCTAGCTCGGCCATGACTTTCAGAAATGCACGTAGTAGCTAGTTAACTACACAAAGTTGTCCATTATTTGGTGATTCACTTTTCTCAGTTAGGTTACACTAAATTATGCGTATGCAATTTTTTCACTCTGGTCTAATCTACTAGCGAAAACGTTAACACGATTAAGTTACTTTGTTGCTGTGCATTCCAGATGGCCAAAGCTGGATTCATCCACACACCAACAGGGAACAGCCCGGACATAGCCAAGTGCTTCTTCTGTCTCAAAGAACTGGAGGGCTGGGAGCCAGATGATGACCCAGAGTGAGTTGTAAGACACTGATCATGGCTAAAGAAGCCTATATTGGTTAATTGTGTCCTTTATTGCTATTTACTAAGCTCGCATGGTAAGGGTTTAAGCTAGTTACTACAACATGCATAGACGCTACTTACTTTTAGCACAAATTGAATATCTTCTTCCCGGGCTTTTATTAAGAGTCCCAACGCTCGGTCTGAAAGTGAACAAGTCTTTGGAAACATAAGGAACGTAGTTATCCTTCATATAAGCGAGAGGTTATTTTCCGAAAATAAAAAGGTTAAATTACTATGCACCTTTTAGGCGGAAGAAAGAGGTGACCGCCTTTACTAATTAGCCATCTAGCGTGCACCGAACACCTGTGTGTAACCGAAGGACTACATTTAATGGTGCAAGCCCTCAGTGGCGCTGCCCATGCTAAAACAGCTTTTTGGTCACTAGAGGCCTCTATCATTTATCTATGGCTACAACTGTGATAAGGACAGTTAAAACAGAAAGTGTATATTTTACTGTGAAGGGTTGTATGTTTCTAGAACCGTATTGCAGTTTAGTTTATTGGTCTTTCAGCAATACCGGTACTTAAAAACATTGTCATTAAACACTGCATTACTTTTCTGTTACCATAATAAGCATCCATGTTAAATAAGTTCAACACATTTTAAACTGCTAAAAATGTCTGCCAGAGCCAGTTTACCTCTGAAAATAACACAAGGTCCTTGGACCCTGACCTTAAGGAGTAATGGCAGGCCAGACTACGCTCATTAAGCATACATTCTTGGGATAGCTAGCTACATACTCTGAAGAGGTCTGTGTAACTACAAGGTTACACAGACCTAACATACCATCTGAGATATAACAATACGATCATTTGAAAAGGGTCCTTTTTTAGGACCTCTGCGAGACAGAATGTTCATTAAAATAACATTTGAACTCTACTGGTTGTCTAGTAGTTTATTTTAGACAATATCACCTGATGCATGCATATATTTACATGTTTGCATGTTTCAGGTGCTAGAAATCTGAACACACTACCGCCTAGCTATCACCAGATAATGAATCAGGCTATGGGTAGTGAATGTCTAGCCTCTGCCCAGTGAGTAAAGACTGGGAGCCGAGGCTAGTTCAAGCTCAGATCTTGCTGTTCCTCCTCAATTGCTACATTAGATATTGATCCTATTGCTAGTGTTTTCTCCTCATCATGGCATGACTCTTGTTTCAGGAAGGAGCATAAGTCTCATTCACCCAGCTGCAACTTCATCTCCCTGAAGAAGAGTGTGAATGACCTGACTGTGGAAGAGTTCCTCAAACTCCAGAAAGAGAAGCAGAAATTCCACATTGTAAGTTGAAATTCCACGTTGTAAGTTGGGCTAGGACTAGGTCTTTGGAAATCCCTGTAACAATTACAGTGAGGGGGAAAAGTATTTGATCCCCTGCTGATTTTGTACGTTTGCCCACTGACAAAGAAATGATCAGTCTATAATTTTAATGGTAGGTTTATTTGAACAGTGAGAAAGAATAACAACAACAAAATCCAGAAAACGCATGTCAAAAATGTTATACATTGATTTGCATTTTAATGAGGGAAATAAGTATTTGACCCCCTCTCAATCAGAAAGATTTCTGGCTCCCAGGTGTCTTTTATACAGGTAACGAGTTGAGATTAGGAGCACACTCTTAAAGGGAGTGCTCCTAATCTCAGCTTGTTACCTGTATAAAAGACACCTGTCCACAGAAGCAATCAATCAGATTCCAAACTCTCCACCATGGCCACGACCAAAGAGCTCTCCAAGGATGTCAGGGACAAGATTGTAGACCTACACAAGGCTGGAATGGGCTACAAGACCATCGCCAAGCAGCTTGGTGAGAAGGTGACAACAGTTGGTGTGATTATTCGCAAATGGAAAAAACACAAAAGAACTGTCAATCTCCCTCGGCCTGGGGCTCCATGCAAGATCTCACCTCGTGGAGTTGCAAGGATCATGAGAACGGTGAGGAATCAGCCCAGAACTACACGGGAGAATCTTGTCAATGATCTCAAGGCAGCTGGGACCATGGTCACCAAGAAAACAATTGGTAACACACTACGCCGTGAAGGACTGAAATCCTGCAGCGCCCGCAAGGTCCCCCTGCTCAAGAAAGCACATATACATGCCCGTCTGAAGTTTGCCAATGAACATCTGAATGATTCAGAGGACAACTGGGTGAAAGTGTTGTGGTCAGATGAGACCAAAATGGGGCTCTTTGGCATCAACTCAACTCGCCGTGTTTGGAGGAGGAATACTGCCTATGACCCCAAGAACACCATCCCCACCGTCAAACATGGAGGTGGAAACATTATGCTTTGGGGGTGTTTTACTGCTAAGGGGACTGGACAACTTCACCGCATCAAAGGGACGATGGAATGTACCATCAAATCTTGGGTGAGAACCTCCTTCCCTCAGCCAGGGCATTGAAAATGGGTCGTGGATGGGTATTTCAGCATGACAATGACCCAAAACACATGGCCAAGGCAACAAAAGAGTGGCTCAAGAAGAAACACATTAAGGTCCTGGAGTGGCCTTGCCAGTCTCCAGACCTTAATCCCATAGAAAATCTGTGGAGGGAGCTGAAGGTTCGAGTTGCCAAACGTCAGCCTCGAAACCTTAATGACTTGGAGAAGATCTGCAAAGAGGAGTGGGACAAAATCCCTCCTGAGATGTGTGTAAACCTGGTGGCCAACTACAAGGAAACGTCTGACCTCTGTGATTGCCAACAAGGGTTTTGCCACCAAGTACTAAGTCATGTTTTGCAGAGGGGTCAAATACTTATTTCCCTCATTAAAATGCAAATCAATTTATAACATTTCTGACATGCGTTTTTCTGGATTTTTTTGTTGTTATTCTGTCTCTCACTGTTCAAATAAACCTACCATTAAAATGATAGACTTATCATTTATAAGTCTATCATTTTAATGGTAGGTTTATTTGAACAGTGAGAGACAGAATAACAACAACAAAAAATCCAGAAAAACGCATGTCAGAAATGTTATAAATTGATTTACATTTTAATGAGGGAAATAAGTATTTGACCCCTCTGCAAAACATGACTTAGTACTTGGTCAGTGGGAAAACGTACAAAATCAGCAGGGGATCAAATACTTTCCCCCCTCACTGTATACCTATTGCCAATATTGATAACTAAGTAGGTTTAGTGCTCCTCCTATGGTGTGGCTTACTGTATATGGGTAGAACAAGAATATCAACAATTATATATTTTATAAACTTTTATTTAATCGGGGGATCCCAATTGAGACCAGGGTCTCATTTTTAATGGTGCTCTGAGGACATAAAAGATAAAACTACAAGATACAATAACAAATGCATTACATTAGAACATCAGATTTATACATTTATTAAAGTCAATCAAAAACAATTGCACACCATTTCTCATCTTGGTTTTAAACTGCCCTAGTGGTGCCAGGGAATCCAAATGAAGTGAATTTTGTAATTTGATTCCAAAAATTAAACTAAAAGTGGATTTACTTAGTTTGGTGGAGACCTGAGGGATTTCAAGAGTTAACCAACCCAGTGACCGGGTTTGGTATCACATTTTTATACTTTAACAACAAAGTTAGGTAAGTCAGAAGCTTGTATAGTAGAGCTTTGTAAACAAAAGGGGAGTAATGAAGTGATCTCTAGGACTTTAATGAGGACCAACCAACCTTTTGATGCAGTGTGTGTATTAAAACTAATAGGAGTATGTTAAGCCTGGTTTTGCTGCAGATCAAACACTCCATCCCAGGTCTCTACTAGTGCTGAGAATCCATCAAGTGATCAAATGTGTCCTATAAATACAGGCCTATCTCTGAGTGGAAAATATAGGCATACTGTATCTCTGAGATGTGTGTGGAAAATTATGAATATACCAGATTGAAATGTCTTCTATTTTCCTATTACAGAAAAAGTATTGCAATGAGGCCATCACTAAGTTTGAGGAGGCGGCAAAAAGCAGAAGGGGTGAGATCATCAAGACGGCCATGGATGAAGAGTGAAGTGGAGAGACTGGACCTGTTTGAGTACTTTATAAAAGTTCTGCTCTTGAGTAATCACTGGTAGTGCAGTAGCCTAGTGTACATATTCTGTCTGTCTGCATTAGGTAGGTGTTTTTAGCAATAAATATTTTATTTCCCAATTTGACTCTTGTGATCTATTTGTCATGTATTGTGTTAATTTGATTGAATATATAAACTGGGTATGTGAGAATCTACTGGTAAACCTGCTAGCATATTGTAGTGAATGGTGGGGTAGGGAAGCTACATTTACATTTTAGTCATTTAGCAGACGCTCTTATCCAGAGCGACTTACAGTAGTGAATGCATACATTTCATTAAAAAAATTTTTTTTGTGCTGGCCCCCCGTGGGAATCGAACCCACAACCCTGGCGTTGCAAACACCATGCTCTACCAACTGAGCTACAGGGAAGCTAGCCCGGGTTGCTGGCATGAAAGGCAAACACCCTACACATCGCAGGTTGCTATAATATTTTGGTGTTTGACATCAGTTGTGCATAATGGCCATGCGTAAAGGGAGAGACACTTGAGCGCCTGGAGCCCATAAAATAAGAGGACCCACCTGCTATGTACTCTGCCGCTGCTTGGAAATGTTATTCCTCAACGCTAGTGGTCAATCCTGCTTCACGCCTCGTAACGTTGTTAAAGCTCTTGAGCCGTGAACAGGATACACCGTGAAAGAGCGTCATCCTAGAGATATGGGAATAAAGATTCCCAGTGGTGATTTTGATTAGTTGTGATATTTTACTACTAACTTCACTATAATCTGAATTACTTTAGCCTTTTACTGGCATTAACCCCTCTATTCAACAACATAAATAGTGTAGGAATAGGGCGTTACCAGTCCCTATATCCGTGGGGAGTTGAATTGAGGCGCACATGTTTTTGTTATCTGAGAAAATACCTTACATCAATCAGGAGAGATGAAGCTGTCCTTCGGGTCTCTGGTGATCACTGCGGGCATCTTCGGTATTCTCAGTTTTGCGTTCCTGGCGGCAGCGATTGGGAGCGACTACTGGTACATTATTAAGGTGAACAGAACCAACAAGACCGATACAGAGATTTTGGATTCCCATTCCGGACTATGGATCATTTACAAAGGTGTGTGTATATTCCTATGCGTGTGTATTTTGTCATTTGAAACCAATGCCTTGCTTAGATGGATAACTTTGTTGCATCAGGTAGGCTAGGCCTATTTCTTATCTGACATCTTTCCTGTAGCAAGACAGTTTTATTGTCACAATGAAAATGGAATAATGAATTATCCATCTTTCCAGGTCAAAAGGTGTATTCTTTCACATGTTTTATTTTTATTATATTCTTTCACATTAACTCCTCCAGCTACTCTGAACCTGAGATGCATATGTTGAGTGAGTTACCTGTTCATTATCACCTTAGTGTATTATTTTACAATGGTTATGTACTAACAGCTATCGTTATTTTGGGACATTTTGAATAGATTATGTTATTGATGAAGCCTCTATCTGTGTGTCAAGTATGCTCCTATAGTTGGAATGTTGTGTGTCTGTTTCCCCAGACATGCACAGTGCTGGTGTGGTCTTGCTCCCTCTTAGCCTGGTCCTTCTACTGTTTAGAGGCATCTGTGGCTTGATCAGTTCCCTGCCCCGGAGCCCCGCCCTCCTCACTGGCACCGTCTCCTATCTCTTCTTCTGCAGTGTGTGGCCTTCATCATCATCTCTCGGTCTTAGGGCCCAAACACCAAGTCTTAGTTCTGCCATGCCAACTCCTTGTTACTCATTGTCATGTTTGGCATGACACAAAGTTGACATCATGGCACACAAGTCGATCTGAGATAAGGGGAAGGCTACCTAACACCTACAGGCCCAAGTCCAAAATTCACTCCTATGCAACATACTACCATCCATATAGCCTTTTAAAGCAGCGTTAACCAACTCCAGTACCCCCAATAGCCCAACTCCAGTCCCCCGGTAGCCCCACTCCAGTACCCCCGGTAGCCCCACTTCAGTAGCCCAACTTCAGTCCTCCAGTACCCCAATAGCCCAACTCCAGTCCCCCCTTTGTAGGCCAACTCCAGTAACCCCGGTGAGAGAGAGAGATGAGGGTATAGAGAGAGTTGGAGAGATTAGATTTTATTTTATTACACCTTTATTTAACCAGGTAGGCCAGTTGAGAACAAGTTCTCATTTACAACTGCGACCTGACCAAGATAAAGCAAAGCAGTGCGACAAAAACAACAACAGAGCCACACATGGGATAAACAAATGTACAGTCAATAACACAATACAAAAATCTGTGTACAGTGTGTGCAAATGAAGTAAGGAGGTAAGGCAATAAATAGGCCATAGTGGCGAAGTAATTACAATTTGGCAATTAACACTAGTGATAGATGTGCAGATGAGGAAGTGCAAGTAGAAATACTGGTGTGCAAAAGAGCAGAAAAACAAACATATGGGGTTGAGGTAGGTAGTTGGATGGGCTATTTACAGATGGGCTGTGTACAGCTGCAGCGATCAGTAAGCTGCTCTGACAGCTGATGCTTAAAGTTAGTGAGAGAGATATAAGTCTCCAACTTCAGTGATTTTTGCAATTTGTTCCAGTCATTGGCAGCAAAGAACTGGAAGGAAAGGCGGCCAAAGGAGGTGTTGGCTTTGGGGATGACCAGTGAAATATTCCTGCTGGAGCGCGTGCTACGGGTGGGTGTTGCTATGATGATCAGTGAGCTGGGATAAGGCAGAGCTTTACCTAGCAAAGACTTATAGATGACCTGGAGCCAGTGGGTTTGGCAATGAATATGCAGCGAGGACCAGCCAACGAGAGCATACAGGTCGCAGTGGTGGTATATGGGGCTTTGGTGACAAAATGGATGGCACTGTGATAGACTGCATCCAATTTGCTGAGTAGAGTGTTGGAGGCCATTTTGTAAATGACATCGCCGAAGTCAAGGACCTGTAGGATAATCAGTTTTACGAGGGTATGTTTGGCAGCATGAGTGAAGGAGGCTTTGTTGTGCAATAGGAAGCCGATTCTAGATTTCATTTTGGCTTGGAGATGCTTAATATGAGTCTGGAAGGAGAGTTTATACTCTAGCCAGACACATAGGTATTTGTAGTTGTCCACATATTCTGTCAGAACCATCCAGAGTAGTGATGCTAGTCGGGCAGGCGGGTGCGGGCAACGATCGGTTGAAGAGCATGCATTTAGTTTTACTAGCATTTAAGAGAAGTTGGAGGCCACAGAAGGAGTGTTGAATGGCATTGAAGCTCGTTTGGAGGTTTGTTAACAGTGTCAAAAGAAGGGCCAGATGTATACAGAATGGTGTCATCTGCGTGGAGGTGGATCAGAGAATCACCAGCAGCAAGAGCGACATCATTGATATATACAGAGAAAAGAGTTGGCCCGAGAATTTAACCTTGTGGCACCCCCATAGAGACTGTCAGAGGTCCGGACAACAGGCCCCCCCCCACTGAACTCTATCTGAGAAGTAGTTAGTGAACCAGGCAAGGCAGTCATTAGAGAAACCAAGGCTGTTGGGTCTGCCGATAAGAATACGCTGATTGACAGAGTCGGAAGACTTGGCCAGGTCGATGAAGACGGCTGCACAGTACTGTCTTTTATCGATGGCGGTCATGATATCGTTTAGGACCTTGAGCGTGGCTGAGATGCACCCGTGACCAGCTCGGAAACCGGATTGCATAGCGGAGAAGGTACGGTGGGATTCGAAATGGTCGGTGATCTGTTTGTTAACTTGGCTTTTGAAGACTTTAGAAAGGCAGGGCAGGATGGATATAGGTCTGTAACAGTTTAGGTCTAGAGTGTCTCCCCCTTTGAAGAGGGGGATGACCGCGGCTGCTTTCCAATCTTTAGGAATCTCAGACGATACGAAAGAGTGGTTGAGCAGACTTGTAATAGGGGTTGCAACAATGGCAGCGGATCATTTTAGAAAGAGAGGGTCCAGATTGTCTAGCCCAGCTGATTTGTAGGGGTCCAGATTTTGCAACTCTTTCAGAACATCAGCTGTCTGGATTTGGGTGAAGGAGAAGTGTGGGGGGGGGGGGGGGGGGGGGGGGGTCTTGGGCCAGTTGCTGCGGGTGTGCAGAGCTGTTGACCAGGGTTGGTGTAGCCAGATGGAAAGCATTGTCCAGCCGTAGAGAAATGCTTATTGAAATTCTCGATTATCGTGGATTTATCGGTGGTGACAGTGTTTCCTAGCCTCAGTGCAGTGGGCAGCTGGGAGGAGGTGCTCTTATTCTCCATGGACATTACAGTGTCCCAAAACATGGAGAGATGAGGGTGTGGAGAGAGTGATGGAGAGATGAGGGTATGGAGAGAGAGACTGAAAGATGAGGGTATGGAGAGAGTTGAGGGGATGGCGAGAGAGATGAGGGGATGAAGAGAGAGATGGAGATATCAGGGTATGGAGACAGAGTGAGAGAGAAATGGAGATGAGGCTTTGGAGAGAGAGATGGAGAGGAGGGTATGAAGAGAGAGAGGGATGGGGAGATGAAGGTATGGAGAGAGAGACATGGAGAGATGAGGATATGGAGAGAGAGAGATGAGGGTATGGAGAGAGAGACAGATGGATGGAGAGATGAGGGTATTGAGATAGAGATGGAGAGATGAGGGTATGAAGAGAGAGAGGGATGGAGAGATGAAGGTATGGAGAGAGAGGCATGGAGAGATGAGGATATGGAGAGAGAGATGGAGAGATGAGGGTATGGAGAGAGATGAGGGAGATGGAAAGGTGAGGGTATGGAGAGAGATGAGAGATGATGGTATGGAGAGAGAGAGAGAGATGGAGAAGTGAGGGTATGAGAGAGAGATGGAGAGATGAGAGATGGAGAGATGAGGGTATGGAGAGAGAGATAGATGAATGATGACACAGTACATTGCTTATTATCTTTATGGAGAGACACTGGGAGCTGGAGTTGTAAAGACCTTCACTTTTTATTGGTCTTTCGACCAACCAGATCTGATCTTTTGGCCAATCAGATCTGATCTTTTGCCAGTGTAAACACAACCTGAGTTGAACATAAATTAATTGGACATCACTCTGGAAAATGTCCTATTCATTGTTGGTGGACTGTATTACAAGGATTCCTTATCTTTAAAAGAAATGTGACTTGAGGTAGAGCGTTGCGTACTGTTTTTATCCAATTAAGAGTGACCAATGCAGCGGCTCAAGCCCGTCTAATGCTCAGCTCCTGACCAATGTGCGTCGCCTTAGAATTAGTGGATCGGACATTCTAGATTTGACTAATTCTAACTCTTTGGCGTGTCTCTCCCTACTGCTGCCCTTCTCGCCCTGTGACCCTGCCAGTCAGGCCTAGAATAACCCGGATAAAGAAAGCCTTGTGAGGCAAGAGAACAGAGTTAACGAAATCTTCATGCATTTAGCCCTTATCAACAGCACATGACAAAGTGGGAAATGGGATCAAGGCTGGAATTTGATTAGACTTTCTATCTCTGTGAATTTGGTTTGTCTGTGTGCCGTGTCTTTCTTTCTCAGCTGTGGTCACTCTCCGTGTTACACTATTGTGTGGTGCCTTCTCTCATCCTTCTCTCGCTTCATTTTGCTCTTCTGTCTTCTCGCACACTTTATATTGCTCTTGTTTTCTCTTTCTCTCGCTTCATTTTGCTTTTCTGTCTTCTCGCACGCTTTATTTTGCTCTTCTGTCTTCTCTCTCTCTCGCTTTATATAGCTTTTCTGTCTTTTCTCTCGCTCGCTTTATATCGCTCTTGTCTTCTCTCTTGCTCGCTTCATATCACTATTCTGTCTTCTCTCTCTCGCTTTATATCGCTCTTCTGTCTTCTCTCTCGCTTTATATCACTCTTCTGTCTTCTCTCTCGCTCATTTCATACCGCTCTTCTGTCTTCTCTCTCTCTCTTCTGTCCTTCGCACGCTCTCACTATTGCTCTTCTGTCTTCTCTCTTTATCGCTCTTCTGTCTTCTCTCTCGCTCGCTTTATATTGCTCTTCTGTCTTCTCTCTTTATATCGCTCTTCTGTCTTCTCTCTCACTCGCTTTATATTGCTCTTCTGTCTTCTCTCTCGCTCACTTTATATCACTCTTCTGTCTTCTCTCTTTATATTGCTCTTCTGTCTTTTCTCTTGCTCACTTTATATCGCTCTTCTGTCTTCTCTCTCGCTCGCTTTATATTGCTCTTCTGTCTTTTCTCTTTATATCGCTCTTCTTTCTTCTCACTTTATATCTCTCTTCTGTCTTTTCTCTCGCTCGCTTTATATCGCTCTTCTGTCTTCTCTCTCGCTTGCTTTATATCGCTCTTCTGTCTTCTCTCGCTCGCTTTATATCGCTTTTCTGTCTACTCTCTCGCTTTATATTGCTTTTCTGTCTTCTCTCTCGCTCGCTTTCTATCGCTCTTCTGTCTTCTCTCTCGCTCGCTTCATATCGCTCTTCTGTCTTCTCTCTCACTCGCTTTATATCGCTCTTCTCACTTCACTCTCGCTCCCTTCATATCGCTCGCTTTATATCGCTCTTCTGTCTTCTCTCTCGCTCGCTTTATATCGCTCTTCCGCTTCTCTCTCGCTCGCTTCATATCGCTCTTCTGTCTTCTCTCTCTCGCTTTATATCGCTCTTCTGTCTTCTCTCGCTCGCTTTCTATCGCTCTTCTGTCTTCTCTCTCTCGTTTTATATCGCTCTTCTGTCTTCTCTCTTCTCTCTCGCTCGCTTCATATCGCTCTCTGTCTTCTCTCTCTTGCTTTATATCGCTCTTCTGTCTTTTCTCTTGCTCACTTTATATCGCTCTTCTGTCTTCTCTCTTTATATTGATCTTTTGTCTTCTCTCTTTATATCGCTCTTCTGTCTTCTCACTTTATATCGCTCTTCTGTCTTCTCTCTTTATATCGCTCTTCTTTCTTCTCACTTTATATCGCTCTTCTGTCTTTTCTCTCGCTCGCTTTATATCGCTCTTCTGTCTTCTCTCTCGCTTGCTTTATATCGCTCTTCTGTCTTTTCTCTTGCTCACTTTATATCGCTCTTCTGTCTTCTCTCTTTATATTGATTTTCTGTCTTCTCTCTTTATATCGCTCTTCTGTCTTCTCTCTCGCTCGCTTTATATCGCTGTTCTTGCTTCTCTCTCGCTCGCTTTATATCGCTCTTCTCGTTTCTCTCTCGCTCGCTTTATATCGCTCTTCTCGTTTCTCTCTCGCTCGCTTTATATCGCTGTTCTTGCTTCTCTCTCGCTCGCTTTATATCGCTCTTCTCGTTTCTCTCTCGCTCGCTTTATATTGCTCTTCTCGTTTCTCTCTCGCTCGCTTTATATCGCTCTTCTCGCTTCTCTCTCGCTCGCTTCATATCTCTCTGCTGTCTTCTCTCTTGCTCGCTTCATTTCTGTCTTCTCTCTCGCTCGCTTTATATCGCTCTTCTTGCTTCTCTCTCGCTCGCTTCACATTGCTCTTCTCGCTTCTCTTTTGCTCGCTTTATATCGCTTTTCTGTCTTCTCTCTCGCTTTATATCGCTCTCTGTCTTCTCTCCCGCTTGCCTCATATCGCTCTTCTGTCTTCTCTCTCGCTCGCTTTATATCGCTCTTCTGTCTTCTCGCTCGCTTCATGTCTCTTTTCTGTCTTCTCTCTCGCTCGCTTTATATTGCTCTTCTCGCTTTTCTCTCGCTCGCTTCATATCGCTGTTCTCGCTTCTCTTTCGCTCACTTTATATCGCTTTTCTGTCTTCTCTCTTGCGCTTTATATCACTCTTCTGTCTTCTCTCTCGCTCGCTTTATATCGCTTTCTGTCTTCTCTCACTCGCTTCATATCTCTCTTCTGTCTTCTCTCTTGCTCGCTTCATTTCTGTCTTCTCTCTCGCTCGCTTCACATTGCTCTTCTCGCTTCTCTTTCGCTCTCTTTATATCGCTTTTCTGTCTTCTCTCTCGCTTTATATTGCTCTCTGTCTTCTCTCTCGCTCGCTTCATATCTCTCTTCTGTCTTCTCTCTCGCTCGCTTTATATCGCTCTTCTGTCTTCTCTCTTGCTCGCTTCATTTCTGTCTTCTCTCTCGCTCGCTTCACATTGCTCTTCTCGCTTCTCTTTCGCTCTCTTTATATCGCTTTTCTGTCTTCTCTCTCGCTTTATATTGCTCTCTGTCTTCTCTCTCGCTCGCTTCATATCTCTCTTCTGTCTTCTCTCTCGCTCGCTTTATATCGCTCTTCTGTCTTCTCTCTCGCTCACTTCATGTCTCTTTTCTGTCTTCTCTCTTGCTCGCTTTATATCGCTCTTCTGTCTTCTCTCTCGCTCACTTCATGTCTCTTTTCTGTCTTCTCTCTCTCTCTTTATATCGCTCTTCTGTCTTCTCTCTCCCTCGCTTCATACCACTCTTCTGTCTCCTCTCTCGCTCGCTTTATATCGCTCTTCTCTCTTTCGCACGCTCTCAGTATCGCTGTTTTAGGGACCGAGTGGCGCATTGGTCTAAGGCACTGCATCGCAGTGCTAGAGACGTCACTACAGACCCATGTTCGATCCCGGGCGGTATCACAACCGGCCGTTATCGGGAGTCTCATTGGGCTGTGCACAATTGGACCAGCGTCGTCTGGGTTAGGGGAGAGTTTGACAGGGGTAGGCCGTCATTGTAAATAAGAATTTGTTCTTAACCTCTCTGGGACATGAGGGATGCTAGCGTCCCACCCGCGGGACACACTATTCAACAGCCAGTGAAATAGCAGGGCGGCAAATTCAAAACAACAAAAATCTCATAATTCAAATTTCTCAAACATACAACTATTATATCCCATTTTAAAGATACACTTCTTGTTAATCCAACCACATTGTCCAATTTCAAAAAGGCTTTACGGTGAAAGCATAACATTAGATTATGGTAGGACAGCGCCTAAACAAGAAAAACCACACAGCCATTTTCCAAGCAAGGAGAGGCGTCACAAAAACCAGAAATACAGCTAAAATGAATCACTAACCTTTGATGATCTTCATCAGATCACACTCCCAGGACTCAATGTTACACAATACATGTATGTTTTGTTCGATAAAGTTCATATTTATATCCATAAACCCCATTTTACATTGGCGCGTGATGTTCAGAAAATGTATTGCCTCCAAAACTCCCGGTGAATGAGCATCAGTTTACAAAAATACTCATCATAAACGTTGATAAAATTTACAACAGTTATTGAAAGAATTATAGATACACTTCTCCTTAATGCAACCACTGTGTCAGATTTCAAAATAGCTTTACGGCGAAAGCACATTGTTCAATATTCTGAGTACAAAGCTCACTCATCAAAGCAAGCTATACAGTTACCCGCCAAGTTCTGGAGTCAACAAAACTCAGAAATAGTATTATAAATCTTCACTTACCCTTGCTGATCTTCATCAGAATGCACTCCCAGGACTCCCACTTCCACAATAATTTTTTGTTTTGTTCGATAAACTCCATATTTATGTCCAAATACCTCCTTTTGTTTGCGCGTTCAGATCACTATCCAAAGGCAAAATGTGCGAGCACAAAACCAGAGACGAAAAGTCAAAATGTTCAATTCCCGTTCGTAGAAACATGTCAAATGATGTTTACAATCAATCCTTAGGGTCTTTTTAACATAAATCTTCGATAATATTCCAACCGGACAATAGCTTATTCATTACAGAGGAAAAAGAAGGAACGCTCTTACTGACAGTTGGGGCTGCTCTGTGTGATGTGTTGTTGTCTCTAACTTCTTGCCCTTTGTGCTGTTGTCTGTGCCCAATAATGTTTGTACCATGTTTTGTGTTGCTACCATGCTGTGTTGTCATGTGTTGCTGCCTTGCTATGATGTTGTCTTAGGTCTCTCTTTATGTAGTGTTGTGTTGTCTCTCTTGTTGTGATGTGTGTTTTGTCCTATATTTATATTTATTTCTCATTTTTAATCCCAGCCCCTGTCCCCTCAGGAGGCCTTTTGGTAGGCCGTCATTGTAAATAAGAGTTTGTTCTTGATTTGATTTATTGGTTAAATAAATAAATACAATTAAATTAGGGCTAAGAGGGCGAGTGCCACATGACACAAAGGTCTTTTCAATCCCCTCAGGAAGAGTCAGAGAGGGGCTCAGGGCCAGACTGAGCCAAAGTACTTTTACAGCAGTGTGGTAATAATAGATTTATTTTATATTGCGCTTTTATACAGAATCTCAATCGCTTTAAAAAACAAACAAAAACAAATTCAGGGAGTTGGCATTTGATGAGATGGTCTTCCACAGCTAGATGATGATGTAGTTCAGGACAGGAGGAGCTTGAGTGGAGGTGACGTTGATGGTCCAGCCAGGTAGGGAGAAACATCAGTCAGACAGGCCTGCCCGGAGCTCTTTGTCAGGCTGTCTCTGAAGTGCACAGCTAGGTACATTTTACATTTTTACATTTTAGTCATTTAGCAGACGCTCTTATCCAGAGCGACTTACAGTAGTGAATACATACATTTCATTTCATGCATTTTGTACTGGCCCCCCGTGGGAATCGAACCCACAACCCTGGCGTTGCACACACCATGCTCTACCAACTGAGCCACAGGGAAGACCGGAACTGGAACATCCACCACTAAAAGTGTAGCACCCACCTGGGTGATGCTTCGGTAGGTATAAATGCCTGAGTGACCACCTCACCAGTAATCAAGAACTCCTACGAGATGAGTCTCTGTCATTCGGTTTCAATGTCAACAGGGAATATCCAGAACTTGTTTATTTGAATGTCCTGTTCATTTCTGCTAACGAACATCGTTGTCTCTCACATCTCAGCCCAAAATCATCTCCACCAATCATTGTACAGGCTGATAAGCAGTTGATTATATTCCCTGTGGTGCTGTCTGAGTATTTCTCCTCTTTGGTAGTAATTCTGATCACTTTAATATTTCAGTCCTGTGTGAATAAACCATCTGTGTAATTACATGCACATGTAGCGTGGTTCGTTCTGCGTTGTGTATTTTTATTTAGGACACTGCCACAACTGGAATTCTGTTGGTAGAATCATTTTTATTCGACCTGCACACGAAGAGACAACACACAATATGTTAGCCCTCGGTGCAGTCACAGCTCTCGGGCACCTTGCTAGCTGAAGGTCCGGCAAAAGAGAACGATAAAAGGGTACGTAAGTACGGATAACCCGCGATGGACCAAACCAAAATATACAAACTTTTACAATTAGGTGTATTTACAATATAGATATCAAAAAATGTTTGTACACCGAAAAATAACATTAACTATGCTGCTGTAATTAAATAAAGAAAACACATTGAATTATTATTATTGTTATTAACTTATTAACATCCCCTCTTGACCTGGCCTACTTGAACTGTCCTTGTGCGCAACTTGGTGCATAATCTAGGGGAACAACATCACTCTACTACATTCACCCCCACTGTTTTACACTAGATTATAGGCACAAAACAAAACACATTACCTCGAAGGTAACAAAGCAAAGAAAGAAAAAAAAATTCACACCCACAGAGCGACGGAGTAACCCAGTGTAGTCCCTTAAGTCTAGACCCACAAATGGTTGATCAGCTGGAAAGCTATCCCGCGAAGGATTAGGAAAAATAAGAGGTAGCTAATCCCTTATTCAACCGTATACAAAAAAATGCCAAATACATTTTATGCTGATGAACTACACACAAAGTTACATGAATTGTCAAAAATATTACACCAACCCACAAATCACTCTAAGACCCAGTTAGATTACCATATACACCCAAAAAAAAGAAAAGGTAGGCAATATCCTACCGTCACTGAGAAACCAAGAACGGTTTCATTTCCTGTGTAGACATAGTTTGGATTAACCTATTCACTGGCTTAATAAATCTACCTAGTCTAGTCCGAACACCCTCACCCAAAAACCTAGCAGGAATGTCACGGACAGCACTAACCGTGCTCAGAGGTCTAACCTCAGGTTGGGGAATACTACAACTCGGCCTATCCGGAGCCAGCACACTTTCAGTTACAGACTCAACACTAGTAGTGTCAGACGACTGATCAGAATCCTGGTAGATTGCCACAGACCACACTGACAAAGCATCTTCAACCAAGTTAACAACATCTGTTACAGCACCATCCCCACTGAATGGAGTTTCGCCATCAGAACTCTTGTAGGCTTTGGGGATCTCTCTCTGGTCCACTTCTACTGAGCACACCTCACTCAAGGGGACGTCATATGGCCGTTCCACTTCACTTCCATCAACTGGGACTACACCATCCTCTTGGAATATCCTCCCAGAAGACTCAGGAAGGCTTGCTACCCAGTGGACAGTCCTTGCGTCACTCCCATCCATTTTGCTGGACGCTGCAGACATCTCAGAGAACACGTCACCACTCGATAGATATCCGTGACTCTCAGGTTCCTCCCAAGAAGGCAAAGGCAGAAAGTTGACTGGCATAATCAGGTTCCTATGCACCGTCTTGATGCGTCCAGTGGTAGGGTGCTGTATACGATATGTGTTCAGTGAGCAGTTCTTCGCAACAACTATGTACACCGCACTGTCCCAGCGATCAGCCAGTTTCTTCTTGCCCCTCTCTCCCTTGTTAGCAAGTAGAACTCTGTCTCCCTTCTCTACCGAATGACCCTTCGACCGTCTGTTGTAGACCTCGGCTTGTCTCTTTTGTTGCTTACTTGCATGCTGCTGAGCCAATGTCATGGCTTCTCTCAGATCCTCACCCAAAGACTGGACATACTTATCCACATCGACCGTGTCCGCATCCAACAGCACACTTTCAAACATAACATCTACTGGCAGCCTAGGGGTGCGTCCAAACATCAAGAAGAAGGGCGGAAACCCAGTAGTCTCGTGAACAGTGCAGTTATAGGAGAATGTCAATGTGTTCAACATCTGAGGCCATTTAGCCTTGGACCTAGCTGGCAGAGCTCTAATCATCCCACCCAGCGTGCGATTTAGACGTTCTGCTTGACCGTTCCCCATGGGATGATAAGGTGTGGTGTGGGACTTTCCAACACCAGATAACTGAAGTAATTCTGCAATAAGTGAACTTTCAAAGTTAGCACCCCTGTCAGAATGGATACAATCAGCGAACCCATAAACGCAGAAGAAATTATTCCAGAGAACACGAGCCACAGTCTTAGCAGACTGGTTTGGACACGGATACGCACATGCCAACTTAGTAAAGTGATCAGTCA
Source organism: Salmo salar (assembly GCF_965601325.2). Classification (NCBI taxonomy): domain Eukaryota; kingdom Metazoa; phylum Chordata; class Actinopteri; order Salmoniformes; family Salmonidae; genus Salmo; species Salmo salar. Next base: position 92,036,339 of record NC_138291.1, on the reverse strand, counting down.
CTACTAACACATCAATAGACTTGTTGTTTGAATCTTCTGCAGTCCAGAAATCAATACACACCAGTTCCAAAGGTGCCGTTGTCACAATGGAGACAAGTGGAGCTCTTGCTTCAGGCTCAGGTGCTTTACTCAACACGCATCTCTTACAGTGGGCCACGTATTCCTTGACATCCTTTTCCATAGAGTCCCAGTAAAACCGCTGTCTCGTAAGCCACAATGTGCGCTGCTGACCCTGATGACCAGCATCATCATGAACTCCCTTCAACACAAGGCCTCTCAAAGACACAGGTACAACATACTGGAATATTTTCTTCTTACTCACTGGGTGTTTTGAGACACGATACAGAATCCCTAACCGCGTGGTGAGTTTTCCCCACTGTCTTAGAGTATAAACTGTTTCATTAGCTTCAAGGACTCGCTCTCTCCTAGATGGGCGCCGGCCTCTATCTACAAAGAACATGACTCTGCTGATGACAGGATCCAGTGACTGGTTATCATACAGCTCCTTGTGTGTAAAGACAGGTAAAGGGCTCTGACCCATGGACATCAACTTCTCAAGGTGCTGCGCATGTGAAATGGCCCTCACCGTGGCACCATCATCCCATCGGCGGTGAGCATGGAGGACAGCAGACACCTCTTCACAGGAAACCAACCCACTGACATCGTCTCCAGCTCTACTTAACTCACTCCCAGGAGCCATAGACGTTCCACAGCCAGCCTCGGGCTGTTCACAGGAGAGGCGGAACATGTCTTGAACATCACCCACTCGAAGACCTCTGGCTTCCTCCAGCAGGACATCATATGGGATTCTTGTCAGTCGGTGCAAAACTGTGGAGCGAACAAATGGCTCTCTGCTCAAGGCATCAGCAACGACATTCTTGGGACCTGGTATGTACTGGATATCAAAGTCAAAGGGTGCCAGCTTTGCGACCCATCTCTGCTCGCATGCATCAAGTCTCGGCTTTGTAAGAATATATTTGAGTGGATTGTTGTCGGTCCACACAGTAAACGTATGCCCTCGCAGCCAATGGCTGAATTTATCATGAATGGCCCTTTCATGGCTAGACATTCCAGCCGGTGAGCAGGATACTTGGATTATGCATGATTAAGAGATTTACTAGCAAAAGCTATTGGCCTGGCTATTGCCGTCCCATCTTGCACTTGGGATAGTACAGCTCCCAAACCACTAGTAGATGCATCCACAGAAAGTAAAAATGGCTGAGAAAAATCTGGATGAGCCAGCAGTGCCTGGTCAACTAGTGCTGATTTCAAAGCTTCAAAAGCGAGTTGACATTCGGCAGTCCAGTCTGCAGCGGTGAGCCTGCGAGAGGGACCAGGCCTCCTCCTACCCTTGCCTCTCCTAGGCTTCTTCTGACCTGTAGTTAGCTGAAACAACGGCCTAGCAACCATGGAACAATTCTCAATGTAGTGTTGATAGTATACTACCATACCAAGAAAAGAACGGATTTTGCTAGGAGACGGAGTGACACCATCAGCTTCCATCATCTCGCTCTCAGTCACGTTCAAAATAGTTTGAACTTTAGCAGGGTCAGTGGCTACACCCTCCTGAGAAATGATGTGACCCAAAAACTTAACAGACCTCCTCAAAAACTTGCACTTAGACGGAGACAGTTTAAGATTGTGCTCCTGCAACCGCTGAAAAACCATCTCAAGTCTCTGCAGACTCTCTTCCTCAGTCTTAGCAAAAACCATCAGATCATCCAAATAACAAAGGAGACTTAGAAAGTTTTGGTCACCAAAGATGGTCAGCATCATTCTCATAAACGTAGCCGGGCTGTTGCATAGGCCCTGAGGCAACCGATTGTACTCGTGCAGACCTAAAGGAGAGGAAAAGGCAGTGTATTTCTTATCCTCTTCATGCAGTGGCACATTATAATACCCTGACGTCAAGTCCATTGTGCTGAAGAAGGCATTACCTCCCAGCGCGGCCAGTACATCAGCCTGATGAGGCAGGGGATGAGCGTCCTTTACAGTGCGTGCATTTAACCACCTAAAGTCAGTACATAGGCGCAAGTCCCCATTCTTTTTCCATACCAGCACCAAAGGTGAGGCATACTCACTGCTGGATTTTCTGACGATTTCCTTTTCCTCCATATCATCCAGTGTTTCCCTGAGTTTTTGGTAATGAGCTGGAGAAAGCCTACGATAAGGTAATCGAAATGGGCGGTCATCAGTCAGCCGTATGCGATGGCAGAACCCCTTTGCCTCACCACAATCTAGGCTATGTCTAGAGAACACTGTGTCATACTTCCCAATTAAATTGACAAGTTTATCCTTCCAGAACTGTGAAACTGGACACTCCTCAACAGACAGGCCTTGAAGTCCAAGATTGCTCAGTGTACTGTTGCCATGAACTACACTGCCACCAACTGAACTCTTAGCTGTCAGACTGCCGTGTGAGCTGTCACATTGAACTTTAGCCACGTTCTGGTAAGCTGCTTGCTGCTTGACATCATCAAAATCCTCTAATGCAATGCAAGGATACACATCCGCCACTTTAGCATTTCGTCTCAGGGTAACTGGTGATGTTGTTGGATTCACTATCTTCACAGGTAGCCATCCATCCCCCCACAGAGGCGTAACTACTCTCCCCACTAGTATGTGTCGATTCACACACCGAGATGTGCTGGGCTCGACAACAACAGTAATGCCCACAGAGAGTTTTGTCTTTGGGGGTAGGCGGCCCCACACCAGATGCTCACTCATGGGTTGGAGCGTTACTGCTCTCTTCAACTTAATGGTGCCTACTTTATCTGGGATGGAGTCTCCTCTCCATCTCTCCAGATTTGACAGGAGACGCAGGAAGTGGCTGTCATCGCACTGGCTAGAGGAACCTGGTGTACCCACCACCCGCCAGTAGCTGTCATTTGATTTGAACTGTCTAATCAAAGACTTCAACACATTAGTGCCCACAATGAGTTCATCAACCTGCCCATCTACAATAAGCACTGGGACTACATAGCTGAAGCCATAAAGCTGAATTTTTAAATCACACATGCCCACTGGGCTAGTTTGCTTCCCACCACAACCCACCAGGATGATATCTGAAGGAGCTAGAAAGTTCCCCTCTACCACTCCTGCCTCCCTCAACCGAGGTACAATATCTGCGCGCAGAGTAGTAGCCATGGACCCACTATCTAACATCCCCTTCAGCTCAACTTTATCCTGTACTAGCACAGAGGTGTAAAACAAACTGTCATTCTGAGTAATTCTCATTGTGTTCTGAAAAATGACTGTGTTGTTCTTGGGTACTGACTCACAAAAGTAAGAATAAACAGATTCGATATCATCATCAGTGGAGGAAAAACAAGACTGCCCCACATTGCCCTCCTCAGAATGGAGGCATTCTAGTTTTCCTGAGACCTGCCAGTCTGTCCACATCCAGGGCTCTGTCGCTGCCCAGCCTCACTACAGTCAAAGCTCATGTGGCCCGGAGAGAAGCACTTGAAGCACAGCTGGTGCATCTGACAGTGAGCTTTGGTCCAGTGATTAGTGCTTCCACAGACGGCGCACTCACGCTGACGTTTGTGGAACTGTTTACGGGGCCCTCTGTTCACAGACTGAGTATTGCTGACCAGAGCCTTCTCTAACAAAGTCAAAACCTTCTCTAATGTCTCACCCTCAGATATAGATGGTGCCTGGTCTGGTTCACGGCCACATTGAGAAAAGGATGACACCTTAGGTCTGTTCACAGGACCCACTCCCTCCTGGGGGGAGTCAAAGACGGCAGCCACCTGCTGTGAAAGTTGTGTTCTACATGCTTTACGTTCCCTTAACAGTTCATCCAACTGATTCTGTACCTCACTGGCTGTCCAGTCACGAAGGGGTTTGCTCTTGAACACTTGGGCCAACTCTTTATCAGGACAGTTGCGTACAAACATGACTGCCAACTCTGAGCACTCATTGGGTAGGGTCCTGCCCTCACTCACAAGGTACTGTTTGGCTGCCTCTGCAGCTTTGTTAAGCCTAATCCAGAAATCTATTGGACCCTCATTAGCATATGGTTTGATTGAATAGAAATCAGCTAATGGCATACCTGAGCAGACAGTATCCCCAAAGTGTTGCTTGAGAACACTGAACACCCCCTTAACATCTGTGACAACAGGGTTGTTACGCATCCAGACTTTGGTCACATCCCGTGCCCTCCCCATGAGCCTAGACATCACCTCCCCAACATTCTCAGACCCAGTGTAACCCCTCTTCTCTAAGTAGACTCCCATTAACTCCTCCCACTCCAGGACAGAGTACTTATCTGAGCCATCACCCCTAAAGAAAGGTGGAGGACTAACATCGGACTTCACAACCAGATTCAGCTTGGACGCATCAATAAAGGTTGACCCACACTGCTCAGGCAGGGGAAACTGCTGGGGTTGGTGAGGGGGACAGGCAGGAGCAAGACTTGAAACCCCAGACTGCAGTAAACTCGCTCTGATAGATTCACCTATCTCTGAACCAATCTGCTTAATAATGTCACTAAGCTGACTCGGAGGCGTCCCATTATCACTGAGGACTGTGGATGACGGTACATCAAAAGACAGAGGTGGGATACCCTGGTCAGGTGGAACAAACAGCCTACCCCTCCCAGCGCTTGCAAACTCAGGACTAGCAAACGCTCTACTCCCAGGAGCTGACTGTACAAGTGGTGTAAATGCAAGGACACCCCTCCCTCTACCCACACTAAAATCCCCAGCATAACAAAATTTGTGGACTTGAGAGTCTTCCATGGCTCAACAGAGCACTAAAATACAATGTAATTTACTGCATTCAAATACAAAAAAACATACAAATAAGCACGAATACCTGTATCTAATGAGTATGCTACACTCACATTCACTGTTCACAGTATATATTAGCTTACAGCAAACCATCAACAAATGCGCATGCGCAGGTCGTGCGCCTCAGCCACATGCACAGCTCCCGGGGGTCGGCTTGAGCTGACCAGTCGGCAGGTCACGGCACCAGTTTGTAGCGTGGTTCGTTCTGCGTTGTGTATTTTTATTTAGGACACTGCCACAACTGGAATTCTGTTGGTAGAATCATTTTTATTCGACCTGCACACGAAGAGACAACACACAATATGTTAGCCCTCGGTGCAGTCACAGCTCTCGGGCACCTTGCTAGCTGAAGGTCCGGCAAAAGAGCGGGAACTGCATACATACATTCAGTGCCCAACAGCACACTATACAATTAAAATGATATACAACATATTCGGAACAAAATAAAAGACATACCTGCACACGAAGAGACAACACACAATATGTTAGCCCTCGGTGCAGTCACAGCTCTCGGGCACCTGCGTGAGCACATAGCAACTCACTCAAACACGGTCCCAAATACTCCCGAGTTACAATAGGTACCCTAATTAGTGAGCTTGGTGAAAGTTGTTAACATAAATCTTTATAATTGTTCACATTGTAACAAAACCTATAGTTGCGTAACAGCACTTTATGTAACTTTACCACAGTTTTATATTGCCAAATTACGGCGCCAAGGACAACATACCTTGCTAGCTGAAGGTCCGGCAAAAGAGAACGATAAAAGGGTACGTAAGTACGGATAACCCGCGATGGACCAAACCAAAATATACAAACTTTTACAATTAGGTGTATTTACAATATAGATATCAAAAAATGTTTGTACACTGAAAAATAACATTAACTATGGTGCTGTAATTAAATAAAGAAAACACATTGAATTATTATTATTGTTATTAACTTATTAACATCCCCTCTTGACCTGGCCTACTTGAACTGTCCTTGTGCGCAACTTGGTGCATAATCTAGGGGAACAACATCACTCTACGACACACACACCCCTTCCACTCCTTCCTGTCTCTCTGTTCATGACACCCTTGGGTGATATAGGGATAAAGAAAAACTACCCCCACCTAGCCCCCCTGCCAGCAATCCGAGGTGATTTGGGCTGCTGGGTGCAGGGAGCTGGATACAAAACTGTTGTAGTTTATTGACTTTGCCTAGTCCTCAGCTGGAACCAAAGCCCAGTTTCTCCATGGCAACATAATGGGACTCTGAGAGCTCTTAAACTTTGATGTCATCTGATGGTGCCTGCGTCAGTCTACGTCTTGTTTCTCCCATTCTCTCATTCTGATATGTGGGTTTTATAGTTTTGCTGTTGTGTTCATGTCTAGTCTGCCTACAGTCCATTAAAGATTAAACAAAATACAACATCAAAAGGCTTCTCTTTCCCTGGCTGTCCTTTTTGAGCCTAAGCTTTTATGTGTAAGATGCTGTCTAAGTGGCTGTGGCATCTTTATCCTTCATTGAGGGGATCCTGTAAAGTGCTCTCCAAGCCAGGTGTACTGCATAAGAGCGTGTACATACTTTGTGCTTATGTGAGCCAGAATGTTTCATCTCCCTCTCCAACTCCTTGTGTGCACATTTGGTATATTAGCAATGCCTTACTCTTAGTGTGTGTCAGACTCAGTGTTTAATAGTCATATGTACAGGGTTGCAGTTGTGATTGCAGGGTACAGTGAAACCTTAGGCTTCGAGCTCCAACATGCAGGACTAGTGAAATCATTTTTAAAAAACTATAGAAATGGTACTATATACATAACTATTGCAGTAATTAATAAATTACTGTCCTTTGGGGTGTAGGCAGAGTAAAGACTGTTGACCATGCCTCAGGACTACCTGGCCTGATGACCCCTCGCGGTCCCCAGTCCACCTGGTCGTGCTGCTGACCCAGTTTCTGCTGTTCTGCCTGCAGCCATGGAATCTTGACCTGTTCACTGGACCCTCCCCCGCGCATGCTGTCTCGACCTCTGAATGCTCTGCTATGAAAAGCCAACTGACATTAACTCCCGAGGTGCTGATCTCAAATCAAAATCACCCTCTACAACCACTTTGATTATTAGTTGACCCTGCTGGTCTTCTATGGACATCCTGAAGAACAATCTGGCCTTAAGAGCCATGTGCTCTTATAATCTCTACCTGACACAGCCAGAAGAGGACTGGCCACCCCTTAGAGCCTGGTTCTTCTCTAGGTTTCTTCCTAGGTTCCTACCTTTCCAGGGAGTTGTTCCTAGCCACATTGTTCCTAGCCACATCTGCATTGCTCGCTGTTTTTGGTTTTAGTCTCAGTGTCTGTATAAGCACTTTGTGACAACTGCTGTTGTAAAAGGGCTCTAAATAAATTGTATTGATTGATTGAGGGGGTGGGGTAATGACCATAGGGGGAGCAGCATGACCATTGAGGGGGGTGTGGGGGCCAAGTCCAATAAAACAAAAATCTTAATAAAAAAGTAATATACATATTAAGAACTGCAACAGTGATGGATGTTGTTGGAGTGGGGGGCAGCGAGAGAGAGAATGTCCATAGGAGGAGCAGCAGGTAAAGTGACCATTGAGGGTGCGGGGGGAATGTTCATAGGGGGAGCAGCAGGTAAAGTAGTGACCGTTGAGGGTGCGGGGGGAATGTTCATAGGGGGAGCAGCAGGTAAAGTAGTGACTGCTGAGGATGCGGGGGGAATGTTCATAGGGGGAGCAGCAGGTAAGGTAGTGACCGTTGGGGGTGCGGGGGGAATGTTCATAGGGGGAGCAGCAGGTAAGGTAGTGACCGTTGGGGGTGCGGGGGGAATGTTCATAGGGGGAGCAGCAGGTAAGGTAGTGACCATTGAGGGTGCGGGGGGAATGTTCATAGGGGGAGCAGCAGGTAAGGTAGTGACCGTTGAGGGCGCGGGGGGAATGTCCACAGGGGGAGCAGCAGGTAAGGTAGTGACCTTTGAGTGTGCGGGGGAATGTTCATAGGGGGAGTAGTGGGGGGAGGAAGGAGCGGATAGCTGACTAGTGGTGGCTGTTTAGCAGCCTGATGGTCTGGGGGTAGAAGATATTGGCCAGTCTCAGTTTTTGCTATGATGCTCCTGTACTGGTTATAACATATACAGAAATGGCAATGGTGGAGGTGTTGCTGTTTATATTCAGAACCACATTCCTGTAAAGCTTAGAGAGGATCTCATGTTAAATACTGTTGAAGTAATATGGTTACAGGTTAATCTGCCTTACCTAAAGTTCATTCTTGTGGGAAGCTGCTATTGACCACCAAGTGCTAACAGTCAGTATCTGGATAATATGTGTGAAATGCTTGATAATGTATGTGATATCAACAGAGGTATATTTTGTGGGTGATTTCAATATTGACTGGCTTTCATCAAGCTGCCCACTCAAGCAAATATCTAAAGGCTGGCCCTAATATAGTGTGTAGGAGGTCATACAAGAAGTGTTGTGGTGATTCTTGTGTTGTTGATTGAAATATTTGTTGCTCTGTGTGTGGTGTGTAATGAGGAGCAGCCAGATGCTGCACTTGACACATTTATGAAATTGCTTATCCCAGTTACTAATAAGCACACACCCATTAATGCAATGACTGTAAAAACTGTTAAATTCACATGGATTGATGAGGAATTGAAAAATGTTATGGTTGAGAGGGATGAGGCAAAAGGAATGGCAAATAAGTCTGGCCTCACAACCGATTGGCAAACGTATTGCAAATTGAGAAATCATAAGAATTAAAATAAGAAACTATACTATGAAACAAAGATAATTGACATAAAGAATGATAGTAATCAGAGGGCTGATATAAATACTATGCATGCCAGTCTCTCTTGGCTAAGAGTTGAGGAGAGACTGACTGCATCACTTCTTCTTTTTATAAGAAACATGAATGTGTTGTTAATCCCAAATTGTTTGCATAGTCAATTCACAAACAGCTCTGACACACAGACAAATCCCACCAGACATGACACCAGGGGTCTTTTCACAGTCCCCAAATCCAGAACAAATTCAAGAAAACTCACAGTATTATATAGATCCCTAATTGCATGGAACTTCCTTCCATCTCATATTGCTAAAATAAACAGCAAACCTGGTTTCAAAAAACAGATAAAGCAACAACTTGCGGCACAACGCCTCTCCCTTATTTGACCTAGATAGTTTGTGTGTATGCATTGATATGTAGGCTACGTGTGCCTTTAAAAAAATAATGTAGTTCTGTCTTTGAGCTGTTCTTGTCTGTTGTTGTTCTGTATTATGTCATTCTGTATTATGTTTGATGTTTTGTGTGGACCCCAGGAAGAGTAACTGCTGCTTTTGCAACAACTAATGGGGATCCTAATAAAATACAAATACCAATAGTAAAAAGCTTTGGAGCACCTTAAATGTAAAATGGTAAAAAGACAAACTCAGCTCCATCATTCATTGAATCAAATGGCTCATTCGTCACAAAACCCACTGATATTGACAATTACTTGAATTATGTTTTCATTGGCAAGATTAGCTAACTTAGGCATGACATGCCAGCAACAAATGCTGACACTACACATCCAAGTATAACTGATCAAATTATGAATGACAAGCATTGTGGAAGAGGTGAAACAAGTATTGTTGTTTATCAACAATGACAGGCCACCGGGGTCTGACAACTTGGATGGAAAATTACTGAGGATAATAGTGGACAATATTGCCACTCCTATTTGCCATGTCTTCAATCTAAGCCTAATAGAAAGTGTGTGTGTGCCCTCAGGCCTGGAGGGAAGCAAAAGTAATGCCGATACCCAAGAATATTAAAGCCCCCTTTACTGGCTCAAATAGCAGACCAATCAGTCTGTTACCAACCCCTAGTAAACCTTTGGGGGAAAAATGGTGTTTGACCAGATAAAATCCTAACAGACTTTCATTAGGCTTATAGGGAAGGACTATCAACAAGCACTTCACTTACACAAATGACTGATGATTGGCTTAGAGAAATGTATGATAAAAAGATTGTGGGAGCTGTTTTGTTACACTTTAGTGCTGCTTTTGACAATATCGATCAAAGTCCTGCTGATGGAAAAACATATGTGTTATGGCTTTACACCCCCAGCTATATTGTGGATAAAGAGTTACCTGTCTAACAGAACACAGAGGGTGATTTTTAATGGAAGCCTCTCCAACATAATCCAGGTAGAATCAGGAATTCCCCAGGGCAGCTGTCTAGGCCCCTTTTTTCAATCTTTACTAATGATATGCCGCTGGCTTTAAGTAATAACTCAACACTATACACATGTTACTACAGCGAGTGAAATCACTGCAACACTTAACAAAGAGCTTGCTGACATGTTGTCAGCAGCATACCACCCTGCATCCCACTGCTGGCTTGCTTCTGAAGCTAAGCAGGGTTGGTCCTGGTCAGTCCCTGGATGGGAGACCAGATGCTGCTGGAAGTGGTGTTGGAGGGCCAGTAGGCGACACCCTTTCCTCTGGTCTAAAAAAAAATATCCCAATTCCCCAGGGCAGTGATTGGGTACATTGCCCTGTGTAGGGTGCTGTCTTTCGGCTGGGACGTTAAACAGGTTAAACGACTCTTTGTGGTTACTAAAGATCCCATGGCACTTATTGTAACAATAGGGGTGTTAACCCTGGTGTCCCTGGCTAAATTCCCAATCTGGCTTTCATACCATCATGGCCACCTAATCATCCCCAGTTTACAATTGGCTCATTCATCTTCTCTCCCCTGTAATTATTCCCCAGGTTGTTACTGTAAATGAGAATGTGTTCTCAGTCAACTTACTCCCAGCTGGTGTTGCTGACACGCCTCAAAGTGAGCATCAACTACTCCCAGCTGGTGTTGCTGACACGCCTCAAAGTGAGCATCAACTACTCCCAGCTGGTGTTGCTGACACGCCTCAAAGTGAGCATCAACTACTCCCAGCTGGTGTTGCTGACACGCCTCAAAGTGAGCATCAACTACTCCCAGCTGGTGTTGCTGACACGCCTCAAAGTGAGCCCCAGCTACATCAATTACTCCCAGCTGGTGTGTGTGTTTATTTATGGTGTGTGTGTTTCCTCAGGTGTCCTGACCCTCTCCGGTGTCAGCCTGTACATCAGCTACTCCCAGCAGGCGCTGGCAGAGGCCGAGAGTCTGGTGGGGGCTGAGCGTCTGGCCCAGGTGGTCAGCACCTCATTCGAGCTGGTCCCTGGGCCTGGCCTGGATCTCCTTCTGCCTGGAGGTCCTCACTGGCCTGCTGCTGGCTGCCCACCCCGCCACCCTCCAGAGCGGCTCACCGGGCCACGGCTGGCCCTCTATGTCCTAACCCAAGAGCCAGGCCCTACAGAAGTGTCACAAGATCTGTACCTTCAATTTTCTAATTATTTTTATGCGCTCGTGTCTGGCACCACAAATTAATTTCCCTCTGGAGAAATAAAGTTCTTTATTACATGTTTTTTCATCCTAAATCCAATATGTGGTTTATAGTCTGTGGGTAAAACAGCTGTCATTTAATGCCATCTTGTGGTCTGATAAGTCACTACATTTCAATTGACAAAGGCCCTCAAATACCAAATTGCTGATTGTGGTCCTATAATGTGGGATGAGAAATGAAACACCAGAATTACAGGCCTCAACCACGTCACTCTGAATGGCTGTTAGCTGTCACGGGGTTGCATTTTAGAACATTGGCAAGTGAAGGGCTATATGAATAGATGTCCTCAAAGCAAAAGCAATAGTAGAAATGCCCAGAGCAGACTGAATGTGCATCTCAATAGTCTGAAGAGGCTCTCTGTCCTTCATCTGCACTGATCTGCACATTGAAAGTAGTTGATAGCAATGAAGTGGACATGTCAGTGGACGTTAGTGTTCACCTGATGATTGAAGAGGCAAGAATTAAAGACCCTTTATTTTATTTTGTCACGGTCAGTTGTTACTGTGGAAACCACAACATCCACCCGCGTAAGAGAAAATAAAAAGACAAGGGCCTGGATTCAATCCAATCAGCAGTCACTACCGTTCAAAAGTTTGGGGTCACTTAGAAATGTCCTTGTTTTTGAAAGAAAAGCTCATTTTTTGTCCAGTAAAATAACATCAAATTGATCAGAAATACAGTGTAGACATTGTTAATGTTTTAAATGACTATTGTAGCTGGAAATGGCAATTTCTTTTATGGTATATCTACATAGACGTACAGAGGCCCATTATCAGCAACCATCACTCCTGTGTTCCAATGGCACGTTGTGTTAGCTAATCCAAGTTTATAATTTTAAAAGGCTAATTGATCATTAGAAACTATTTTGCAATTATGTTAACACAGATGAAAAGTGTTGTGCTAATTAAAGAAGCAATAAAACAGGCCTTTAGACAAGTTGAGTATCTGAAGTATCAGCATTTGTGGGTTCGATTACAGGCTCAAAATGGCCAGAAACAAAGAACTTCCTTCTGAAACGTATCAGTCTATTCTTGTTGTCCACATTTCCACATTAAGTATACTTATCTATTGTTTACCTAATACTTATTTTTTACTTAAAAATTACACTGTTGGTAATTGCCAAGAAACTGAAGATCTTGTACAACGCTGTGTATTACTCCCTTCACTGAACAGCGCAAACTGTCTAAACAGAATAGAAAGAGGAGTGAGAGGCCCCGGTGCACAACTGAGCAAGAGGACAAGTGCATTAGAGTGTCTAGTTTGAGAAACAGACGCCTCACAAGTCCTCAACTGGCAGCTTCATTAAATAGTACCCGCAAAACACCAGTCTCAACATCAACAGTAAAAAAGCCATCTCCGGTATGCTGGCCTTCTAGGCAGAGTTGCAAAGAAAAAGCCATATCCCAGACTGGCCAATAAAAATAAAAGATTAAGATGGGCAAAAGAACACAGACACTGGACAGAGGAAGATTGGAAAAAAGTGTTATGGACAGATGAATCTAAGTTTGAGGAGTTCGGAACACAAAGAAGAACATTTGTGAGACGCAGAAAAAATGAAATTATGCTGGAGGAGTGCTTGACACCATCTGTCAAACATGGTGGAGGAAATGTGATGGTCTGGGGGTACTTTGGTGGTGGTAAAGTGGGAGATTTCTACAGGGTAAAAGGGATCTTGAAGAAGGAAGGCTATCACTCCATTTTGCAACGCCATGCCATTCCCTGTGGACGGCACTTAAGTGGAGCCAATTTCTTCCTACAACAGGACAATGACCAAAAGCACAGCTCCTAACTATGCAATAACTATTTAAGGAAGAAGCAGTCAGCTGGTATTCTGTCTATAATGAGTGGCCAGCACAGTCACCGGATATCAACCCTATTGAGCTGTTTGTGGGAGCAGCTTGACCGTATGGTACGTAAGAAGTGCCCATCAAGCCAGTCCAACTTGTGGGAGGTGCTTCAGGAAGCATGGGGTGAAATCTCTTCAGATTACCTCAACAAATTGACAACTACAATGCCAAATGTCTGCAAGGCTGTAATTGCTGCAAATTGAGAATTCCTTGACGAAGGCAAAGGACACAATTGTTATTTCAATTAAAAATCATTATTTATAACCTTGTCAACATCTTGAACATATTTCTTATTCATTTTGCAACTAATTTCATGTATGTTTTCATGGAAAACAAGGACAATTCTAAGTGACCCCAAACTTTTGAATGGTAGTATATCTGCGTTATAGCACACTTGACATTTAAAAGGTAATTTCTCATTGAGCAGACATGCCACGTTTACCATGAACGTGGTCTCCGCGGACTCTGAAATAAAATTGCTTTTAAAAAGGTGCATAGCTGACAAACAGCAATCGGATTGAAACTTGGGCAAGGACACAGCAGCCTATACACAAGCTTTAAGTGTTCCACAGGGATGACAATAGCAGTGGTTGTGGTGTGTGGGGGAGGGAGGGAGGGAGGGAGGGAAGGTCAGAGCAGCAAGGCTTTATAATGACTGCTGATTGACCTTTATCAACAATGGGCCAGTGGGGGAGAGAGTTGACCTTGTCAGCAGCCCAACTGTGTCCTTGCCTGCCAGTAGCTGGCTGTGAGCTGTGATTTGCTGCTCAACACGCTGTGTGGTCCCAAAATAAAATAAAAAACACACAACAAATGCATTTTCGTTCTGGTATCCATGGTAACGTGTTTTTGTGCTTGTTCTGTGAACTTGTCCAGGGTCTTTTGCCACCATTTTGATAAATAATATCCAAAACAACAGAGCATAGCCTACTTTTTACTTTGTAATAAAACACAACATGCTGGCACTAATTTGTGCATTTCTCCTTTGCCAAGATAATCCATCTACCTGACAGGTGTGGCATATCAATAAACTGATTAAACAGCATGATCATTACACAGGTGCACGTTGTGCTGGGGACAATAAAAGACCACTCTATAAGTGTGCAGTTTTGTAACACAATACCACACAATGCCATAGATGTCTCATGTTTTGAGGGAGCATAACACCTGATGAAACTGTGGGTTTGCACAACCAAAGAATTTTTGCACAAACTGTCAGAAACCGTCTCAGGGAAGCTGCAGTTCGGAATCATGACCAATGTTCCCTCTAAACTGCAGGCGTGCGCACCTCCTCCAGGACTGCGGTGCAGAAGAAATGCCATGCAAGAGATTGAACTTCACTGAGTTCACCCCTTTAGTTTGCACTAAATAGATCAACGTTTCTTCTGTGATCGATTCAACATTATATCAATCCCTTTTCAATGCAACAAACCAAAACACATCTAACTTTGCAAGATTGAGTCTGGGATTTTGTTGTAGGCCGAGCCAGAGCGCAACGGAGTAGAATTCTACTGGCAGGGGTAGTTTACAAGTGGTCTTTCAATCACCCGCGAGTGAATGCGCTTTTCAGATCAGTGCCGAGCGTGTGCACATTTGTTGATATTCTTTGCTAGTTAGCGAGTTAATAGCCCAGTTTTGGATAAGTATTGGTCAGCAATGGGAAGTTACTGCTTCCTACAAGAGCGCAAAAAGTGTAGGCTACATTTCAAGCTGGCTTTGAAAAGTCAGTCTGGTAAAAAGCTTATGTCTTAATAAAAAGTGGCAGTGTTGTATTTTGAGACAAGCTTGAATGTGCAAATAAGCCAATAGGCAGAGGGGCAGCCTACATTGTCTAATTTTCTATATGGTAATAATAATAACTTTTATTTTGTAAAGTGGTTTCTTGCATCATACAACACAATACAATGCAATTTACAGTGTTACAGACCAAGTAAAAAATCATGTAAAAACGTTATTAAAAGTGTCATGCAATGTATGCCTGCAGGATACTGTAGGCTATAGCATAGAAATCAAAAGCTATTTCCATGTGAAAATGTTATGGGATCTGCTCCATTGGTTTTGTTGGTAGGCCTACACTATGCTAAAATAGCCACAATAGCCTATTGACTACTGTCTAAATCTGTAAGAGTACAGCCTTAGCCGGAAGTTGCATAAAATTCTAACAAGGTTCAAGTTTCCACTCGGAAGACCTAAAATGTGCTCAGTGCCCCAAAGATTTGACGGAACATTGGTTGTAACTGACTTAAGTGGGTAAACACCCACCTTCGATGGCCACTGGCCTGGTGGAGAAGTGTGCTCAACACAGATGAATCCCGGTTTCAACTGTACTGGGCAGATGGCAGACAGCAGCGGTTTGCTGATGTCAATGTTGTGAACAGAGTCCCCCTTGGTGGCGGTGGGGTTATGATATGGGCAGGCATAAGCTACCGACAATGAACACAATTGCATTTTTGTATTTTATATTTAACCTTTATTTAACTAGGCAAGTCAGTTAAGAACAAATTCTTATTTACAATGACAGCCTAGGAACAGTGGGTTAACTGCCTTATTCAGGGGCAGAACTACTGATTTTTACCTTGTCAGATCAGGGATTCGATCTAGCAACCTTTCAGTTACTGGTGATGGCAATTTCAATGCACAGAGATACAGTGGTTCCTCCTTTAAAAGTTGTGTCATACTGCGGCTCACCTTGCGTGCTGCCGCAGCGTTCTGTGTCAGCCATTTTTTCTGTTACTGCAAGTTATTGCTAGTTTGACCACCAGAGAGCATCTTTGAGAATCATTTGATAGTATTCCGTATTGGCATTACCAGAGAATTTAAAACCTTTTTTGTAATAACACAGTATATGGGATTGATTTTAAGAAATTTGGCTTAATTAATTTGATTAATATTATGGTGTTTCTATTCAGAGAAAAACAAAAACGAAACCCTCAGGGTTTCCTTTAGGATGGAATGGAAAATACGGTGATGTACAACGTGACGGTCGGCAGTACAGTACTGAGCTATTTAGCTGCGGTTGCCGCCAGTTGTTTTTTAAATTGAACCTTTATTTAACTTGGCAAGTCAGGTAAGAACAAATTCTTATTTACAATGAAGGCCTATCCCGGCAAAACCCGGATGGCGCTGGGCCAATTGTGCGCAGCCCTATGGCACTCTCAATCACGGTCGGATGTGATACAGCCTGAATTTGAACCAGGGACTGTAGTAAAGCCTCTTGCACCGAGATGCAGTGCCTTAGACCGCTGCGCCACTCGGGAGCCATGACCAATATATAAATATACATTTTTTATAACATTAACGTGTGTAGGTAGATACGTGTGTAGGTAGATGTGGAAAGATAGATACAAATGATTTGTTGCAAGTTGAGGGGGTTCACACCTAGCTCGGCTATTAGACAATTCTTTAGTAAAGGTTGAATAGTCTATTGTTCAGCTAATAGCCCATCCTGCTACACTTCTGAAAAACTAATAATACTTTTCTCCCTTTCCACATGTTAAAGATTCCAATTGATAAAGTGTTTTTCGCCACAACCGGCCCCAACCCCAATTAATACATTTGGGCAGTCGATAGCATGCTGAACTTCGGGCTAGAATGTTGAGGGTTCGAAACCTGCTCCCTGCTTGTTACCTCATGTTTCAGCATGGTAACGCATGGCTCCATGTCGCAAGGATCTGTACACAATTCCTGGAAGCTGAAAATGTCCCGGTTCTTCCATGGCCTGCATACTCACCAGACATGTCACCCATTGAGCATGTTTGGGATGCTCTGGATCGACATGTACGACAGCGGGTTCCAGTTCCTGCCAATATCCAGCAACTTCGTGCAGCCATTAAAGAGGAGTGGGACAACATTTCACAGGCCACAATCAACAGCCTGATCAACTCTATTCAAAGGAAATGTGTGGCACTGCATGAGGCAAATGGTGGTCACACCAGATACTGACTGGTTTTCTCATCCACGACCCTACTTTTTTTTTAAATAAGGTATCTGTGACCAACAGATGCATATCTATATTCCCAGTCATGTGAAATCCATAGATTAGGGCCTAATTTATTTATTTCAATTGACAGATTTCCTTATATGAACTGTAACTCAGTAAAATCTTTGATATTGTTGCATGTTGCATTAATATTTTTGTTCTCTGTAATTGCTTATATGATACAGAATGTTCTCCCCATTCGAGAGTAATAGATTAGATAATTTGTCATGTTGTGTAACTTTTAATGAGATGGTTTTCCAGAGTAGTTCATGTATATCACAGTGCTTCCTCAAACAACAGCCATTCTGTCTATGTAGCCTACATGAGCAAGTCAGCCAGTCATGAGAACAAATTGACAGACATAAAAGCAAAGAAAACAGACATGTAGGAATTCCATGATACAGTGCATTGACCATAAAAAAGTACTATAAATGCTTCATCTTGGGAAAATAATGCATTCATGAAAACAAATGAATTATTTTACTCTTTCATGAGATACTTTACAATTGTATTGAATTAGTTCTAATTGCTTTCCATCATCATGTGATCCAACAGACTTCCTGCTTTTCATAGTTTCATCATGAATCTAGAGGCCAGCTCCACTCATAGGACACAAGACAACAGCTCTGAGGTCTAACTCAACTTCCAACCATATACGCATCATCTACAAAATGATGGCTTCATCATTCTTATTGCCGGCTCCAGCCTTTCTACCACTGTGCTTCTTATGGGGCGGAGTGACTTGACTTCCTGTTGTCATGACCATGGGTGACAGTCTTCCCTGTCCTGATGATCCATGTCTATTTCAGGCTCTGGCCACTACCCGTTCTGGGTCAATCCATGAAGAGAGTGCCTTTTATGTCCTGGTGACATTGTGTGCACATTTTGATAAAACACTCAATTTAACAATTGGATCACAAATCTACACTAACTAAACATAAAAAAAATCCAATAGTAGTGTGTTTTACATCTTGGCATGTCCCACGTCATGTTTGTCCGACTTGAAGATTTTAACCAACTTAACCGTCAAATTTCCCCAAGTTTTCACCATCATTGTAATATAATTTGTTGCTCTGACAATGTCATTTCTGGAAATTATTATTTATCTCATGTGATTAGTGATTCATTTACATTTGTCCCTCAGGTCAACCAGTTAGGTGAACTGAACTCTCGTTTTAATATGGTTAAACTATTCCTTAAAAAAAATTAAAATATCAAAAGGAGGGGATGGGGAAAACATGTTTGTTATGAAGTTAAACATGTGCTCTTTGACAGAATGTTCCAATTTGGTGAAATTACACTACCCGAAAAGGCACTCCATTTATGGAAGGACACTTCTGTGTTCACTGATCTGTGAGGGGGCTGGATAGGTGTCCATTCCTCCCAGATCTATGAACACAGACAGACTAGTGCCTACTACCTGTCCTATTGACCCAGGGCTAGGTGCTGTAGAGTCCTGTCATCCAAAGGTTCGTCAGAGAGAAAGAGTGTTTCTCACAGTTCCTCTTCTTCCCTTCCCTTCCAGCTGGCCATTTTCAAATGTCTGGCCTAGCAAATGCTTCTACAAAAGGCATTTCTCTAAACGCAAGAATGTTTACAAAAAACAAAGTGCCCGATATGTCACCCAGGCAAGCAGACCTTCCCTGCAAACAGTAGTCCCACTATAGTGAAAAATATAGATAGGACAAAGAGTACATATGAGGACCCCACCACAGTGTTGTTGGGTAGTTTATAAGGTTGACCCCCGACCTCATCGATGTAAAATCCTATAGGAAATATCAGAGCTGCCATACAGAGCAGGATCACTATGGAGGAGAGAGGAAACAAAGTTTAGAAACAGTCTTCTTAAAAACACTATTCACAGTACAACATATTTAGGGAGCAAAATATCTTACAACATTTAAAGAGCAGGCAGCAACATGATCTCAGTCTAAATTCTATATTTGCGTTTTCATCGTCGTGGAAACCTGACAGATCTGAAAAAAATCAATTCACATTGTCATTACTTGGTTATTATTATACCTCAAGAGGTAATTCTAGCCCGATAATGATTAGGATAAAATGACCTCTGGAAGTATAATAATAACAAAGGAATGTTATTCCGTCATATCCCTTGGACCAGTAACGGAAACGTCGCTCGTTTCGAATCTCCAAGCCGAATAGGTGAAAAATCTGTCGATGTGCCCTTGATCAAGGCACTTAACCCTAACTGCTCCTGTAAGTCACTCTGGATAAGAGCATCTGCTAAACGGCCTAAATGTTAAAATGGAACTGTGCTGAGTGGCTCCTTGAACACCTACAGTAAATGGGGTTGCTATGAGCGGAGCTAAAACCAGGAGGGATTTTACCACTCTTAGGCTACCTGCCGCCCACACAGTTACCACACAAAAGCTTTTACTAAAATGAAACCAAAGTGACATTCATCTCGGCTTATTCAAATCAATTTGCTAACATCCATTAGTGACATAACAAGAATCTCAAGGTGCTTCAAAGCTGTAACTAATGGCTTTCCCTCAAATCACAGCCTATTCCCTAGTCTACTGTACTACTTTTACCAGAATAGGGGATTAAAACCTGTTGGGGATAGGGGGCAGTATTTGCACGGCCGGATAAAAAAACGTACCCGATTTAATCTGGTTACTACTCCTGCCCAGTAACTAGAATATGCATATAATTGTTTGATTTGGATAGAAAACACCCTAAAGTTTCTAAAACTGTTTGAATGGTGTCTGTGAGAATAACAGAACTCATATGGCAGTCAAAACCCTGAGACAAATCCTGACAGGAAACTGAAATCTGATGTGTGGATATCACTTCAAACATTTGCCATTGAAACACACAGGGGCTTATGAATCATTTAGCACTTCCTAAGGCTTCCACTAGATGTCCCCAGTCTTTACAAAGTGGTTTGAGTCTCCTACTATCAAAACTGACTGAAAGAGAGGCTGTGGAAAGTGGTCACAGGTGGAGGGCCATTTACCATTATGACGCAGCCGCCCATGGCTACCCTCCCCTTTCGAAACGTTTTGAAAGACAATGCAAACGTCCCCATGGAATATTATTGAAGCTCTGGTTGAAAAAGGCCCTAAAGATTTATGTTATACAACGTTTGACATGTTTGAACGAACTTAAATAAAAAAAAATTGTACATTCGTGACGACAAGTCCGACTCACCACGGTACATTTTCAGTAGCCTTCGGAGCGCGCTAACAATTGGGACATAAATGATTAACTATTTCGAACAAAACTACATTTGTTATGGACCTGGGATTCCTGGAAGTGCTTTCTGATAAAGATAATCAAAGGTAAGGTTTTATTTACAATAGTATTTTTGATGGTTGATCGTTCCAAGATGGCTCCAACATGTATAGCCTAGCCTATTTTGCTGGGCATACCACGTCGTTTATTGCAAAGTGTGATTTCCCAGTAAAGTTATTTTTAAATCTGGCAAAGTGGTGGCATTCAAGACATGTTAATCTATAAGTCTTTGAATGACAATATTACATTTTAACAATGTTTTCGAATAGTAATTTTGTAAATTGTAGTGCTGTTTCACCGGAAGCATTTGAGGGAAAAGATTTTCTGAATGTCACACGCCGATGTAAAATGCTGTTTTTATATATAAATATGAACTTTATCGAACAAAAAATGCATGTATTGTGTAACATGATGTCCTAGGATTGACATCTGATGAAGATTGTCAAAGGTTAGTGCTGCATTTAGCTGTGTTTTGGGTATTTGTGATGCATCTAGTTGCTTTGAAAATGGCTGTGTGATTATTTCTGGCTGGGTTCTCTCCTAACATAATCTAATGTTTTGCTTTTGCTGTAAAGCCTTTTTGAAATCGGACAACGTGGTTTGATTCAGGAGAGGTGTATCTATAAAACGGTGTAAAATAGTCATATATTTGAGAAATTGAAGTTATAGCATTTATGAGGTTTTGCATTTCGCGCGACGCGATTCCACTGGTTGTTGATTAGGGTGGGACGCAAGCGTCCCACTGGCCCAGACAGGTTAACAGAATTCTGTCTGGCACCACTCATGACTTAAATGGTGACAGTGTTGGCCATGTTTCTGTATTTATCGTATTGCAGTCTTGGTCTCTTGGCCAGGCTGTCACTGTAAACGAGAACTGGTTCCCCATTGACCCGTCTGGTTAAATAACCGTTACATAAGTCAAAATGAAACGTACTCCCAGTGAAGGCGATCCAGCGGGCGTAACGGGTGGCCTCGCGGTGCCAGTGTGATGCCACCAACAGGCCGCAGGTCACCGTGAGGGAGATGATGCCCAGGATAATGAAGAAGAGGGTGGTGACCCACTCAGGGGGCAGCCGCGGGGGGATACAGGTCCATTCACGACCGTGGATGGTCTGGCACTGCCGCACCAGGCCTACCGTCAGGGAACCTAGAGAGACAGGAGAGAGGGAGAGAAGAGACAGATCAGTCAGGGTTAGATCCCACACAGCAGCAGTCCCACTGTCAGAGCATCTACAGAACACAGGAGGTTGGTGGCACCTTAATTGGGGATGGTTGGAGCGGAATAGGTAGAATAGTATCAAATACATTAAACACATGGTTTCCATGTGTTTGATGCCATTCCATTCGCTCCGTTCCTGCCATCATTATAAGCCATCCTCCCCTCAGCAGCCTGCACCGCTACAGACTGAGCGCTTGATCACATACACCCACGGCGGGAGAATATCTTTCATCACACACAGAGCATACTCTCGCTGTTCAGGTCAACTGTGCTCTCACACACCACAACAACATGTCACTTTTTGGCAGAATCTTTTCATTTTCGGTACACCTTGTTTTATTCGAAGAAACATAACCCAGAGCAGTAGATTGCATCAGTTCTAAAATATCCCTCAACTTGTGACAGTATCACCATTAGAAAAGCTAAGATCTGTATGAGGCATCACTGCATTACATCACATCTGGACTAATGACCTCCCTGGTGACACTGGATTCCACTTCCAGTGCCCTGTGACAACACAAAGTAGAGCTAAAGGAAGGTTGGTATGGTAACAAGGCTGAAGAGTGGGACGCTTAGGCCCTGGACCAATGGCAGGGGTCCCCGAGGAATCAATCAATGACGTAAGACTTGGACTAAGGTAACTGAGCTAAATGACTACCGCCCTGTAGCACTCACTTCCGTCATCATGAAGTGCTTTGAGAAACTAGTCAAGGACCATATCACCTCCACCCTACCTGACACCCTAGACCCACTCCAATTTGTTTACCGCACCAATAGGTCCACAGACGACGCAATCGCAATCACACTGCACACTGCCCTAACCCATCTGGACAAGAGGAATACCTATGTAAGAATGCTGTTCATCTATTACAGCTCAGTATTTAACACCATAGTACCCTCCAAACTCGTCATTAAGCTCTAGACCTTGGGTCTCGACCCCGCCATGTGCAACTGGGTCCTGGACTTCCTGACGGGCCGCCCCCAGGTGGTGAGGGTAGAAAACAACATCTCCACCCCGCTGATCCTCAACCCTGCGGTCCCACAAGGGTGTGTTCTCAGCCCTCTCCTGTACTCCCTGTTCACCCACGACTGCGTGGCCATGCACGCCTCCAACTCAATCATCAAGTTTGCAGACGACACTACAGTGGTAGGCTTCATTACCAACAATGACGAGACGGCCTACAGGGAGGAGGTGAGGGCCCTCGGAGTGTGGTGTCAGGAAAATAACCTCACACTCAATGTCAAAACAAAAGAGATGATCGTGGACTTCAGGAAACAGCAGAGGGAGCAGCCCCCTATCTACATTGACGGGACAGTAGTGGAGAGGGTGGAGAGTTAAGTTCCTCGGCGTACACATCACGGACAAACTGAAATGGTCCACCCACACAGACAGCGTGGTGAAGAAGGCGCAGCAGCGCCTCTTCAACCTCAGGAGGCTGAAGAAATTCGGCTTGTCACCAAAAACACACAAACTTTTACAGATGCACAATCGAGAGCATCCTGTTGGGCTGTATCACTGCCTGGTACGGCAGCTGCTCCACCCATAACCGCAAGGCTCTCCAGAGGGTAGTGAGGTCTGCACAACGCATCACTGGGTGCAAACTACCTGCCCTCCAGGACACCTACACCACCCGATGTCACAGGAAGGCCAAAAAGATCATCAAGGACAACAACCACCCGAGCCACTGCCTGTTCACCCCGCTATCATCCAGAAGGCGAGGTCAGTACAGGTGCATCAAAGCTGGGACCGAGAGACTAAAAAACAGCTTCTATCTCAAGGCCATTAGACTGTTAAACAGCCATCACTAACATTGAGTGGCTGCTGCCAACATACTGACTCAACAACAGCCACTTTAGTAATGGAACAATTGATGTAATCAATCTATATCTATATCTATATATAATGTTTACTTACCCTACATTACTCATCTCTTATGTATATACTGTACACTATGCCATCTACTGCATCTTGCCATCTGATGTAATTAAATGTATCACTAGCCACTTTAAACAATACCACTTTATATAATGTTCTCATACCCTACATTACTCATCTCATATGTATATACTGTACTCTATACCATCTACTGCATCTTGATGTAATGCATCACTAGCCACTTTAAACAATGCCACTTTATGTTTTCATACCCTACATTACTCATCTCATATGTATATACAGTACTCTATACCATCTACTGCATCTTGCCTATGCCGTTCGGCCATCACTCATTTATATATTTTTATGTACATATTCGTATTCATTCCTTTACACTTGTGTGTATAAGGTAGTTGTTGTGAAATTGTTAGGTTATATTACTTGTTAGATATTACTGCATGGTCGGAACTAGAAGCACAAGCATTTCGCTACACTTGCATTAACACCTGCTAACCATGTGTATGTGACAAATAAATTTGATTTGGATGGCTCAGGACCAGAGCCCCTGACACCAGAGAGAGGAAGAGAGCTGGAGGGAAGAGGCGGAGAGAGAGAGAGGGATGGAAGGATAAAGAAAGCAGAGGGAGGACCCAGAGCTTCTGAAACCACAGAGGAGAGAGATGAGATAAAGGAGAGAGAGGAAAAAAGAGAGAGGGAGGAGATAAGAATTCACATCAGAAAGTCACTCACTGTCAAAGAGCCTCTCCTCTCCTGCCCAAAAGCCTGGTGGGTCCAATTGTGTCAGCAAGCTAGGCCTGCTGAACACATAACTCTTCCAACAACAATAAGAGCATATATGAACCCCACCCTCCCTAACCCAACACAGAACGTGCCAACTCAGCAACACTCAACCCCCTCGTCCATCCAGCTACAAAAGACAATTCATCGGTATAGATTTGAATGAGAGAAATGTGAAATGAAATCCTGCGACCCCTTTCATCCCCTTCTCTGTCACGAGACGAGGAGTTATCCCTGAGCCAGCACTTTGTGTCTTCCAGAGGCTGGAGACAGAGAGGAGAGATGAAAAGCGGGCAAGGCTTGTGAGATATACTCTATACTGGCTATTTCAAAATACTGATGTTATGATTTTCAATACTGTTTTCATTTTTGGGGGTCGGGGCACCACCGACTTGCAGGGGCTGCGTGCTATGCCACTGCTCATAACTATAAGTTAAGTACAACTATAAGAAATGTAAGATGAGTCAAATAAATGATATCCAGAATTGCATTTGGTTTGCTAACTTGCTATCTACATGTCAAGATTAAGCTTCTTGGTTGCATCAGAGACATTCTACACCTTCCTGGATCCAAATCCCTGTTGCCTCAAGTGTTTTGTGCGTCCGCGGCCCTTGTGTGCACATTCGGTAATACCGTATACCCCGGTATGGTACAGAAACGGTATGAACATCTGGATACCACCCAACCCTAGGCAAGACAACCATATTTAGTCTATTGGATTAGAGAGATGGACAGAGATTTACAAATACCCCATTATGGTTCTGAGACAAGAACATACATCACTGAGGTGGTAGGGAGGGAAGGAGTATGAACCAATATGATGAGCCCTGCTCCCTCAAAAGGACATATAGTACACTGCCCTTGGTCATGTAAAAATCTTCCCAGTGTGAAATAGTTCCCAATCGTTCTGATTGTGACCACATGTTGTAAAATTTCTCCCAGCGTGAAAATGTTCCCAGTTCAATAAATGCACAAGCCTCTCTTTATGTGGATGGCTGAGCTCATCTCTTTATGTGGATGGCTGAGCTCATCTCTTTATGTGGATGGCTGAGCTCATCTCTTTATGTGGATGGCTGAGTGGATGGCTGAGCTCATCTCTTTATGTGGATGTCTGAGCTCATCTCTTTATGTGGATGTCTGAGCTCATCTCTTTATGTGGATGGCTGAGCTCATCTCTTTAATGTGGATGGCTGAGCTCATCTCTTTATGTGGATGGCTGAGCTCATCTCTTTATGTGGATGGCTGAGCTCATCTCTTTATGTGTATGGCTGAGTGGATGGCTGAGCTCATCTCTTTATGTGGATGGCTGAGCTCATCTCTTTATGTGGATGGCTGAGCCCATCTCTTTATGTGGATGGCTGAGTGGATGGCTGAGCTCATCATCTCTTTATGTGGATGTCTGAGCTCATCTCTTTATGTGGATGGCTGAGCTCATCTCTTTATGTGGATGGCTGAGCTCATCTCTTTATGTGGATGGCTGAGCTCATCTCTTTATGTGGATGGCTGAGTGGATGGCTGAGCTCATCTCTTTATGTGGATGGCTGAGCTCATCTCTTTATGTGGATGGCTGAGTGGATGGCTGAGCTCATCTCTTTATGTGGATGGCTGAGTGGATGGCTGAGCTCGTCTCTTTATGTGGATGGCTGAGCTCATCTCTTTATGTGGATGGCTGAGTGGATGGCTGAGCTGATCTCTTTATGTGGATGGCTGAGTGGATGGCTGAGCTCATCTCTTTATGTGGATGGCTGAGTGGGTGACTGAGTAGATGGCTGAGCTCATCTCTTTATGTGGATGGCTGAGCTCATCTCTTTATGTGGATGGCTGAGCTCATCTCTTTATGTGGATGGCTGAGTGGATGGCTGAGCTCGTCTCTTTATGTGGATGGCTGAGCTCGTCTCTTTCTCGCCTTTTGATTTAGCTATTATCGATTGACAGTACATATATTTGTTAGTTAGCTAGCTAAATCAAAGGCGAGAAAGAGACGAGCTCAGCCATCTACATAGAGAGACGAGCTCAGCCATCCCCTCAGCCATCCACATAAAGAGACGAGCTCAGCCATCCACATAAAGAGACGAGCTCAGCCATCCACATAGAGACGAGCTCAGCCATCCACATAAAGAGACGAGCTCAGCCATCCACTCAGCCATCCACATAAAGAGACGAGCTCAGCCATCCACTCAGCCATCCACATAAAGAGACGAGCTCAGCCATCCACAAAGAGTAAATGGAATGGTATTGAATAGCATTCCATTTATTCCGTTCCAACCATTACTATGAGCCCGTCCTCCCCAACTGAGGTGCCACCAGCCACCTTTATTTATTTTATTTAACTAGGCAAGTCAGCTAAGAACAAATTCTTATTTACAATGACTGCCTACCCCGGCCAAACCCTCCCCTAACCCGGATAACGCTGGGTCAATTGTGCGCCGCCCTATGGGACCCCCGATCATGGCTGGTTGTGATCTTGCCCGGGATCAAACCCGGGGCTGTAGGTACGCCTCTAGCACTGCCTTAGACCGCTGCGCCACTCAGGATCCCTTTGATGTGAAGACACATGTAGACCTACTGTATGTGGATCTAATGCTGATCACAGCTGTTATATCGTGGCTAGTGACATGGCACCCTAATGTAATACTCATTACTAAACCAAACTGCTGTGTCCTGTTTCCTCATCCATTACAGTGATCACATTTGCTTCCCAATTACCAGAA
The DNA here is from genome assembly GCF_965601325.2 of Salmo salar. Lineage (NCBI taxonomy): Eukaryota > Metazoa > Chordata > Actinopteri > Salmoniformes > Salmonidae > Salmo > Salmo salar. The sequence goes on along the minus strand of NC_138291.1, from coordinate 92,009,433 downwards.
TCCCAAATGAATGGTAGTAAGTTACACTACCAACCCTGATACAGATCATGTTACCAGACAAATCTGAGTGGAAAACTTCCCTTCAACAGGGTTTACTTACTTCAGCTGATTATTTTGAGGCTATACCCCTTCAACAGTTTAGATAGATATACAGTAGAATAGATGTGTCAACTATGAGGTAGCATACCTATGAATGGTTGTATGAGTCTGCAGCGAGAGAGCACACTGAAGTGGAACGTACTGCATGCATACTATGTTGATTCCATGATCTCTGAGCCCCTCCATTTTCTACACAGGATATCCTGTTCCTTCCCTATACATTCTTTTATCTAAGTAAAGAGCACAACATAAATAGGCGTAGGCTACCAGGACTTCACATCCCAACCACTTCATATCCTTAGTGAAAAGGTCCTGCCTCAGAAGCATAGTATCACATATTCCACTGTCAAAGAATCAAAGATACTGATTCAATGTTAAAAATGTGACATAGTATATCCTATCATGACACAATATTTCTCTCTCTTAAGCAAGCTTACACACCCATTCCATAGCTTGTCATTGGTGTAAATTGTACTTTTTGTTCTATGGGACTCTTGGGGGATATTTCTACTTCGTGGGACTGTTCAGCAGCTGTTTTAAGTGTGTAACACATCAGACATCAAGCTTGTCTGATAGCCAGGGCATTGAGACAGAGGGAGGTGTGTGTGTGTGTGTGTGTGTGTGTGTGTGTGTGTGTGTGTGTGTGTGTGTGTGTGGGGCCAATGTCTGTAGTTAGTAAACACTTCCCCATGCAGCCCCAGTCAGTCCCCTGCTGCTTCGACTTCACTACAGAATACCTGCGTAACAAGCAGGAAATTAGCTAGTCTAAGACACACACACACCTCTATAAACTTGTATAAAGCTTCACATCCTGGATAACTACAGAGAGGTTTGCTGTAAACAAATAAACCATAATGATTCCTTTCCAGGCTAAACTTCAGTTGGTGAGAGAGACATTTGTGTTTATAACAACATCTGCCAATCTGATGCAGTCATTGTCAACATCTGTTTATCTGTGAGCAATAAGCATCATCTGGTGCTGCCAAAATACTGATACCATAGGAAAGAGCATAAGTTAGACCGGCAAGTTAACTTCATTGGCAGGAACAACTACACTCGTAGGAAAAAAAGGTGCCATTCTAGAACCTAAAATGGTTCTTCAGTTGTCCCCATAGGACAACCGCTTGAAGAACCCATTTTTGGTTCCAGGTAGAAACCTTTTGAGTTCTATGTGGAATCCTTTACATAGAGGGTTATACACAGAACCCAAAAGGTTTCTACCTGGAACCAAAAGGGATTCTCCTATTGGGATAGCCGAATAACCCTTTTGGAAACCTTTTTTCTAAGAGTGTAGGTCTAAGCATTTATCTATTTCACCTTGACAAAACAATATGTTTGGACTTCAGATACACAAACAGGGCCTTCCAGTCAAGGTAATTTCCTTGATAATTAACCTGTGAGTGCTTCATCTGAAAGAATTCTCCCTCCCAGCAGACCTCATCAGGAAAGACTCCACACATCTCCATTTACAAACAATGCTTCTCTCCACCTGGTAATTACTATTAGGCTGGAACAAAAGGCTTTTAACCCTGCTTGATTTCATACCTTCTCTGTGTGGGGTGAAAGGGGAAGTCTCACAAGGGAAGTCTGGCTAGTAATGACTGAAAACACAATATGAGTGGACCTCAAGCCTGTTTCCGTTCCTTCTTTGTATGGTATGTTCTACCTGAACACTCCTGGACTGTGCTGTAACAGTGTAATGGAGGTGTGTTCTACCTGAACGCTCCTGGACTGTGCTGTAACAGTGTAATGGAGATGTGTTCTACCTGAACGCTCCTGGACTGTGCTGTAACAGTGTAATGGAGGTGTGTTCTACCTGAACGCTCCTGGACTGTGCTGTAACAGTGTAATGGAGATGTGTTCTACCTGAACGCTCCTGGACTGTGCTGTAACAGTGTAATGGAGGTGTGTTCTACCTGAACGCTCCTGGACTGTGCTGTAACAGTGTAATGGAGGTGTGTTCTACCTGAACGCTCCTGGACTGTGCTGTAACAGTGTAATGGAGGTGTGTTCTACCTGAACGCTCCTGGACTGTGCTGTAACAGTGTAATGGAGATGTGTTCTACCTGAACGCTCCTGGACTGTGCTGTAACAGTGTAATGGAGATGTGTTCTACCTGAACGCTCCTGGACTGTGCTGTAACAGTGTAATGGAGATGTGTTCTACCTGAACGCTCCTGGACTGTGCTGTAACAGTGTAATGGAGGTGTGTTCTACCTGAACGCTCCTGGACTGTGCTGTAACAGTGTAATGGAGGTGTGTTCTACCTGAACGCTCCTGGACTGTGCTGTAACAGTGTAATGGAGGTATGTTCTACCTGAACGCTCCTGGACTGTGCTGTAACAGTGTAATGGAGGTGTGTTCTACCTGAACGCTCCTGGACTGTGCTGTAACAGTGTAATGGAGGTGTGTTCTACCTGAACGCTCCTGGACTGTGCTGTAACAGTGTAATGGAGGTGTGTTCTACCTGAACGCTCCTGGACTGTGCTGTAACAGTGTAATGGAGGTGTGTTCTACCTGAACGCTCCTGGACTGTGCTGTAACAGTGTAATGGAGATGTGTTCTACCTGAACGCTCCTGGACTGTGCTGTAACAGTGTAATGGAGGTGTGTTCTACCTGAACGCTCCTGGACTGTGCTGTAACAGTGTAATGGAGGTGTGTTCTACCTGAACGCTCCTGGACTGTGCTGTAACAGTGTAATGGAGGTGTGCTCTACCTGAACGCTCCTGGACTGTGCTGTAACAGTGTAATGGAGGTGTGTTCTACCTGAACGCTCCTGGACTGTGCTGTAACAGTGTAATGGTGGCTATAAATTGTCATTAATATGTACATTTTCAGGTTCCAATTAATTCTCAAAGTGCTGAGCATATAAAAAGAGATATAACATGATTATAACCATGTCACCTTAGATTTATTAAGTGACGTTGGTGGCCAGGGGTTTGCGTGTGACGTTGTTGGCCAGGGGTTAGCGTGTGACGTTGGTGGCCAGGGGTTAGCGTGGGACGTTGGTGGCCAGGGGTTAGCGTGGGACGTTGGTGGCCAGGGGTTAGCGTGGGACGTTGGTGGCCAGGGGTTAGCGTGGGACGTTGTTGGCCAGGGGTTAGCGTGGGACGTTGTTGGCCAGGGGTTAGCGTGGGACGTTGTTGGCCAGGGGTTAGCGTGGGACGTTGTTGGCCAGGGGTTAGCGTGGGACGTTGTTGGCCAGGGGTTAGCGTGGGACGTTGTTGGCCAGGGGTTAGCGTGGGACGTTGGTGGCCAGGGGTTAGCGTGGGACGTTGGTGGCCAGGGGTTAGCGTGGGACGTTGGTGGCCAGGGGTTAGCGTGGGACGTTGGTGGCCAGGGGTTAGCGTGGGACGTTGGTGGCCAGGGGTTAGCGTGTGACGTTGGTGGCCAGGGGTTAGCGTGTGACGTTGGTGGCCTGGGGTTAGCGTGTGACGTTGGTGGCCTGGGGTTAGTCTGTGACGTTGGTGGTCTGGGGTTAGTCTGTGACGTTGGTGGCTGGTGGCCAGGGGTTAGTGTGTGACGTTGGTGGCCAGGGGTTAGTGTGTGACGTTGGTGGCCAGGGGTTAGTGTGTGACGTTGGTGGCCAGGGGTTAGTGTGTGACGTTGGTGGCCAGGGGTTAGTGTGTGACGTTGGTGGCCAGGGGTTAGTGTGTGACGTTGGTGGCCAGGGGTTAGTGTGTGACGTTGGTGGCCAGGGGTTAGTGTGTGACGTTGGTGGCCAGGGGTTAGTGTGTGACGTTGGTGGCCAGGGGTTAGTCTAGGGGTTAGTCTGTGATGTTGGTGGCCAGGGAGGACTTGTGGGAGGAAAGTGGGATGTTATGTCTGGTTTGGTCTCTCCTATGTTTTCATTCTTTGTATAAAAAAAGAAAAGAATGATCACAAATGAGACCATTAAAATCTAAACATAGGACTCAAAAGTTTGCTTTTCCATCCTGGCTCCTACCTCACAACGACAAGGGGAAAATGTCACCTATCCCGGTTGTTTATGCAGTAGGCCACAGCATGGAACTACAATCTGCTGGCTACAGCTGTAGCTAAAAGGCATTAGCTCATTCTAAATGACCCATCTTTCAGTCGTAGCCTTTATTGTTGCACTTAATTTTACCATGTCCTCAGACTGGGGTACTGTAGATGAACTACAAATGCCCCAGTCTGTCTGTGTCAGATGCATATAACATACAGAGAGTGAGTGGAGAGCTGAACAGACCTCCAAGGACATAGCCGGATATGTGGCCCTCACTTCACCACAGTCTGACACACTATTTGTCAACGGTCAGCCTGCTCTTAGACCACTGCACCATTTGGGAGGTGAGTTGATAGCTAGTGTAACCGATGTGAAATGGCTAGTTAGTTAGCAGTGGTGCGCGCTAATAGCGTTTCAATTGGGTGACGTCACTTGCTCTGAGACCTGAAGTAGGGCCGCGGCTTTTGTGGCGCGATGGGTAACGATGCTTTGTGGGGGGCAGTTGTTGTTGTGTGCAGAGGGTCCCTGGTTCGAGCCCAGGTTGGGGCGAGGAGAGGGACGGAAGCTATACTGTTACACTAGTACAGGGTAGCTTATATGCCTTGAAGGGACATGGGGTATCAGTGGATGTTGGGGTGAAACAGTAGAGGGCAGTTCATTTATTACCAGCTGTGGAGGATGATGATTGGTGGTTTGAGGACAAGCCCCGAGAGGACAAGCCCCGAGAGGCCGAGAGCGAGAGAGGATGCCAAAGTAGCTCACTGTATTTTAGAGGGATGGGGTGGATGTGGGGAGAGGGTGGATGTGGGGAGAAAGAGGGCAGGACTGCTTGTATAAAGTGTAACAGAAAATGTAGGTCTTAGATGATGCCACATTATAAGATTGTGAAGCTCAAGAGAAAGGTCACCAGAATGCCAAAGTGTTATATTTGGAAGAGGGTGGTGGTGTAGTGTGGCTGATGCAGTAGAGTGGAAAGAGAATGATTCAAAAACATTGGGTTACGTGAACTGAAATCCTAGAAGAATAGTGTGTCAAAGGGGTTAATTAAGCAATAAGGCCTGAGGGGGTGTGGTATATGGCCAATATACTATGGCTACGCATTGCAGAGTGCCTGGATACAGGCCTTAGCCATGGTATATTGGCCATTTAACACAAACCCCCAAGGTTTCTTATTGCTATTATAAACTGGTTGCCAACGTAATTAGAGCAGTAAAAATAAATGTTGTCATACCCGTGGTATACGGCTGTCAGTCAATCAGCATTCAGTGATGAACCACCCGGTTTATAATGCACATTATTGATCATTGTCAACAAAGCCCCTTAGGGGCCACACAGGGCGATAGCCAGCTGTAGCAGCCTACAGCCAGACGATAGACACTAGACAGATAACGTGTGGAAATATATAAATGAAGTTAAATGCCCTCACCTAACTTACCAGTTGCATCTCCTGTGTTGATCCAGTCTGGATTAGCAATACTGGCGATGGCAAAGATATCTGCCGCTAGAAAGAGGCATCCTGATATGACGGTGAGTTTATCCATTTCTCTGACGCGGATGCACTCTTCTCTTCTCCTTTACATTGAGTCAATAAGGAAAGTCTCCTTTATCTCGTCCTACGAAGGCAAATAGGTCTGAAGAGACTCAGGCATTGATTTCAACGTCCAATATCAATGTTTTGGTCTTGCCCAGTGGAAGCATTGTCGTAGTCCTCTTGGGGGAGAAGGGCAAAGCCTCTCATCTTTGCGGCGCGTACGCAGCAGTCCTGGTGTAGGAGTTAATGCAAAGACGTTTCCGTTATGTGAAAAGTTGCCTTTGCAAACTGCCTTCCCATTGACTTATAAATATCGACCATGGCCCTGGCTATGAACGCCCGCTGTTTCACCCATTCGCCCAGTATTGCAACCTGGTAGCTTATGGTGTCTGGGAAAAAATATATTTGAAAGATGAGTGGAAGGAAAATTCGAAAGTTTTGCGACCATTTCGCCGTTATTAGGACATTAAGCGATTCTTGCAAGCGTGCACACTATACCGCTTATTTCCTGTGTTCCTTTCTCTTCTCCATCTGAGATTTCGTCGTTGCAAACAAATTCCATAAAATACATATCTTGAGCGCAATTCTCTGATTTCATATAATATGCCAATATTCCCTTCAACAGAAATAACGTTATTTGTCCCTCTTGAAATGCCCGTCAGATGAATGCATTCGAGGTAGGAATCAGTGGTAAAAAAAAAAATCGTTGTTCTCTCAAGTATTTTTAGCAGACGTCAACTCTCGCGAGATTCTGTACAACTCTGTCAAACAGAGAACCAAGTGATTGGGCGCGTTTGAGTAGTAAGGCTAAAGCAACTGACTGTCGACGAAAGTCGGGGAGGTGCATCTGCAAAAGCAGAAAGTCGTACACTAATGTGGTTTTCCAACAGCAAGGCTCAGATCAGCATGGCAGTGTTGCCAAGGTTTTCTTTATCATTTCGAGGAAAAAAACGTGTCTCCTACATCTACTCACAAACTGAAATGATATATGTGTACAATATACAATCAATTAGTGAGATAGAGCCTCAATCACCTTGATTCATTCACTGTAGGCTGCACATGATTTGTGGTAAAGTTGGTTCCTGTTTCAGTCACGTCTTTGGGCCAAACAAAAACACCCTAATGATTCGTTGACAATAGAGCCTCCCACAATGCAGGTGATGGCTGCAGGATGAAGTTTGTAAAGAGCAATTGCAGAAACTTAGAGTCGAACATTTTTATATAATGCAAATTGACAAAAGTGATCTGCTCGAACGCACCCTAAATCTCTGACTCATATTTCTGCTATACCAACCAGGTTTCCAACCTTTTTTTGAGCGTGAAGTAGCCTAAATGTCGGATAAAACATGTCATGACAGGCCTGATGGAAACAGAACATTTTTCGGTAAACTATCCAAATGACGACAAAACAAAATACGCTAGACAAGGTGGGATCTTTTTGTCTAGGTAAAATTAATTATGCGAGAAATGTCGTGCACGGAAATATTGATATAATAACCATCATATAGAAGTACATTAGTCATCCCACTACAACTCATCGGGAAAGCATACTGTTTATTAGGATACAGATTAAATAAATTATGATGCGCTTCAGAGGGTGGGGAAAGTGCAACGTGATGAGCTTGATGCTCCTTTCCAATAAATATCGAGGGTCTTATTCTGGTGGCTGCCCTTTGACAAATAAAAATTATCTCGCTCTTTTGTCTATAATAATCTCATAATGTAGGCTGTAGCACACGTGTCAATACCAGAGTGGGCACATTCGCTATATGAAGCAATATTTTTGGGGTGGGAAAACCATCAGTAGAGTTGAAAATATGATGGAAACCAATTTAACTTGTATATTTTATTCGGTGCATGGGTATTTAACCACAAAAGTTATTTTATGTACACTATGTCATCGCACACACAGTATTTTATCTGCAACAAGTCAATTTGATGAAAACATCTCTGGTGGGAAAGTGAGCATATTGTTTTTATGCAGATTTTTGAATATTCGCATGAAATGAAAACCTGTCGCCAATTGGATTGAAACCTAGCTACTGACAACAAAGTACACGTCGACAATGTATGTTTGTAAAACATCGATTTTTAAGATAAAATGTTCATTTAGATTTGTTTATTTCACATCCATTAATTAAATACTAAAATAACGTTAAACTCTCATTTTCAGCTTTCAAAATGTTTTGAATTCGTTTTTCTAAAGCGTTTCATGTCTGGATGTCACTGTTTTGCACTGTTTTTGTCCTGTCTCACGCATACTTTTGACATTCTTTTATGTATTACACTTACAAAAGTCTTGATAATTACAAAATATTTAATCCACCTGTTTAAAAAAAGAGTCAAATAAATGGAAACTATATACATATTAGATGTGCATAAACCATGTGATACTTTTTTTTACCCAAAATAGTCGTCTCTAAGTATTTTGTCATTACCACCATGACAAGCAAATTAGATGATAATAACCTTTTTTCAAAAGTTTGTGTACATGGTTACCATAGATATGAAAAGTGGCAGTGGAGCACATGGGTGTCATGGAGGGGAATTCCAATTTTGATGCCAGGGAATTATAGAAAAATAAATGTAAATATGACTTGAGAAGATAATATTTTTATTGTACCTCATTACCAAATAGGCTATAATTTCATCAAATTATGTTAGATTTTTGAAATTATATTTTAATTATGTGTATTTAGGATACATTGTATGCTAGCTGTTCAACTGGAGTTAGCATGCTAGAATCCCTGCTATTTATGACCAAATATCGTAAAAATGTCATTCCCACCACACCTTATTACCACCACATAATGAACTGTGATGGTAAGGACAGAATCTGGTGGTAATGACAAAATGTATTAGTTCATTCATTTTTACTTACCTTAAGACCTGATAAGACAAACAAATTACATAAATGGTCATGGTTAAGTTAAAATTGAACACTTATTTGCTTATTTATTACATGTTGTATTATGTTAGGATGATCTATTTATGTGACACACTATGGTTATTACTGACTTTAATTATTATTATTTTTTTATTTTTTTAAATAAAATGCCTCCTAAATCAACCAGGGAGAGGACAAGGACATACACTATATATATACAAAAGTATGTGGACACCCCTTGAAATTAGTGGATGAAATTAGTGAATTCGCCGATTTTAGCCACAGCCGTTGCTGAAAGGTGTATAAAATCGAGCACACAGCCGTGCAATCTCTATAGACAAACATTGGCAGTAGAATGGTCCATATTGAAGAGCTCAGTGACTTTCAACGTGGCACCATGATAGGATACTACCTTACCAACAAGTCAGTTCGTCAAATGTCTGCCCTGTTAAAGCTGCCCTGATCAACTGTAAGTGCTGTTATTGTGAAGTGGAAATGTCTAGAAGCAACAACGGCTCATCCGCAAAGTGGTAGGCTACGCAAGCTCACAGAACGTAACTGCCAAATGCTAAAGCGCATAGTTATGTTGTAACACTTACTACCGATTTCCAAACTGCCTCTGGAAGCAACATCAGCAAAATAACTGTTCGTTGGGAGCTTCTTGAAACGGGTTTCCATGGCCGAGCAGCCACACACAAGTATAAGATCACCATGCACAATACCATGCGCCGGCTGGAGTGGTGTAAAGCTAGCCGCCATTGGACTCTGGTGCTGTGGAAACGTGTTCTCTGGCGTTATGAATCACGCTTCACCATCTGGCAGTCTGACGGATGAATCTGGGTTTGGCGGATGTCAGAAGAATGCTACCTGCCCCAATGCAGAGTGCCAACTGTACATTTTGGTGGAGGAGGAATAATGTTCTGGGGCTATTTTTTATGGTTTGGGCTAGGACTGTTAGTTCCAGTGAAGGGAAATGTTAACGCTACAGCATACAATGACATTCTAGATGATTCTGTCCTTCCAACTTTGTGGCAACAGTTTTGGGGAAGGTAATTTCCTGTTTCAGCATGTCAATGCCCCCATGCACAAAGCGAGGTCCATACAGAAATGGTTTGTCGAGATTGGTGTGGAAAAACTTGACTGGCCTGCTCAGAGCCCTGACCTCAACTCCATCGAACACCTTTAGGATGAATTGGAACAAATGGTCTGTTCTATATCTTCAATAAAATGAAACATGTACTACTGTGACATTAAAATGTTTAATGGTATTTTTCATCAGTTGTTTTATATGAAATGTAATTACCACAACGCTAAGTCATTACCATCATGGAACATATTTTTGAGGATAAGGTTTATTCAATTACAATTGATGTTGAGGATTTTTCCCATATGTGAACCTTAAATGCTTGTTCTTAAGATCATTTCAAAAGTAATGTAAAATATTAAGCTGTTGATGTGGTAAATACATGTTTCTGAGAATCATCAAGGCATATGGACATTTAGACATGTCAATGATGTGAATACATGTAATTAAGAAAACTTCCAAATTGTAAAATAAAAGTGAGAAAATACAATTCATGTGAAATATTACATAAAATACCTTAGGCACAGTTTCTGTAATTGTCACGGCCGTCGTAGTGATTGGACCAAAATGCAGCGGGTATGTGAATGCTCATCTTAACTTTATTTGAACACTACACAAAACAAGAAAAACCGAACAACAGCTAGACAGTTTGCAGGCAAACCACAAAAGTGCAAAAACAACTTCCCACAAAAGACAGGTGGAAAAAGGGCTACCTAAGTATGGCTCCCAATCAGCAACAACGATGTACAGCTGTCCCTGATTGAGAGCCATACCAGGCCAACACAAAGAAATACACAACATAGAAAGAACATAGAAATACAAAACATAGAACAATACCCAAAAACCCCGACAACACAAAACAAACACACCCCTGCCACGCCCTGACCAAATAACAATAACAAATAACCCCTTATACTGGTCAGGACGTGACAGTAATTTCCTTTTCAACTAAAATAGCACATTTTATGACGTGGTGGTAATGACATTTCCCCTCGGGTATTTGGGGAAACCGATTTTTAAAAATTATATTCTTAAATAGTATGGTCTCAGCCACTATAAGATCCTGTTCCCAGACAGAGTGAAGAAAATATTCAGATAAATTAAAAGCAGTTTCAAGAGGTTTCATTTTTCAAAACTTTTAACATCCTAAAGTGCCCGTATTTGCAAAACCAACCATAAATAGCTGCATGCAGCCTACTCCCTGTCACACCCTGATAGGTTTCACCTGTCTTTGTGATTGTTTCCGCCCCCCTCCAGGTGTCGCCCATTATCCCCTGTGTATTTATACCAGGGGATAATACCATATTTATAAAAGCCTACCAGCGTTTTTCCTTCTGTTCCTGTCTCTCGATTATTCCTGTTTTCCCGGTGTTGACCTTTTCTAACTGCCCTGAGCCTGCCTGCCGTCCTGTACCTTTGCCCCAGCTATCTGGATTACTGACCTCTGCCTGCCCTTGACCTGTCTTTTGCCTGCCCCTGTTGGATTAATAAACTGTTGTTACTTTGGCATTGTCTGCATCTGGGTCTTACCTGAAACGTGATAGTACAAACTGGCCATGACTGGCCCAGCAGACCCGGGCCAGCTGCGCAACGCCATCTCCTGTCAAGGAGCCACCATCGGTAGGCACGAGGGATTGCTTCAGGGCCTTATGGAGGGGGTCCAAACGTTGAATGAACGCCATGACCGGGCGTTGGACATTTTGTTGGAACAATTCCGTAGGTTGTCTGGGAAGCAGCCTACCACGGTGGTAACCCCACAGCCCCACAGTAACTCAGCTGTTAGCACCCCCTTCTCATCAGTCACTCCACCTTCTCAGGAGACCCGCTTACCTCCCCCGGAACACTTCAATGGAGAGCCGAGCACCTGTCGGATATTTCTAGCTCAGTGTGCCCTCATCTTCAAGCTTCAGCCCTCCTCCTTCCCCTCGGATCGCTCCAAGATAGCCTACCTCATCACGCTGAAGTCTGGCAGGGCTGTCACCTGGTCTACTGCTGTATGGGAACAACAGCCGGCCATATGCATTAGTCTGGAGGGGTTCGTGTGAGAAGTGAAGAAGGTTTTTGATGACCCGTTCTCCGGGAGAGAAGCTGCCCGGAAGCTAATTCCAGCTTCGGCAGGACTCCCACAGTGTGGCAGCCTATGCGGTGGATTTCCACACGTTGGCAGCGGAGAGTGCTTGGAACCTGGAAGCATTGTTCGATATGTTCCTGCACAGTGTCTCGGAGGAGGTTAAGGACGAACTTGCAGCTTGGAAGTTACCTACGGATCTCGATTCCCTCGTTGTGTTGACCATCCATATCGATCGGCAATTACGGGAACGACGGAGGGAGAGGAAATTTGATGTCGCTCGAACGTCCTGGGATTCCACCTTGCCTCCGAGTCGTCCCAGAAGTCCCCGACGGTCCCGTTTCCAAGAGAACCCAAGGCTTCTTGACCTCCTCCGAGAGTCGCAAAAGACAGCCGAGTCACCTCTTCCCGGGCCTATGCAACAAGGCAGTGCTGGGCTGTTGCCAGCGGAACGGCAATACAGGATCAATACGAAGAGTTGTCTGTATTGCGGGACTCTTGGTCATTTTGTGTCCTCTTGTACTTTAAAAGACCAGGCTCACCGGTAGGATCGAGTACTCTGGTGGGCCATATGGAGAACATTTCTGCTTCCCTTGCTCGCACCCCTTTTCATGCCATTCTGCTGTGGGGAAACCAGTCTAAATCTCTCCAGGTCCGCTACCCTGGCTTCCGAGCTGAACATCCCCACTCAGCCCCTCTCCATTCACATAGATTTTAGGGTGCTGGACGGGTGCTTTATAGGCCGGGTGACTCATATTACCACTCCCATCAACCTATGGGTGTCAGGGAATCACAGCGAGACTATTCCATTTCTGCTCATGTCTCCTCAGATTCCCGTGGTTTTGGGATTCTCCTGGCTCCAGCAACACAATCCCCTCATGAAGTGGTCTACGGGTGCCATCATGGGCTGGAGTCCGTTCTGCCACACCCACTGTCTGAAGTCATCGCAACCTTCCCCGGGATGTCTTTCTGTGGGCTCGGAAGGTGCCCCGGACCTCTCTGCTATCCCTGCAGAGTACCAGGACCTCCGGGAGGTGTTCAGCGAGGCCCGGGCCACTTCGTTTCTGCCACACCGACCCTATGACTGCGGGATTGACCTTCTCCCAAACACCGCGCCGCCCCGGGACGTCTGTACTCTCTGTCAGGACCGGAGACCAAGGCTATGGAGACCTACATTGGGAACTCCCTAGCTGCAGGATTTATCCATCCCTCTTCCTCTCCCGCCAGTGCAGGGTTCTTCTTCGTGGAGAAAAAGGACAAGACTCGGCGCTTGTGCATTGACTACCGGGGACTCAATGACATTACTGTTGAGAACCGTTACCCACTACCACTCATTTTCTCGGCCTTCGAGCCGCTCCATGGGGCCACTGTGTTTTCCATGCTGGATCTACGGAATGCCTACCACCTGGTGCAGATACGAGAGGGGGACAAATGGAAGACCGCCTTCAACATGGCCATCGGCCACTACGAGAATCTGGTCATGCCTTTTGGCCTCACCAACGCCCCTGCTGTGTTCCGGGCTCTGCTAAATGATGTTCACTGCAACATGTTGAACCGGTTCATCTTCATCTACATTGATGACATCCTCATCTTCTCCCACTCCCCCCAAGAACACATGCTCCACATCCGGCAGGTTCTTCAATGTCTTCTGGAGAATCAGCTGTTTGTGAAAGCTGAGAAGTGTGCGTTCCATTACTCCACCATTCCCTTTCTGGGTTACATCATCTCTGCTGGGAGTGTCCAGATGGATCCCAGGAAAGTGAGAGTGGTGGTGGATTGCACCTCAGCCTACGTCCAGGGTGCAGCTGCAACGTTTCCTGTGGTTTGCCAACTTTTATCGGTGATTTATCTCGGGATACAGCACCCTGGCTTCACCCCTGTCTGCATTCACCTCTAAAAAGGTTCAATTTACATGGTCATCTGCCGCTGACCGGGCGTTCCGGGACCTCAAACACCGCTTCACCACTGCTCCCATCTTGGTTCATCCTGACCCTTCCCGTCAGTTTGTAGTGGAGGACGATGCTTCGGATGTCAGAGTGGGGGCTGTCCTGTCCCAACGTTCTGCCCTGGACCTTAAGCTTTGGTGACAAAATGGATGGCACTGTGATAGACTGCATCCAGTTTGCTGAGTAGAGTGTTGGAGGCTATTTTGTAAATGACATCACCGAAGTCGAGGATCGGTAGGATAGTCAGTTTTACGAGGGTATGTTTGGCAGCGTGAGTGAAGGAGGCATTGTTGCGAAATAGGAAGCTGATTCTAGATTTCATTTTGGATTGGAGATGCTTAATGTGAGTCTGGAAGGAGAGTTTACAGTCCAGCCAGACATCTAGGTATTTGTAGTTGTAGTGATGCTAGTCGGACGGGCTGGTGCGGGCAGCGATCGGATGAAGAGCATGCATTTAGTTTTACTAGCGTTTGAGAGCAGTTGGAGGCCATAGAAGGAGTGTTGTATGGCATTGAAGCTTGTTTGGAGATTTGTTAACACAGTGTCCAATGAAGTGCCAGACGTATACAGAATGGTGTCGTCTGCGTAGAGGTGGTTCAAGGAATCACCAGCAGCAAGAGCGACATCATTGATATAAACAGAGGAAAGAGTTGGCCCAAGAATTGAACCCTGTGGTACCCATAGAGACTGCCAGAGGTCCGGACAACAGGCCCTCCGATTTGACACACTGAACTCTATCTGAGAAGTAGTTGGTGAACCAGGCGAGGCAGTCATTTGAGAAACCAAGGCTGTTCAGTCTGCCGATAAGAATATGGTGATTGACCGAGTCGAAAGCCTTGGCCAGGTTGATGAAGACGGCTGCACAGTACTGTCTTTTATCAATGGTTGTTATGATATCGTTTAGTACCTTGAGCGTGGCTGAGGTGCACCCGTGACCAGCTCGGAAAGCGGATAGCGTAGCGGAGAAGGTACGGTGTAACAGTAATAGAGGTTGCAACAATGGCTGCAGATAATTTTAGAAAGAGAGGGTCCAGATTGTCTAGCCCAGCTGATTTGTACGGGTCCAGATTTTGCAGCTCTTTCACAACATCTACTATCTGGATTTGGGTGAAGGAGAAGCTGGGGAGGCTTGGGGAAGTAGCTGCGGGGAGTGCGGAGCTGTTGGCCGGGGTTGGGGTAGCCAGGATGAAAGCATGGCCAGCCGTAGAGAAATGCTTATTGAAATTCTCGATTATCGTGAATTTATCGATGGTGACAGTGTTTCCTAGCCTCAGGGCAGTAAGCAGCTGAGAGGAGGTGCTCTTATTTTCCATGGACTTTACAGTGTCCCAAAACTTTTTGGAGTTAGAGCTACAGGATGCAAGCAGCATGAGTGCATGGTCCCATCCTGCCTGGTGTCAACAGTACAGGCTGGTGGAGCCCATTTGCTCCAAAACATTTCCCAGACCTGCCACTATGCAAATCATATGCCATTAGTAACTCTTACATGTAATCCATATTATTAAAAAAAATACATTTTGAGTGAGCAGAATGTAAAAAAGTATGTTTTATTTTTAGTCACAATGGCCGATGGGAACAAGCATTGCTCTGCCAGTAATACAATTAACAATCATTTACCCCTATTCCCCAGCCTCAGTATGTACACTATACAGTTGAAGTCGGAAGTTTACATACACTTATGTTGGAGTCATTAAAACTCGTTTTTCAACCACTCCACAAATTTCTTGTTAACAAACTATAGTTTTGGCAAGTCGGTTAGGACATCTACTTTGTGCATGACACAAGTAATTTTTCCAACAATTCTTTACAGACAGATTATTTCACTTATAATTCACTGTATCACAATTCCCGTGGGTCAGAAGTTAACATACACTAAGTTGACTGCCTTTAAACAGCTTGGAAAATTCCAGAAAAGGATGCCACGGATTTAGAAGCTTCTGATACGCTAATTGACATCATTTTAGTTAATTGGAGGTGTACCTGTGGATGTATTTCAAGGCCTACCTTCAAACTCAGTGCCTCTTTGCTTGACATCATGGGAAAATCTGAAGAAATCAGCCAAGACCTCAGAAATTTTCTTTTTAGACCTCCACAAGTCTGGTTCATCCTTGGGAGCAATTTTCAAACGCCTGAAGGTACCACGTTCATCTGTACAAACAACAGTACGCAAGTATAAACACCATGGGACCACGCAGCCATCATACTGCTCAGGAAGGAGATGCGTTCTGTCTTCTAGAGATGAACGTATTTTGGTGCGTAAAGTGCAAATCAATCCCAGAACAACAGCAAAGAACCTTGTGAAGATGCTGGAGGAAACAGGTACAAAAGTATCTATTTCCACAGTAAAACGAGTCCTATATCGACATAATCTGAAAGGCCGCTCAGCAAAGAAGAAGCCACTGCTCCAAAACTGCCATAAAAAAGCCAGACTACGGTTTGCAACTGCACATGTGGACAAAGATCAGAATACAGAAGATAGCCCTATTTGGTAAAAGACCAAGTCTATATTATGGCAAGAACAGCTCAAATAAGCAAAGGCAAATGACAGTCCATCATTACTTTAAGACATACAGAAAATGTGAAGAACTTTGAAAGTTTCTTCAAGTGCAGTCGCAAAAAACCATCAAGCGCTATGATGAAACTGGCTCTCATGAGGACTGCCACAGGAAAGGAAGACCCAGAGTTAACTCTGCTGCAAAGGATAATTTCATTAGAGTTACCAGCCTCAGAAATTGCAGCCCAAATAAATGCTTCACAGAGTTCAAGTAAAAGACACATCTCAACATCAACTGTTCAGAGGAGACTGTGTGAATCAGGCCTTCATGGTCGAATTGCTACAAAGAAACCACTACTAAAGGACACGAAGAGACTTGCTTGGGTCAAGAAATACGAGCAATGGAAATTAGACCTTTGGTCTGGAGTCTAAATGTGAGATTTTTGGTTCCAACCGCCGTGTCTTTGTGAGACGTGGTGTGATGAACAGATGATCTCCGCATGTGTATTGCCCACCGTAAATCATGGAAGAGGTGTTATGGTGTCAGGGTGCTTTGCTGGTGACACTGTCTGTGATTTATTTAGAATTCAAGGCACGCTTAACCAGCATGGCTACCACTGCATTCTGCAGCGATACACCATCCCATCTGGTTTGTGTTTAGTGGGACTATCATTTGTTTTTCAACAGGACAATGACGCAACACACATCCAGGCTGTACAAAGGCTATTTTACAAAGAAGGAGAGTGATGGAGTGCTGCATCAGATGACCTGACCTCCACAATCCCCCGACCTCAACAAAATTGAGATGGTTTGGGATGAGTCGGACCGCAGAGTGAAGGAAAAGCAGTCAACAAGTGCTCATCATATGTGGGAACTCCTTCAAGACTGTTGGAAAAGCATTCCAGGTGAAGCTGGTTGAAAGAATGCCAAGAGTGTGCAAAGCTGTCATCAAGGCAAAGGGTGGCTATTTAAAGAATGTCAAATATAAAATATATTTTGATTTGATTAACACTTTTTTGGTTCCATATGTGTTATTTCAAAGTTTTGATGTCTTTACTTTATTTCTACAATGTAGAAAATAGTAAAAATAACGAACAACCATTGAATGAGTAGGTGTTCTAAAACTTTTGACAGGTAATGTATGTACCTCAGCCCACTTACCAACACACCTAAACCCAATTACCCACACACCCCAGTCCAATGCCCTAACCCCCAACACCCACATGCCAATACCCTAATATTGATTCAATCAAGTCCTGATACACCCATATCCTAGCCCTATAAGCCCTAAAGTCCCAATACACCCATTTCCTAGCCCTAATGTCCTACTACACCCATACCCTAGCCCTATAAAGCCCTATTTGTTACCCATATCAAATCAAATCAAATGTATTTATATAGCCCTTCGTACATCAGCTGATATCTCAAAGTGCTGTACAGAAACCCAGCCTAAAACCCCAAACAGCAAGCAAAGCATGTGAAAGAAGCACGGTGGCTAGGAAAATCTCCCTAGGAAAAACTCCCTAGAAAGGCCAAAAACCTAGGAAGAAACCTAGAGAGGAACCAGGCTATGAGGGGTGGCCAGTCCTCTTCTGGCTGTGCAGGGTGGATATTATAACAGAACATGGTCAAGATACCCATAGAATCCAGTTCCATCTCAGCCGTTACCCCGTTTTTCAACACCTCTATTCTCCCAAGCCACCAACATTTACCTATATACAACTATCCCCTGCACACCCAACCTTGCTAGTTTCTTGTCTTAGTCCTGTGACGTCTGACCTGTGTACCTTAACCAATTCACAGATAAAATCATAGAACAGTGGTATCACTCATGTGCCTCAGGCTCATTCACTTTCTTTCTACCACAAACTTGTTACCAGAAAGCGGTGTTGTAGTACTCGAGTCAAGGACTCGGACTTCACTGTGACAACCCTCCCACTCTGTCTGCCGAATTATTTATCTTTGCTCTTGTTTTCCTTAATAGGATGTCGGTAGGCGTAGCCGGGAGGGTCAGTGAAATGGGACAAACCTGGGCTTGGGTGTGTCCCGGGGATAAATACACCTTCCCCCCATACATCGAGGAGACTCTCTCCACACAGACACACTCCTGTTTTTGGTTGTGGCATTTTGGGGCTTCTTTGTGTTTGTTTTGGCACCTCAACACCCCTCATTATCACCATCTATGCACGCATCCACTCACTTACACTACTGACTACACACACCATTGTAACTTGGATATAGTTGACATTATTTAATAAATATGTTTGATTTCTTTACCGGGCTATGACCCGGTTCGAAACTACTCTGATTCAAGTTACGGTTTTTGTGACTCGACTCTAACTCTGACTCGACAGACTGAGTCTTTCTCTCTTGCATGATTCAATATGCTAGCTACAACAGCAAATGTTACATAGCTACTGTATTAGCAGTCTAGCCTTACTTAGCTTTTTACCTTACTAAATATAGTTTCAAAGATTATTGGGCCTCAGCTTTTAGCACTGCCAAGTGACTTGGGACTCAACTTGGAGCTGAGGTTTAGTGCCTTGACTACATCACTGCAGGAAAGGATTTGAAGGGACAATTGACATCCATTCAGACCCATTACCTGTATTAGCCTGGTACATCTTATTACTCAAATAAATCAGGTAAATTCATGGGTATAAAGCTTAATACTCATAAAACAGGTTTACCCTCATGTCCAAGCCTCAACATTCATACAAACCAGGCTTTCAAACCTGCACTTCTGCCGTAATATACCCATGCGAACCTGGTTTACACCTGTGGCTGTGTACAATACGTTGATAAAAACAGGTCTGCCCTTGTAACTATTTAGTAAAACTCACATAAACCAGGTCTACACTTGTGCAAGAGACACTGAACAAAACTACTGACATTAAGTATATACGTTATTACACTAACTGAGTTTAAGGGTCTATACATTGCCAATTCCCCCTGAAATAACCAAATTAAATGTTTTAGTCAAAATCACTGATTTAAGCATATGTAAAGGCTAATGGTCATGGTAAAATCATCTGTAAGATCATCTTGATAAAGTATACTCATAACCCAAATGAACTTCAATCTACTGAAAAAAGAATATGCTATGATTAAATATATACATTAACATAGACCCACTGTATTGTCCTCCAAAAGTATGTGGACACCCCTTCAAATGAGTGGATTCCGCTATTCCTGCCACACCCGTTGCTGACAGGTGTATAAAATGGAGCACACAGCCATGCAATCACCATAGACAAACATTGGCAGTAGAATGGCCTTACTGAAGAGCTCAATGACTTTCAACGTGGCACCATCATAGAATGCCACATTTCTAACAAATCAGTTCTTCAAATTTCTGCCCTGCTAGAGCTGTTCCGGTCAATTGTAAGTGCTGTTATTGTGGAAACGTCTAGGAGCAACAACAGATCAGCCGCAAAGTGGTAAGCCACACAAGCTCACAGAACAGGACCTCGTAGCATGTAAAAATTGTCTGTCCTCGGTTGCAACACTCAGAGTTCAAAACTGCCTCTGGAAGCAACGTTGGCACAATAACTGTTTGTTGGGAGCTTCATGAAATGGGTTTACATGGCCGAGCAACCGCACAAGCATACCTGGAGTGGTATAAAGCTTGCCGCCACTGGACTTTGGAGCAGTGGAAACGTTCTCTGGAGTGATGAATCACGCTTCACCATCAGTTTGAAGAAGGCCTTTTCCTGTTTCAGCATGACAAAGCCTCTGTGCACAAAGCGAGGTCCATACAGAAATGGTTTGTTGAGATCAGTGTGGAAGAACCCGACTAGCATGCACAGAGCCCTGACCTCAACCCCATCTTACACCTTTGGGATGAATTGGAACACAGACTGCGAGCCAGGCCTAATCGCCCAACCTAACTAATGCTCGTGGCTGAATGGAAGCAAATCACCACAACAATGTTCCAACATCTAATGGAAAGCCTTCCCAGAAGAGTAGAGGTTGTTATAGCAGCAAAGGGGGGGGGACCAACTCCATATTATTGCCCATAGTTTTGGAATGAGATGTTTGATGAGCAGGTGTCCACATACTTTTGGTCACGTAGTATTGCTTTTCTCATTGGAAAACACTTGTATTTCCGGGAAAAAAATAACATAATCCAACACTTTTTCATGAAAGCGACATGTACAGACATTTTTGGTCCGAACAGATTAGGAGAAATATAATTTCACACTATTGGACAATGCAGCAAAACTTTTTCATGGATCATAAGGTTTCATTTACTATCACCTGGTAAGACATTAGGTCTATTTACAAGAGGAAAAAAACGACTTATTCCACATGTAAGGTAGATATTCTTTATTCATTAATTTACATGAGCTATACAGTTCAATATCCACATAAAAATAGCAACAACTATAAATATTGGCGGTTGGTGTGATTCCAACATAACTTCCTCAAAAGAACAATGACACAATTAGGATAATGACTGTTTCAGTTTGTTTGAATGGACAGAGGGCTTTGTTGTGACTTAAAATCACAGGTGAAATACAGTTGAAAGGCTTTAGATCTCGTCAACGAAGGGCGTCTTGATGAGGTTTCCACTGGAAGCCATGGACTTCTTACCCGACACAAACTTATTTGCAGCCTGAGAGAACAAAGAAAACACATAAAATTTGACATTTTATCCACAGCGACTTACATACATTTTTCCTGTACTGGTCCCCCATGGGAATCGAACCCAGAACCCTGGCATTGCAAGCACCATGCTCTATCAACTGAGCCACACGGGACCATCTAAGCAGAAAAACTAACAAACAAGGAAAACACTCCTAATGTACTGTACAAGTCGAGAGTGAGCTGCAGCAAAGACTAATATAGAAATATATTAACTTCCACTTGAATTTTCACTTAGTCATGCATTGATGTCAATTGAAGACTAAGTGAAAATTCAACTTAAGTGGAAGATAATATTCACCCCAAAGTGAATAAACTTACGTTGGCGACATCAGTTGCGGAGACGGAGTCGATCTTCTGTGCGATGGCCTCGGGGGAGTGGTAGACCCCTCCGGACAGAGCCTGTGAACCCATTGCGTCTAACAAACCCTCTGAGCTCTCCAACGACATCAGGTACTCAGCCTTCAGCTGGGTCCTACAAAAACAGATACACCTTAAGACAACATCTTCAAAGTCCCTTCCATTGCAATACTTTTCTTGATTTTATCTACTCAAATTCTATATTCAAGTTTCTAAGTCTGTGTGTGTGTGTGTGTGTGTGTGTGTGTGTGTGTGTGTGTGTGTTAGCTTACTTGGCGCGGGTCAGGTCAGCTTCTGAGACTCCTCCTGTAACAGCCTTCACCTGGCTAATAGCTGCCTTGATCACCTGGATAGGAGGACAGTGATAGGTCAATCGATTAATCAATGGGAGGTCAAAGTTCATCTTCATTATGATCTTTCCTCATCCTAAATGAATGATCTTACATTCCATTCTATGTAAAAGCAACTATCCCTCACAGGGTGCATAGGACTAATTAGTAACAGCTTCAGAAAGCTGTTGTGAAGAGGTTCAATGAATCTTTATAAATTCTTATACAAATGTATGTTATCAGTGGAAATGTAAGAGACATCATACTCACGTCACCAGCTGCTGCAGACTGGGAGATGGTGTAGACTCCAAACAGGCCAGAGTCAGAGTAGTTGGAATTGAAAGCAGAGGCCTAAAAGGAGGGGACACCAGAGGAGAATGACTGCATGACAGAAATCTATTCTGCACAAAACTCTTCTA
The DNA here is from genome assembly GCF_965601325.2 of Salmo salar. NCBI lineage: Eukaryota > Metazoa > Chordata > Actinopteri > Salmoniformes > Salmonidae > Salmo > Salmo salar. The sequence continues at coordinate 91,987,602 of NC_138291.1, read as the reverse complement.
CCCAAAGATTCCTCCACATACTGCATTTCCCTCTTGTAGAATGCCCAGCTATAAAAACACAATCTGATCTGCTGATTATGTCACTCACGTCGAAGGGTTCTGCAGTAGCCTTAGCGACACCCTGGAAGAGTTTGGAGGTGGAGTTGGAGCCTCTCTTGATGTGTGGCCCCGCCCCCAGGACGTGCTGTAGTACAGAGAAAACCACAGCCTCGTCGGTGCCCACCGCCGCCCCCTCAGACACCACCACAGAGTGCACCAGGCTGGACCCGTTCTGCACCCGCACCTCGCCTAGAGAAAAAAGAAAGGGAGAGAGATAGACGCAGGGATAGAAAGAAAGAGAAGCAGGGAGAAACCTCATTAGAATTCAGGGAATTTCCCAGGAAAAGGACATTTAATGCATGGGGAGCCAACCCTCTTCTAGCAGACAGTGGTCATCTCAGCCCCTCTGGAATAAGGGTCTTACCACCGCGGTACTGAGCCTTTGTCCCAGCGGTGCCCATCCCACTGCGGATGTTGAGGAACTGCTCTCCCACCTGCTTCAGAACATTGTGGTCCACACCTGAACAGACAGAATGTATATGAGAACACAATATCCTTTTCAAAATTCTCTTAACACACATGACCATCAAGTCATTTGATTAAAAATGTTTTATTAGAAATACACATTAAACACTTACCAAGCCCAACCAGAGCCATTCTAGCACTTGTGAAATTGTTCTGGATAAAATTGTGCATCTGGAGAGAAACATCAGAGGGTTAATGAAATATTCAACCGTAGTGCTGCACTTCCTGAAGTAGTACAACCCTGCATGTTCATCTGGAGAGGAAGATGAACACCCATAGCATTAGCCCAAACAAATTAATAGTGCTGTACAGTAGAACATGCTGGGACCGGGATGTTGAGTGTCTTACATGGTCAGCGTCGACATGGCCAACCATGTAGTCTGGGCAGTAGAGGGAGTTGGACAGGGCATTCTTGTAAGCAGCTCCATGTAGACCCTCAATCACACCTGAGGAACAGATCCACAACATGCTTCAGCCGCAGTGTGATGGTGACAATTTGCAATCTTTTAACATGTAGCATTATACTATTATCCAGAGATGTTAACAGAAAGCGCATTCAAATAATCAAACAACCACAGTGTGTGTTCTCACCCATCTGGGGGGTCTGCGCGGCTAGGGCCTTGTCCATCTTGACCCTGGGGGTGAGGTCTGACACCTCCCACGGCCTGAACTCTGGGGCTGTGGTCACATTGATCAGATACTCCATCACCGTGTCACTGCATTAGACAACACAGAAATTAGAATGACAGCAATTTATTTGGTATTTTATATTGTGTTACTGCTATTGTCACAGCCCTACTATGCGTACACAAACAGATCTGAATATGGTGAATAAATTGCTGTCATTCTTTGTGTACACATAGTAGGGCTGTGACAATACCAGTGTAGCAGTATAAAAGACCAAAAACACTTTTTGGTCTTTTAAAAAACCTGCTGTATGTAAAATATTGTGTGATATAGCTGGGAAAATAAATACATGTGACTCTGGATGATGACAACAATGATATTTGTTTCCAACATTAGGTCTGTTTTCATAAAGAAGTTAAATCCACTTTGTGTTTTGTTTCCCTGCCACGACACTAAGGAGCATCGTGATACTGGTATGGTCCCAGCCATAATACATAGGTCCTCTTTAAGCAAGCAGCACTTACATGTGGTCTCTGAGACAGTCAACCGAGTAGATCATGTTCTCTCTGGATGACGTCACGCTGCATAGAAAACACAAAGATAAACACTATGTCATCCATGACAGTGGTACAGTCAGTCAGAAAATATGTTAAGTATCCCAAACAATAGAAATCAAAGATGTGTCTAGTTGTCTTTCGGCTCTTGTGAGGATGTAAACACTCATTCACAGGCTCTGCAGACTACTGACCCTAGACTGCCTCCCACTGCCTCCACACCACGACAGATCCTGAAGGCTGAAGCACCTTTGGTAGTCTAGAAAAGAGCACCAGAGATTGGGATTAACCACATCACTAGTTCCTACACAGTATTGAGTATGTTGAAGCTCCTGTCTACATCATGTTGATGAACCAGAACCAGGCGTACCAGGTTGGCAGCCAGACGGAGCAGGTGGGTGACTCCCTGGTTCTCCGGGGACTCATAGCGACAGCCAGCTTTCACAAACACACCGATCCTGGAAGCTGGGGAGTAGTTGTCCAACGAGGCTATCATCAGACCGCTGGGCAGTTTGGTCACCTGCAAGAGAAATATCAGTTAGCATCACACCTTGGTGTGTTTTATGCATTTAAGATGTCAGAAAATGTTAACAGAGCAGTGTAGTATAACATATTTTAGCTCCAACTTCTGTTATGGCATGTCCACATACAAGGCAACAAATGGGTGGGAAGCAAAGCATCAAATCCCAAACACCTTTTAACCTAGTTTTACTTCAACTATTACAAATGTAATCAGCATGAAATTTGATTGGGAGTTTGTAACACTACAGAGATATTCTATGTCGAATAATATCTCAAAGGTCCATGTAAACACACAGGAGATAGAGCTGGGCAGAGGACACAATCTCCACCCCCTAAATCACCACATACATGGACATCCTGGTATTAATAGGCAGCCCCTGTGGAGACCTTGATGCCTGACAGAGGCTGAGTCAAGGGCTGCTCTGTTCGGGTAGCCGCATAGTAGCGTCTGAGGAGAGAGAGACATGTCAACACCCACTGACCTGCACCTCCTGCGGCTGAAACTTTACGTGCTCCGCGGAGACATCCAATTTACGGGCAGCCTGGGCTGCGTAAAGCCTTGTCTGTAATGCAGAAAAGATACAAGGTGACTTCATATCCTACTAGGGTGTTATGGTGGGTCTGGACTCTGGATAGAGAGAACCTATGTGATTATTAAGAATCATAGACAGAGAACGATGGTTGAATGCTGGCTGGACAGATGTGGATGGACCTTATGGGGGCACACTGGCATAATAATATTCAAATGTTGTAATGTTTAATAAAAAAGGCACATTCTGTAGGTTCTGTTTCCATTCAACGGTGCAGCCCGGCCACTCATTTGTTTTTGGAGGATTGAGGAGGAGAGTCATGGCAAGTGCTAAATCAAAGAATAGAACTATGCACGATGTTGGCGCAGGATGAAGCTTGAGCAAGGATACACTTGGTTGTAACGTTATGTCCTGATGAATTGACCCAAGACAGTGCGTGCCAGCTATTTGCATTATAGTACACGGTCGAGGGCACATGACCATCGTCTATGAACTACATTTAACTTTAGATGGAGAATCAAAAGGCTTGTCGACACATCCAACGGCTGTTAAACAGGAAGTGAGACAGATCAACAACTGAACCGTTATCCTCTGCATGATCATGATCTGATCTTTTGATTGGTCAGACCGATAGACGAATTTGACAACACGTTGACAGCAGGGAAAGAGTAGATGTCTTCTTCTAATATTGAACCACAACGTTTAACCCACTGCCAAACGTTGAGGCTGGGTTCATCATCAGCAGGCCAAGTATCTAACTGGTCGTGCTAATGTTAGCTGGCGACCTCGCTAGCATGCTAGCTAGTGCCATCATCACACAGCTTGTAGAGCAGGCACCTTTCTCGCCAAACAATCTCTTAGTACTATCGGAAACTATCGGAAACCAAAACCCGTCTCCGACTTATGACAATGTTAAAGGAGTTCTTACCGACAGCTTACTTATTTCCCGAATCCCCTTCATCTCCCCTCTATCCTTCAGCCAGGACGATTAAATATGGCTGACCTAAGAAGTCCTACCCAGAGTTCCCAGCGCGACACATTTTTCCTCGATTTTTTTGTTGTGCACTAACGAATGCTGTTGATGCACTAAAGAACTCTTTATCTGTTCTGCAGGGTTCTACAAATGTTTTCCACATTTCGTGAAAATGCACAACTTGCATATTTAATTACATTGAAAATAACTGTGGCTACTGGCTGCGGAAACAAAACCAAAGCAAAAAGAATATGGGAGGGACAATTTGGGCTCAAACAACGCACTTCCTGTCCAGTTCAGCGGGCAGAGCCCTCGTATACGCATGCGTTCCACACTCAATCTCACACACGTGTTGTTACCACTGTGCTATTAATGTTACAAAGTAGTTGCATGTAGAAGTTCCTCGAGCTTTTGAGAACTCAAACGGACGTATCAACAGAAATAATTATTTTTGGATTTCCCGAAACCTCAATCGCAGGCGATATAGTCCTCCGTGAAGCGTTCGCCGAGAGGACAAATATCAGAAATAAACAAAAGTAATCATGGTGAGTGTTTGAATAAACTGCTTCGGTTAGCATTGCTAACTAACGTAAGCTGGATACCGGTAGTATCGTAGCTAGTTAATTGATAAGGATAGCGTTGTTTCGTTCTCTGCTAGTCAGTTTCCACATCTAACTGTTTTGTGTTTTTTTTCAGACTGAAGCCGAAGTGAATCCCAAGGCCTACCCCCTGGCCGACGCCACACTGTCCAAAACCATCCTGGACCTCGTTCAGCAAGCCTCCAACTACAAACAGTTGAGGAAAGGGGCCAATGAGGGTGAGGGAATCTGACACAATGAGTAATACCAAATGTGTAATATATCGATAAAATGTACCCTATCCTTTCTGCGAGAAGTATTATACTAACTTCCAAGACATCTGGCTCTATGGTACAGGCAAGCTGGTCTCATAGACTAGAGGTAACACAGTACACGAAAATATGTATATGTTACGTTTAGTATGGTTATGTAAGACCCGTTACTTAAAGCAACATTTCAAAGGAGGGTGGATGGGTGGGCACAACGTGAAAGTCCAGCTTGTTATACCTTAAGTTATTTTGAGTTTTACATTGTTATTGATTACTGCATTGTTGGGTTTAGAACTTGCATGAAAGGCATGCCACTGTACTTGTGCATGTGACATTTGAAACTTGAAACAACCCAAAGATTGTGCGTTTGAATCGCATCGCTGACAACTTTAGGTATTTAGCAACTACTTACTACCATTTTAGCTACTTTGCAACTACTTAGCATGATGGCTAACCCTAACCTAGCCCTTGATCATGACTCTAGGGGAGAGTTTTGTTAATAGCCGTGACGCTCAGGTCTGAACATTAACACGCATCGCTTGTGGGATGGTTTTGGAAGCATAAGGACCTTATCTTAAATATTGTCTGGAAAATAAAATGATAAATTAATGCACACCTATTTATAGGGTTAGAGTTCCCACTCTGCCATATTTCAATTGTATTTATTTTATTTAACCTTTATTTAACTAGGCAAGTCAGTTAAGAACAAACTCTTATTTAAATTGACGGCCTAGGAACAGTGGGTTAACTGCCTTGTTCAGGGGCAGAACGACAAAGTTTTACCTTGTCAGCTCGGGGATTTGATCTAGCAACATTTCGGTCCAACGCTCTAACCACTAGGCTACCTGCCGCCACTAGGCTACCTGCCGCCACTAGGCTACGTTGCAGCACTTGTTTACGGAAAACAGACAGCACCTAGTCAACTCCATATTCAAATTCGCTATCTGTGTCTCCGAACACCTGTGTAAATGGAAGATGGACAACTTTTCTGGGGGGGGGCGGCGACACAAACTACTGTCGGCTGCAACTGTTAAAGCGGTGTACAGTAATTATGTATTTAGCGTTTGTGAAATTATTTTGGTGTGATATGAAAGAGGATGTATATTTCTAGAACCGTACAGTAATTGAGAACAGATTAACGTTTAGATGGAGTATTTGGCTGTTTTGGCTTCCAGAGCCAATTCGCCCTTTAAACTGAAAATGTAAGATCCTTGGACTAAAAGCTTCCGCATGCTTCGGTTCGGCTGGCACCTAGGCAAACTCAGTTATGTGAACTGAACGAGTGTGCTTGCATATCTTCAACTTTTGCTATAACTGAGTGACAATGGTACTGTTTGTCCATCTTGAGATGCCTTAGCCAGTATACACTTCCTCAAAATGGAATTAATCTAAACTCAAATCTTCATTCATTTTGACATTTTTCGCAGAGATCTTGGTCATATAATTTTACATCAAACTAAGGTGTTTGGTGCAGTATTTCTCAAGCTAGACTTGTTTATATGCAAATGTTATATCGCTAAATAACAACACTTCATTGACGAATCCCTACTGTTGACCAATCACCGACGACTGGGTATAGACTTCCAAACTTCTTGCTGGAAGCCAAAACAAACACATTTTACGAAATATTGTCATGTGCACAAACTGTTATGAACTGTTTCAGATGGGAAGGCCTTAAGGATTACCGTGCTCTCCTTTAGTCCAGTACTGGGTTAACTCTAACCTAACTCCTAGCCTTAACCAAAACAGTTACCCTTAGTCTGGCTGTTAGCCACAACTAATTGGAATTTATAACATACGCATTACAAATCCGTAATATATCGTATGAAATGGATGGACATCCACAAATTAATACATACCATACCAACGTAGCATATCAAACTAATTTAAGTGTCCCAGATTTTAGTTTACTATGCTGCGTCTACCCCTGAATCCAGGTTGGCACAGGAGGTTGTGTGCTTGGTCTCAGACCACTGATTAGATGTTTCAAATCCTGCTCCGATTACGACCGTAATCACTACATGTTATCTATGGGGGTCTCATTCTGCACTATAATCTATCAAAGACATGTCATTAATCCTTGAATCTTGTCTACCCTCTTCCAGCCACCAAGACATTGAACCGTGGTATCTCCGAGTTCATTGTGATGGCTGCTGATGCTGAGCCACTGGAGATCATCCTCCACCTGCCACTGCTCTGCGAGGACAAGAATGTCCCCTACGTGTTTGTGCGCTCCAAGCAGGCCCTGGGGCGCGCCTGTGGGGTCTCCCGCCCGGTCATTGCCACCTCGGTCACCATCAAGGAGGGTTCTCAGCTGAAGCCCCAGATCCAGTCTACCCAGATGGCCATTGAGAGACTGCTGGTCTGATCTGATCTGGTTACCTCTCTGCTCTGTTTGTATTGGATAGTCTGAGAGACTATATCAGGGAGATGGATTGTTTTGTCTTTGGAAGAGACATTTTGTGTACATGTATCTATTTTACTTTTGTCAGGGACATGCAAAGAAAATTATTCATGTCCATGTGCTATGACATAAACATGAGTTTCTTTTGCTTAATGTGTTCTTCCATTGTGTCAGACTAGTACAGTATAATACTGTATGCAACAGAATGGTTGAGAACGTGAGATGGAGGGATGAACCAACTAGAGGATACTTTGTCTTAGGGGTCCCTCAAACTGTCTTGGCAGAATTTAAATGTGCCCCTTATAGTCTGTAGAGCGTTTTTACGCAACCATTTGTTGTCTTGAACGCAGCCTCGAAGCAGGAATCAGTTTACAGTGAGATTATCACCAACGTGAGAGTCCAAAAGATAAATGTAAACTGTCTGCACCCTTGTTGAGCAAATGTTTTGGCCACCGTGGCTGAGCCACTTATTATTATACAGCACGGAGGTTTAAGGATTGTTACGTTGCTTTGAAGTAGCATGGGAAGTTCTCCAAATGGGACAGCGCAGAAGTGATCCAGCCCGTTCGTAGTAAGGTCCTGTTAAAAATAACATTCCTGTTCCAGCCACAGAGTGCATGCAAACACTTACTTGCTATGTCAACTTTTCTAATGTTGGAATGTTTGATGCTGGGCATAAGGCCCTCAATCACTTCACAGAAACCTGTAAGAGGTACCATGGTGATTCAGCGTTTCTGAATGGGTTACAGACCCACTGGTATTGTAGCTACGTACCTACCTCCAGACATAATGGGTTCTGGTTAGAAATATCTTGTGGATCATGAGACAATATGGAAGGCCAGAGGGATCACATTGGATTTGTGCATCTCCTACAGATGTGTGTGGAGGAGGAAAGAGTTTTACCCAGTCCGCCCAGGGTCCTGTTACACTGTCGGTTAGTGAAGGGGGGCAGACGTCAGTCACCGACAGGCCAGTGAACCAGTGGGTAAAGGCAGGTGAGGAGACTGACTGAAAACAGTACTATGCCTTGACTTAAGATGTGTGAAAATATAGAACGCAACATGTCACGTGTTTTCATGAGCTGAAATAAAGGATCCCAGAAATTACACAACCCATAATGTCAAAGCACAAACAGGTTTTTAGAAATGTTTGCTAATTTATAAAAAATTAGACCCTTTACTCAGTATTTTGAAGCACCTTTGGCAGCGATTACAGCCTCATCATTTTGGGTATTTTTTTTAACAAGGCAAGTCCGTTAAATTCTTATTTACAATGACAGCCTCCCAAAAAGCCTCCTGCGGGGACGGGGGATTAAAAATATAGGACAACACGGTAGCAGCACAAAACATTGGGCACAGACAACAGCACAAAGGGCAAGGTAGAGACAATGACACTACACGTTTGGTGCACCTGTATTTGGGGAGTTTCTCCCATTCTTCTCTACAGAGCCTCTCAAGCTCTGTCAGTTTGGATGGAGAGCGTCGCTGCACAGCTATTTTCAGAGCTCTCCAGAGATGTTCAAGTCCAGGCTCTGGCTGGGCCACTCAACATTCAGAGACTTGTCCCATTGCCACTCCTGCATTGTCTTGGCTGTGTGCTTAGGGTCATTGTCCTGTTGGAAAGTGAACCGTCGCCCCAGTCTGAGCGCTCTGGAGCAGGTTTTCATCAAGGATCTTTCCCTCGATCCTGACTAGTCTCCCAGTCCCTGCCGCCGAAAAACATCCCAACAGCATGATGCTGCCACCACCATGCTTCACTGTAGGGATGGTGCCAGGTTTCCTCAATGTGACACTTGGCATTCAGGCCAAGGAGTTCAATCTTGATTTCATCAGACAAGAGAGTCCTTTAGGCAAACTTCCAAGTGAACTGTCATGTACCTTTTACTGAGGAGTGGCTTCCATCTGGCCACTCTACAATGAAGGGTGGATTGGTGCAGAGATGGTTGTCATTTTGTAAGATTCTCCCATCACCACAGAGGAACTTCGTGGCCATCGGGTTCTTGGGCACCGCCCTGACCAAAGCTCAGTTTGGCCGGGCAGCTAGCTCTAGGAAGAGTCTTGGTGGTTCCAAACTTCTTCCATTTAAGAATGAGGCCACTGTGTTCTTGGGGACCGTCAATGCTGCAGAATTTTTGTTGGTACTCTTCCCCAGATCAGTGCTGTGACACACTCCTGTCTCAGAGTTCTATAGACATTTCCTTCAACCTCAGATTGGTTTTTGCTCTGACATGCACTGTTAACTTTGGGACCTTAAATAGACAGGTGTGTGCGCCTTTCCAAATCATGTCCAATCAATTGAATTTACCACAGGTGGACTCCAATCAAGTTGTAGAAACATCAAGGATGATCAATGGAAACAGGATGCACCTGAGTTCAATTTCAAGTCTCATTTACTTATGTAAATAAGGTATTAATTTTACTTTATATATTGGCTACAATTTAAAAAATGAATTTAATTAATTTTAGAATAAGGCTGTAACGTAACAAAATGTGGAAAAAGTCAAGGGATCTAAATACTTTCGGAATACACTGTACCCCTACCTGGGGGGGGGGGGGTATACTACAAAGCAGGATCAATTAGTTAGCCAGCTGACCTTGATAAACAACCAGAAATAGTTTATTTTCTGGTTCATAAAAGAAAGCTAAACATAGATATGTTTTTAGTTAAGTAGACCATGCCCCTTTTTAAACTCATCAAAAAAACAAAAGTGATTTCAGAATATTTAGTCAAGTCAGCTGGCTAACTACTTGTTTTGTAGTGTTCTGTTAAGGGAGTGGTTGAAAGATCTTTAAACATTACTACAGCCGCACAACAGAACTTAAAAAGCTGACAACAGGCAGAGATTTTAAATGAATTTATTTGCTTTTTTTAAACTTTCAGCAGATTAACCACCATCATGTCCAAATAAAAGCAGAACAAAAATCGAGTTCTTTCATTGTGCCATTCATTAGTACACTGGTAATACCTCAGAGCAACAGCCTCTCACTCAGTCAAAAATAAAGAGCACTGAACTACTGTATATTGTAAATACAGCCATTAGAAGCTACTGTAAACCAAAGACATGGTCAGTTACGACTTCTTCTGAATGCTATTAAAATAGTTTAGTGATACAGTAATAGTAACGTTTACATAGCATCATGTCAATGACAACCTTTCGAGTAGCAAACAAACTCCAGATTCTTCACACTTGTACGATACTTTAAAGGACTGGATAGATGGCAACTGCTGACAGAACCCGTTAAAAGGAAATAACATCAAATACAGGCCTAGATTCTACCATAAAACAAACAAGGCCTATAAGAAAAAGGTCATGATGCACCAGGTGTCTGGAGTGTAAAGCTGGCGGACTACACAGTACAGTTCCATTACTGACAATACTCGTACAATGGATGTATTTATGTACAGTAACACTCATGGTTTGAAACTGTTTAATCCAACAAGAGGGATCCATCTAAATTGGTCTGAAAAATAACCATTCTCCATCCTCTTTCTGACCAATAGGTTCTCCTGTACACCTGGTCAGGTGCATTCCTAGTCTAGACACCTTTAGAATGTAAAATACTGGATCTTTTCTCAGACCAAGGGGGAGCACCAAGTACAACAAGTAGATATTTAGATTGATCTAATATGCATTTAAATCCACCTAGGTATAAAGTGATAGCTATTATCCATGACTGACATCAGTTGTTTTGACAATGTATTCGAAGGTGGATAAAATTCACCTGAGGAGAAATTATTGATCTAAATCTACATAGAGTATGATTATAGCACTTAACAGCTAGTACAATGCTTAGAATTGTTTTGTTTATTTAGATTTCTCTTGAGCTATAAACCATTGTCAAGATAAAGGAAATTATGGTCGCAAACATTGTACAGAAGAGAAAAAACAAGAAATGACATTTAGTGTACACGGAGCTCCTAGAAAGTGATGACCGTTATATGAAGTAGGAATTTTGGCAACACCTCAATTCTACACAATTCATTGAAGTCTGTAAACAAACAATATGGACTCGAGAAGAGTGGAAAGAGACCGAAATTGAAAAGCGCAATTAGTATTACCTTCCAGGAACATAAAAAAAGGAACATTTTTGAAGGCAGCGGGAATTTTAGTGTAGGGGAAACATGTAGGGCTTGTCCAACCCCCTTCTTCCTAAAGCTGAAGAGTTAATTCTAAGCTTCGTATAATAAAATCAATCATATTTAAGTAGTATGTACCAATTACAATACGAAAGAGAAAAGAAATTATATCTGGATACATATGGTTTTTGTAGAATCCTCCCCCTTCCTCCTAAGACACTCCCCCGCCCTCTTATTCATTCCCCCAACCAATAGGTGAGCTCAGACTGCAGCGTGACTTCCTGTCTGCGGAATTTAGAGTAGTGAGCACTTCCTCTTCCTCTTCTTGACGGGTGGGGGACACAGGACCGCCCGGATGGCTTCGTCAAATACTGTCTTAAGGCCACGCTGTGTCAAGGCTGAGCATTCCAGGTACTTTACTGCTCCTGTAGAGAGACAGGACAGCAAATAGGGAGTTCATTCATTAAAATCCTAAATAGACTAATAGCTATGACTACCCTGAGTGGAGCCAGGTTAAGCTATGGAGAAACTGCATTGACATTGCTGTGTAGAGTCCAGTAATAGGCTTACTCTACGTCCAGGAAACCGGCCCCTAAAGTACTACTAAGAACTAAGTAAGCCATGTCCAAGCCAGAACAGCCCCTCTCCTGTTTCTGTACTGAGGCACCTTGATGTACAGTACCCACCCTGGACAGGACACTAGCCCCTCTCCTGTTTCTGTACTGAGGCACCTTGATGTACCAATACACCCCCTGGACAGGACACTAGCCCCTCTCCTGTTTCTGTGGTGAGGCACCTTGATGTACCAATACACCCCCTGGACAGGACTAAGTACCATTAGTAAACTAACCAATCTCTTTGGCCATGGCCAAGCCCTGGGGGTAGGTGATGGGGGTGAGTTTCTTCTCCTTCAGCTTCTCGATGGTGTCCTTGTCGTCTCTCAGATCCAGCTTGGTGCCCACCAGGATGATGGGGGTGTTGGGGCAGTGGTGTCTCACCTCTGGGTACCACTATGGAGGACAGGGACAAGAGTCAGGATAGGATCAGGATGTTACTGTAAACTAGAGGCCTACCTATCAGGTCTATACTTCAGTTGTTTTGAGTATGTGGATAAAATCCACCCTTCCAAGCAATGACCTTGACGATAAAGCATTAAGTTAACACAGAACTAGATAGAAACAAAGCCGAGGCTATGGCTCACCTTGGCACGGACGTTTTCAAAGGAGGCAGGACTCACAAGGGAGAAGCAAATCAAGAACACATCCTGTTGGGAGGAAACAAACAGCATAATTTATACAAGATCCACCAGGAAAAACTGAGTTGCAATTCATGGAGATACATGAATCATCCACACAGAGTTCATGAACCAGTCCACAATCTAGGACAAAGTTTCCCTGAACACTGACCACTGTCAATTGGTGGGTGGAGTCAGAGCCCAGAATGAGGGCAGACAGAGCACTCTTTCACTTAATGCCTGCTCCAGACATTGTTTAGGTACTATGGGCAGAGAACTGTACTCTCTTCCCCATACATGCAGACTGACATAATAAATGCTCAATGTTGGCAACAACGCAATATGCCTTTCCCTAACGCCCTGAATAACTTATGTTATCAAAAACGGAACGCAAACAATTTTTTTGAGGGGGATATTCAGCCAACACCAGGAATTCAGCTAAAAATGACAAATTTAGGCAGTCTGTTCCCAAGTATTCCCACGAATAAAAGAGAAGTGATTGTGTCTCAATGTAAATCAAGGTATGAAATTGTTACTTTGAAACACACTCTTTGGGCTCAGTCTTGGTCAATTTTCAGTGTAGAAATTACTATAGTTATGTTCTGGCCCCCCGACCAGTCACTGCAACAAAAATCAACCCGTGGCTGAATCTAGTAGCCTACCAGTTCTATGAATTGATGCTTTATGCCCCGCTGACAGCAATGCACTGATAGAAATGAAGATAGTCACCAATTATGACACTAGTGACAACAGTACATTTCTCCTGTTGTTTTACCGTCTGTGGATAGGACAGTGGTCGGAGTCTGTCGTAGTCTTCCTGTCCTGCTGTATCCCATAGACCCAGATTCACTGGTTTCCCATCGACCATCACATTGGCAGAGTAGTTGTCAAAGCTGCAGGGAGAGATGCATGTTGTTACGCCACAATGACATCATCAGGGAAGTGATTAGCACACAAACAGGAAATAATATCAACCAGTAAATGTCAATGATTCTACAGGCTAAATATATCATTTCCTGATTCATCAGGAAAAACTTTTACAACCACACCTCTTATAAAATATAAACATAGAATCCTAACATGAACATTCAGCACTATGTTTCAAGTGTAGGGGAGAAGGGTTAAGCATTATAACTTAGACCCTGGCACGGCATTTATTTTGCTGACAAAACTCTCCATGCCGTTTGTAAGACACCTGCTGTAATGGGGGAGAGAGAGAGCTTACACTGTGGGTATATATTCCCCGGGGAACGCATTGGTGGTGTAGCTGATGAGCAGGCATGTTTTACCCACAGCTCTGGAGGAGAAAAGGAGAGAGATGGAGGGATGAGGAGAAAAACAACTTTAGCTTTGTTTATGTCAATTTCAAAACTGAAAGGAGAAGTTGGAGGGGTTTAACTGGCCAACTTGGGACAATGAGTTAAACTATGAATAAATGTCTGCATTATCAAGTAGTGATGCACCGATATGACATTTTTGTCCAATACCGATATTTTCCTTGCCAATAAAACCGATAACTATTTAACTTCACTCGCAAAAATATTGGTTATCACACACACACACACACACGCGTAGTGGTCTAAGTCACTACAGTCCCTAGTCGAATCTAGGCTGTATCACATCCGGCCGTGATTGGGAGTCCCATAGGGCGGCACACAATTGGCCAGGCATCGCCCGTGTTCATTTGTTCAGCTGTTTCATTCTCAAACAGGATTTCTACAGAACGCTGTTTGGGTCTTTCCGTGTCAGAAAAGACACTATTTAATGTGTCAACGCTACTGCTGCTCTCTGTTCATCATATATGCATAGTCACTTTAACCATATCTACATGTACATACTACCTCAACCTGACTAACCGGTGTCTGTATGTAGCCTCGCTACTGTATATAGCATGTATTTTTACTGTTGTTTTATTTCTTTACCTACTCATTGTTCACCTAATACCTTTTTTGCACTATTGGTTTGAGCCTGTAAGTAAGCATTTCACTGTGAGGTCTACACCTGTTGTATTTGGCGCACGTAACAAATAAACTTTGATTTGAAATAAGCTTGTTGACCAATCAGGACTTGAATATGACTGCATGTCACATAATAAATACAACACATTCATTAAGTTCACACATTGACTACACTCACTCATTTCATATGTCACAACGATTCATCGATACATATACTATGATGCTGGTAATGTTGTCTCGCGCACCTACAGTGCTGGTCATTAAAAAGAAAGAGCTGGCTAGCTCATGGACGCAAACAATGTTCTTCCCCAAAAACATAGCAAAACGACAATCTGTTAAAGTAGCTATAGTTAGCTAGCTAACTATATAGCTAAGTGTCATCTAAAATAACAATCATTAATAAGACAGTTCTTATTTGATTAATGGTCTGACCCATCTATGTAAAGCTAGCCACAATAGTGGACTTCGCGGTTAGCCTTAAAAATAAAAGTATGGCATAATTCTACTATTTGTATTAATTTGCATCACTGTCAATTACAGACTTCTATTTTGAAGGCAACCTGCAAATTCCACCATTGTGCCTAATCCTTATTGTGGCTAGCTTCACAGCACATAACCCGGTCTGGTCGAGCATCCCTAGCCAGATGAAGCTAGCTGGCTGCTTATAACGTTCGCTTTGGGCAACAGGGTTAAGTAGCTGGCTAGCTATTTATTTTCATGAACTGAAGTTCAATTTCAATAGGCGAACAACATGAGGCAACCTAAATCATTGCTAAAAATGATAATGACTGCAGTTTCTACTGGTCATTGTTTTCAGGCTGGTTGTATTGGTGCTAGCTAGGTACCAAACTAAAGCTAGCTACCCCAGAAGGTGCGGTCGAACAAATTATGCTTTATTACCAACGCAGTATTGTAAACACATCATTCGTGGCCGGTGTTTGCAGACTTTTGTACAGCTTTGACAATGCTACTGTATCTTTTTTGACACGCAAAGACCCAAATGGTGTTCCATAGTATGCATGTTGTGAAGCTAATAGCAGTGACGCTATTACTGTGTAACTCCGGTAGGGCATCATCAAAAATAGCACACTTGGTAGTGTGTATCGGTGCTCAACCAGTCGGCGAAAGCCAGCATCACCCACGACAGAGAACGGTTGATTGTCAAGGGCAATGAATTCCATTATCTTGGCTTTAATGGATTTTGCCTTTGAGTTGTCTCGCTGAAATTGTGTACTCTTTCAAATGACAGCTCGATCCACACAGCAGACATTGTGGGCTAGTTTCGGAATTCTGTGTTATAGCGTATAGCGCAAAATTTTATGTGGCGTCATTACGTCATATTGGTATGCACGTCAGCTTTGACATCGGTTTTGCACCTTGGCATTAAACTAGACATCGGCCGATACCGATGTTGGCATTTTTAGCTAATATCGTCCGATTCCGATATGTTCACCGATATATCGTGCATCCTTTATCCAGTAGTGTTCCAATGTTGAGGTGTCGCTCTACAATTGGGACACATTATAAAGACTTGAGAAGATGACCCACAATCTAGCAGATATTTATCAGAACCTCTTAGTTTCTTTAGAAAGCTTCATACTCCATTTACTATGGCCCTTTAATTTAAATATGTCTGGGAACGAGTAGTTTAACTGTCTGCTGCCTGTTGTTAATGAGTTCCACCATCAACCTTATTTAGGACATAGTACCATGTCCCTATGTCCTAAATAAGGTTGATGGTGGAGCTCATTAACATGCAGCAGACCGTTAACTACTCTTTCCCAGACATATTTAAATGAAAAGGGCCATAGTAAATAGAGTATGAAGCTTTCTAAAGAAACTAAGAGGTTCTGATAAATATCTGCTAGATAGCGGGTCATCTTCTCAAGTCTTTATAATAAGTTCTCAATAAGGCAAAGGGAAGTAAATGATCTAAAACCCGATGGTGTAGCAAATTGTCATAATACAAGGCGGTAACAAGTAGTGAGTTAAATGATAGGACGGACACTAAAGGGTTGCTGGGAATGGATCATTTATAATAACTACAGTGCATACAGTGGGCTTTGTCTCACTCGCTAGCCACTACTCATTTTAACCTAACAAGAAACGTGTGGTCCTAACAGCAAACGAGAATGCATAACAGTTACCGTCAAGTAACAATTAGTTAGTATGCCACAGCAAGTTTGCAGTCTGATGTTAGCAAGCTAACTTAGCTAACGCTAATTAGTTAACGTTAGTGTTGGAAACTGACAGTTCTCACCAATTAGTAAACTAACGCTCACTGTGGGCTACTAGAAACAATTCACTTTGACAACGTATATTCTAGATCATAACTTATTGTAAGACGTCATTTTATAAACATACCTAACTAGTTACATAAATGTAGGTTTAACTTACCCGTCCCCCACTACAACACACTTGATGGCCTGCATCGACGCCTTTCTCAGCTATCAAGCTACAGTAGCTAGCTCAAATTGTAGGTTATTGGTCAGCTGGTAAACCACTCTTTTGATGCGTGAACTTGTTTTCCCAAAAAGGAGAAAAACAAAGGTTTGAAGCCTCGATTGGAGGGCCCAAGTTGCGATAGTTTAGAAATTAGGAGAATTCCTTCAAATCAGTGTCTTCAAAGAACTTGGTGGAACTCCAAACTTGTAAACCAAGCAGCCACCACCCCAAAAATCTCTGGTGTTAAGCTTGAAAAAACGCCCTCAGACAACGGAAGCTGTAGCTCCCATTCCATACAAGTCATTTCCGTTTACCGTAGATTGGATAAAGGAATTTTCAAAGAGCTGTCAAGCGACGCCACCTAGCGGCAAGTAGAACATTTCTACAGCCACTTTCAGTTTCTGAACATTAGAGGGCAATATTCCCTCATCAGCTGAATATTGTAAAGTCGCTCCAAGGTGGTGCACCATTTCAGAGAGGCAGGCATCATGAGACAAGACAGTCAGTCAATACTTAGGGTCTTATGATTTCATTCATCCGGGGATTTTGTCATGGTTGTCCCATGTTTTATCCTTAAAAAAAAGTATGTGTTTATCCACATTACAGCATCTTATCTAAGTTGGCATTTGACAGATGCTCTTATCCAGAGCAACTTAGGGTTAAGTGCCTTGCTCAATAGGAGACAGACAGATTTTTCACCCATTTGCTTGTGGATTCGAACCAGTGACCTTTTGGTTACTGGCCCAATGTTCTTAACCAGCAAGGGTACTTGCTAGGCTACCTGCTCCCCGGCACGACACAGATTGTCTGCAGATCCAAAACATCTGAACAAAACAGAATAAAACCAGTTAAGATGTAATTGAGTTCTCGCTCTCTTTCCCCTTTCCCTTCCTTCATCCTTCTCATTTCATCAGCAAAACTATTAAAGTGTCTTCATTGTTAATTAATCAGTGTCTCCATGGTAACTCAAACCCTGATCCCTATGTATTTATACCCCTCATCCCAGAATAGAGCAAGAAGGATTATGCTGTTGGGGGATTTTGAATGGAATGACACATTCATAGCATAAACAACAATAGTGGATAAAAGCAGAGGAAAGGGATTAATGCAGTATAAACATGCTCGTCACAGAGACTAGGGGCCAGCACTAGCACACAGATGTGTGCAAATGGAAAATGTGGAGCGTTGGAGACATGGAAGATGCTCAAAGAGTCATTGTGTGGACATGTGGAGTTTGAAGTGAATCAGTGGGTTAGTCACTTTTTTTCAGGAAGACCTGTTAGATGCACTACATCACAGAGCCTCCCTACCGCTTATTCATACTGTATATTCCTCACTGAAAATTCCCTCATACTCTACAGTTATTTGACGACTTATCTATTTTGTACAGGGCACAACTTTGGTTTTAGAAGTGGGGGGGTGTAATTGTATTATTATTTTTATATTTTTTTATCCAGTCAGAAAAACACTCCAAACAGCCTACCTGACTGCTCGGAGGTGTCCGCATGGTCCTAAAGCACACTGTTGCCTCGTTTTGTATCACATTCCAATGATAAAACTGGTGGGGTGAAAAATGCAATTTCAGAATGTTCCCAGTAAAAGTTGTGGCCCTGATTTTGTATATAATGTATGTAAACTTTTTGTAAATTCTTCTGTCTATTTCTGCATCTACATGTTGTATTGCTAGCAGCACCATATCACCTAGTTAAATTCTGGGTAAGTTAAATTCTGGGTTTTTGTAAATGTACTTGGTGAATAAAGGTGATTCTGATTCAGAATTATTGACAAAGCTATGGAAAGCTACTGAATATAGGGCATGCATATCAGGGAGAAGAGAGAGAGCATGAATGAGATCACATAACCTAAAGCAGGGGTCGGCAACCCTGGTGCTGGAGTGCTATAGGCACTTCATGTTTTGGATTTAACCAACCTGGAAGACCAGGTGTGTTGAATTTAGGCAAATCACTGAACTGATCAATTAGCTCAGTTGGTCAGGGCTGCGTTCAGTATATAACTTAATAGAACGTTCAATTGAACGGAAACAGTGCTGCACTGAAAACCAGTTGAAAAAAAAACAAAAAAAAACAGGGAAGGGTTGGGTTGTGGGTTCAAAATGCATCGCAGCCCTTTAAATATGTCACTCGTTTTCAACTGAATGGAGCAAACATATCTCAAAGTCTGTTCAAGAACATTTTGGGAAAATGCATTGTTCAGTATAAACCGTTCTGCAACGTAGCAAACTTTCAAGTGAACTGAACACATCCCTGGTTAAGGGCCTAGTTGGAACAAAATCCTGCAGTACCTGAGAGACTCAAGGAACAGGGTTGCCTACCACTGCACGACAGTATTGCCCAGATGCTAATGTTCTGCTAGAGCTATAGAAAGTAGAGCAAATGCACAACTTATGGAGTCTCCTTCTCACGGTACATAACAGCAGCGTGGAAATGATCTAAGTTAATGAATGGAAATAGCTCCGTCTCTCTCTCCAAGCTCAGGATCTGAGTGTTTTTGAGACCGGGTAATTATGTTTCCAATGATGTCTCTGAATCATCTCTCAATGGACCGCCATCATAACGCAAAGGGCATTTGCATAACAGCCTGATCACCCATCTGTGGGGAATCATCATGTAATTGACACCATGCCTAATGGACATTTTAAAATGCTGGAGGAGTCAATGGAACAATCTGATGGACTCCAGAGTATGTTAAATAGGAAGTCATGGAACATGACATTGTTTTGATATTCTGTAGGATAACTGCCATGCTGTTATTTAGTTGATGGAGGGTCATATTGTTGCGCTCATGCATTTCCTTTCCTCTAAGTGTTTTGAAGCAGAACTGGATTGTAAGCTCCACCAACAGCTGAGCTCAACTGGAGCCTTCATATACAGTGCATTTGGAAAGTATTCAGACCCCTTGACTTTTTGTTACGTTACAGCCTTATTCTAAAACTGATTTTTTTCCCCCCCTCCATCAATCTATACACATTACCCCATAATAACAAAGCAAAAACAGTTTAGAAATATCCCATTTACATAAGTATTGAGACCCTTTACCCAGTACTTTGTTGAAGCACCTTGGCAGCAATTACAACCTCGAGTCTTCTTGGGTATGATGCCACAAACCTGGTGTAACAGTGTAGGTTCCGTCCCTCTTTTCGCCCCAACCTGGGCTCGAACCAGGGACCCTTGCACACATCAACAACTGACACCCATGAAGCATCGTTACCCATCACGCCACAAAAGCCACGGCCCTTGCAACGCAAGGGGAAACCCTACTTCAGGTCTCAGAGCGAGTGACGTCACTGATTGAAACGCTATTAGCGGGCACCACCGCTAACTAACTAGCCATTTCACATCGGTTACACTGGCACACCTGTATTTTTTAAACATTTCCCATTCTTCTTTGCAGATCCTCTCAATTTCTGTCAGTTTGGATGGAGAGCGTTGCTGCATTGCTATTTTCAGGTCTCTCCAGAGATGTTCGATCGTGTTCAAGTCTGGGCTCTGGCTGTTCTACTCAAGGACATTCAGAGACTTGTCCCGAAGCCACTCCTGTGTTGTCTTGGCTATGTGCTTAGGGTCGTTGTCCTGTTGGAAGGTGAAGTGTCACCCCAGTTTAAGGTCCTGAGCGCTCTGGAGCAGGTTTTCGTCAAGGATCTTTCTTTACTTTGCTCCATTCATCTTTCCCTCGATCATGACTAGATTCCCAGTCCCTGCCGCTGAAAAACATCCCCACAGCATGATGCTGCTGCCACCACGCTTTACCGTAGGGATGGTGGCAGGTTTCCTCCAGATGTGACGCTTGGCATTCAGGCCAAGGAGTTCAATCTTGGTTTCATCAAACCATTGAATCCTGTTTCTCATGGTCTGAGAGTCCTTCAGGTGCCTTTTGGCAAACTCCAAGCCTTTTACTGAGGAGTGTCTTCCATCTGGCCACTCTACCATAAAGGCCTGATTGGTGGAGTGCTGCAGAGATGGGAGAACCTTCCGGAAGGACAACCATCTCCACAGAAGAACTCTGGAGCTCTGTCAGGGTGACCATCGGGTTCTTGGTCACCTCCCTGACCGAGGCCCTTCTCCACCGATTGCTCAGTTTGGCTGGGCGGCTAGCTCTAGGAAGAGTCTTGGTGGTTCTAAACTGCTTCAATTTAAGAATGATTAGGCCACTGTGTTCTTGGAGACTTTCAATCCTGCAGACATTTTTTTAGTACACTTCCCCAGATCTGTGCCTTGACACAATCCTGTCTCGGATCTCTACAGACATTTCCTCCGACTTTAAGGCTTGGTTTTTGCTCTGACATGCACTGTCAACTGTGTGTAGATTGATGAAAATAAATACATATTTGATCCATTTTAGAATAAGGTTGTAACATTAAAATATGGAAAAAGGGAATGGGTCTGAATACTTTCAGAATGCACTGTGGAGCAGGACTACACATGTACTATTTGAGAAGGTACGGTCAGAAACATTTCCTAGGTGGAAAAGGTCGGAATGGTCATCATAATTTATCGGCGTAGTAACAAACTCCCACCTCGCAACCTATGCGACCCCAAACTGTTCACACCCCTCGTTGGCAGAGAGAACATTTTGCAGTTTTAAAGCTAATTTCCTAAAAATCTACACATTTTGCCATGACTTACTGTAGGTTATGTCCGTTCATATGATACCATCTTACTTACTGTAGGTTATGTGCGTTCATATGATACCAGCTTACTTACTGTAGGTTGTGTTCATATGATACCAGTTGCCTGACTGAATGTTTTATTTTTTTGTCGGGAGTGTGTGTGTGTGTGTGTTGTTTTCTACTTGACTTACATTGTCTAAGAGATCAATTCATGTGGTCACAGAAAAATATGGTGCATCTATACAATGAACTCACTAAGCAGTCGTGTAGGTCGTATAGGATTTCGGATGTATTTTCACATGTGTATGTTTGAGTAATCCATTATAAATGTACATGATTTACTGGTGTACTGTATGATTCAAAACCTAACCAAGGATATTACCTGTCAGTCCATGAGTCTGTCAAGCCAAGCCCCCCACTTAGCAGAACACACACACACTTCCTCGATATCATTGCTGCCCCCTGGAAAGCTGTACACATCGGTGTCAACACTTTGAAGCTCAACAGTGCTGTAAATCTGCACCGGAAGTATTGTCTTTGAATCGTAAATTAACTTTTCTCATCTACACGTTTTCTTCCTCTAACAAATCCCCTCTAGGTATCCATCCCTGGTTAGTTCATAATGCCATTATAGTCATAAACCATATCGGTCTCTTCTCTGATGGTGTCAGAAAAGCTTCCCTAATGTGTGTGTAAGCCAGAGGCTCTTGCTGTGAGGCTTCCTGAATGAAAATAGACCTACTAATGAAAGTACATGATTATAAGGCTGTTTGTGTGAGAAACTTCCTTTGTAATGAGTTGTATGAAGAATGAAAGCACATTCATTCATCAACCAGCAGCAGTATTCTTTGATGTTGCATTATAAAAATCAGCAACCAGGACACTTTCAGTGAGAAGAAATTAAACCATAAACATTTACCAGTGTTCAGTCATGCATCCTGCTCAAATGTGCTACGCATCTCAACACATCTCCACTGTGCTACGCATCTCAACACATCTCAAATACAAATCAGATAAGAATTAAATTGTACAGTAGAATGAATGTTCCTGTATGGCGAGGGATGGGAGGTGTCCTGACCAGCAGCCTTGCTCTATAATCAGGTCTAAGGTCATCATATTAAATCAGTCATTGTGAGAAGGAAGGATGTCCCCCACATTTCCCTTCAGCTCTGTGTCCCACTCCCTCGTCTGACCGCTTCACCCTCTCCCTCCCTCTGTGAGAAAGGAGGCTTATCACATTCACTTCACTGTGTTTAAACTGCACGCACACACATTCACTTCACTGTGCGTTCACACATTTCTGTGTTTTAGTTCGGTTAGCGTGGAGTACAGTAGTTCTTGGAAAGTAGATGGGCATGCTTTTTCCCCATGTCTGAGCTATGAGCAGTTTGCCTGAATGTTGTGACATAAGACACAGTGGTCAGTGTAAAAATACACTGATTTGATCTGGTGTGGATGTGGATGGCTGAAACAAGATAGGTGGTTCATCCCTAAACTCAGCTGACTCAGTGACTCATCACATTCCACTGAAATGTATCAACATTCCCCGCCCTGCCGTGAATCACTGCCAAGGGTTTCAATCTGATTTCTCTGTCAATGAACCGATTCTCACAACTATTCAACCGCTGTTGTTGAGTCTGCTGCCAGTCATGGGCATGTGTAACCGCTGTCCAGTGAAGACAAGAAGAGACTGTTCTGGGCACCAGTGGAACAGATGTGATCGTACTTCGTTAATCTTGGCTTGTGTTTTTAAAGAAAGGACTGTCCCAGCCAGTGAGCCCAGTTGATTGGTGTTTATTCTGATGATAGACACAAGGAAGCACATTAACTGTGCAGGACAACAGGATGTTGATGGCTGTAGATTGGTCATTTGTCTGTTAGAATGGAAATAACTGAATTAGCAGGAAGCTAATGTGACCATTACAATTAGTGCATGCTAGCTCTCACAGCAATAATATACAAAAGAACATCCCATGATTCCCGTGTATATTCACCCTCAAGCCGATACCCGTGCTTAGTACCCGTGCTTAGGTCTATTCAACGCTGGTCTGACCACTTCGAATCCATGCTTCAAGATTGTTTGATCACGCAGACTGGGATATGTTCCCGGGTAGTCTCTGAAAATAACATTGATGTATACACAGACATTGTGATTGAGTTCATTAGGAAGTGTATAGGGGATGTTGTTCCCACTGTGAATATTAAAACCTACCCAAACCAGAAACTGTGGACAGAAGGCAGCATTTGCGCAAACTGAAAGCGCAAACCACTGCATTTAACCATGGCAAGGGGACTGGAAATATTGTTGAATATAAACAGTGTAGTTATTCCCTCCGTACGGCAAACAAACAGGCAAAACATCAGTACAGAGAAAGTGGAGTCGCAATCCAACAGCTCAGACACGAGACGTACGTGGCAGGGTCTACAGACAATCACGGATTACAAAAGGAAAACCAGCCAAGTCGGACAACGACGTCTTGCTCCCAAACAAGCTAAACATTTTATTTGCCCCGTTTGAGGATGACACAGTGCCACCGACACCGCCCGCTCCCAAGGACTGTGGGCTCTCGTTCTCTGTGGCTGACGTGAGTAAGACATTTAACCGTGTTAATTAACCTTCGCAAGGCTTCCGGTCCAGACGGCATCCCTAGCCGCGTCCACAGAGCATGCGCAGACCAGCTGGCTGGAGTGTTTATGGACATATTCAATCTCTCCCTATCCCAGTCTGCTGTCCCCACTTGCTTCAAGATATCCACCATTGTTCCTGTACCCAAGAAAGCAAAGGTAACTGAACTAAATAACTATCAGCTCGTAGCACTCACTTCTGTCATCATGAAGTGCTTTGAGAGGCTAGTTAAGGATCATATCACCTCTATCTTACCTGACACCCTAGACCCACTTCAATTTGCTTACCGCCCCAATAGATCCACAGACGATGCAATCGCAATGCCCCATCCCATCTGGACAAGAGGAATCCCTACTTAAGAATGCTGTTTAGTGACTATAGCTCAGCCTTCAACACCATAGTACCCTCCAACCTCTTCATTAAGCTTTGGGCCCTGGGTCTGAACCCCGACCTGTGCAACTAGGTCCTGGACTTCCTGATGGGCCGCCACCAGTGGTGAAGGTAGGAAACAACACCTCCACTTCGCTGATCCTCAACACAGGGGCCCCACAAGGGTGCATGCTTAGCCCCCTCCTGTACTCCCTGTTAACCCATGACTGCGTGGCCATGCACACCTTCAACTCAAATCATTAACTTTGCATACGACACAACTGTAGTAGGCCTGATTACCAACAATGATGAGACAGCCTACAGGGAGGAGGTGAGGGCCCTGGCAGAGTGCCAGGAAACGTCAACAAAATGAAGGACCTGATTGTGGACTTCAGGAAACAGCAGAGGGAGCACGCCCCTATCCACTTTGACGGGACCGCAGTGGAGAAGGGGGAAAGCTTCAAGTTCCTCGGTGTACACATCACAGACAGGAAACTGAAGAAATTCGGCTTGGCCCCTAAGACCCTCACAAACTTTTACAGATTCACAATTGAGAGCATCCTGTTGGGCTGCATCTTCGCCTGGTACAGCAACTGCACCGCCTGCAACCGCAGGATTCTCCCCCGGTGATGCGGTCTGCCCAACGCATCACCGGGGGCATACTGCCTGCCCTCCAGGACACCTACAGCACCCGATGTCAGAGGAAGGCCAAAAATATCATCAAGAATATCAACCACCAGAGCCATGGTCTGTTCACCTTGCTATTTCTTTTATAATTTTTTATTTAACTAGGCAAGTCAGTTAAGAACAAATTATTATTTACAATGACGGCTTACCCCTGGCCAAACCCGGACGACGCTGGGCCAATTGTGCGCCGCCCTATGGGACTCCCAATCACGGCCGGATCTGATACAGCCTGGATTAGAACCAGGGACTGTAGTGACGCCTCCTGCACTGAGATGCAGTGCCATAGACCGCTGCGCCACTCAGGAGCCCTGTTGTTTAGGCTGAGGTATGTATCGTTTTTTGTGTGCTCTAGGGCAATGGTGTCTAGATGGAATTTGTATTTGTGGTCCTGACAACTGGACCTTTTTTGGAACACCATTATTTTTGTCTTAATGAGATCTACTGTCAGGGCCCAGGTCTGACAGAATATGTGCAGAAGATCTAGGTGCTGCTGTAGGCCCTCCTTGGTTGGGGACAGAAGCACCAGATCATTAGCAAACAGTAGACATTTGACTTCAGATGCTAGTAGGGTGAGGCCGGATGCTGCTGACTGTTTTAGTGCCCTTGCCAATTTGTTGATATATACAGTGAGCACCATAATTCATTGGACAGTGACCATTAATTTGTTATTTAGGTCCTGTACTCTAGCACTTTGAGTTTGAAAGGATGAGGGTGAAGTGCAGATTGTCAGCTTTAAATTAGCTTTTGTACATAGTCCCCCCCATTTTCAGGCATCAAAAAACATTGGACTGTTTAACATAATGTAGAATAAAGTAATCATTGTTAATATTTGGTCGCATATCCTTTGCATGCAATGACTGCTTGAAGTCTGCGATGCATCGACATCAGACGCTGGGTATCTTCCCTGGTGATGCTCTTCCAGGCCTGTACTGCAGCCATCTTCAGTTCCTGCTTGTTTCGGGGACTTATTGCCTTCAGTCTCCTCTTCAGCATGTAAAATGCATATTCAATTGGATTCAGATCCGGTGATTGACTTGGCCAGTCAAGGATTTCCCACTTTTTGGCCATCAAAAACCCCTTCATTGCTCTAGCAGTATGTTAAGGGTCATTGTCTTGTTGCATGATGAAGTGCCGTCCAATGAGTTTGGAGGCATTTGGTTTTATCTGAGCAGATCAAATATTTCTGTAGACTTCAGAATTCATTGTTCTACTTCTGTCTGCAGTCACATCAATGAAGACAAGTGAGCCTGTTCCACTGGCAGCCATACAGGCCCAAGCCATAACACCCCCTCCACCATGTTTCACGGATGAGGTGGTATGCTTTGGATCATGGGCATGTCTTTTTTTCTCCACATTTTCCATCACTCCGGTACATGTTAATCTTTGTCTCATCTGTCCACAATACTTTTTTCCAGAACTCTTGGGGCTCTTTTAGGTGCTTTTTAGCAAACTGTAATCTCACCTTTCTGTTCTTCAGACTTATCAGTGGTTTGCATCTTGTAGTGTACCCTCTGTAGTCCTGCTGGTGTAGTCTTCTACGTATGGTAGACTTTGACACATCTACACCTGCATCCAGGAGAGTGTTTTGGTCTGTTGGGCTAGCTGTGTTAGCTGGTGCTGGGGAAAAACTGTGACACCAATCAGGCCCTCGAGGACTGGAGTTGCCCAGGCCTGCCCTAGACACAACTACTTCAACATAAATGGGTATCAGGTTGTTGTCCAGTTCTGGCATTTAGGTCGCCACAGACAAGTACATGTCCCTGGGCCTGGAAATGGTTCATCTCCCCCTCTAGGATGGAGAAGCTGTCATCATTAAAGTATTGGGATTCTATCTCTCTCTGTGTGTGTGTGTGTGTGTGTATATACACACACGTCTGTCTCCGTGTGTGTGTGTACGTCTCTCTGTATCACATCTTCTGTTGTAGCTCAGATAAAACAGAGGTCACAGTGAGTGAGTGAGTGAGAGAGTGAGAGAGAGAGAGAGGAGGATTGTCGAGGGAAATCTGGAGGTTTGATTTAGTGTGTAATGGAGGACGGGGTTGTTGTACATCAGCCTAACCTCTGCTCAGATACAAACATCATAAACTCCCAAAACATCTGTCTCCAACACATCATGTACTGTAGGAGTTGCCCTAAGGAGATAACTCCTTGCAGATTCTCAACTGTCACAAAAAGTTGAGAGAAAAAAAGAATATTCAGAACTCCACTCGATTTACCTTCAAGTTTCTTTGTAATATTGACTGCTTTGTGCTTCCAGCTAATCGAGGTCTCCGCATATAACTTGGACTCTTAACTAGGGTCTTTCTGTGAATTAGCTGTAAATATCCATGCTTAAAAGCAGTGAGGATTCTTCATTTGTTTACCCCTGCAGCCTTCGCGAGAGGACCATTAATCTTCTATTCCAGGAAACGGTTGTCGCATGTTCATTACACACAGCAGTTGCATCATTCTCCTGGTCAGATAAAAATCTCTTGGTTGGCTTCTGTGTCAGTGATTGCATAAATGCATGTGAACATCATAATCTGAATGATCCTATATTCAACTGTGTGGATATCATGATCCATATCATGTACTGTATGTCTATTCAATATGCATTTGTTTACCTAAGCTTAGCCTGATATCGTGATATGAGAAAGAGAAAACTGTAAGGGAACTGTAAAAGAAAGGTCATCCAAGGTAAAGGAACAATCAATACCCATTGACTTCCTGTAATAGTTATGTCATGGCTGTTCTACTGTTAACAAGCGTCAGTGTTCAAAACATGGAAACTATGTAAAAAGGGTGTGGTGAAGTGAGGTCGGCTTCCCATAATTGTTACGCAATCCTTTGGCCATCCATGAAACGGAAGAGAATCCAATGTATTCCAATCCTCACAGTGTGGTTCATGTAACAACAGTCTGTGTACTTCTCAGTAACTAAGGAGAGAGGGGAAAAGGCAAGTAATAGTGTAAGCCAACAGTATGGGGCCAAATTGGAATTAAGGGGTGGATCTGTCCCACTTGAGAAATCCATTTAACTCTGTATGCTTTCTCTCATCCTGTCTACTCTTCCTCCAAACCCTGAAGCAGCCGGCCTACACCCCAACAGGGAGTCAGAGGTTCAAGCAGTAGGCCTATACCCCAACACCCCGCTATAGGGAGTCAGGGGTTCAAGCAGTAGGGCTACACCCCAACACCCCACTATAGGGAGTCAGAGGCTCACTCATGTAAAACTGAGCGAAAGGACACAGAGGAACATTGGCAAACTATTTCCTTTACCATGACAACAGAGCATCCGCCCCTCCCCCTTCCCTGCTGTACAATGTCTCTTCCCTTCAACTGCCATTGTGTCATGACATGAGTCCTCTGGATCTGTGGGTGGACTGTGCCCTTCCCTGACCCTTCCCTGCTGTACAATGGCTCTTCCTCTCAACTGCCATTGTGCCATGGCATGAGTACTCTGGACCTGTGGGTGCACCTGTGGGAGGACTGTGCCTGTACTCCTGTGAGTGAGTTACACTCCCCCATGTAGGTCAGATGCACTGAAGTCACTACTATGTTGAGGCATGACTGGGTTGGGATTGACAGGAAGGAACTGACTGGAGTTCCTGTAACATGCTGAATACTGTATGTCATAATTCACTATGCTTAACTATTGGTTTAATCTGTGATGTCACCATTGGGAAGAACCTATTCCCCTAACATTCCCCAGAGAAATGGAGGAACCTATTCCCCTAACATTCCCCAGAGAAATGGAGGAACCTATTCCCCTAACATTCCCCAGAGAAATGGGAAAGAACAGTTTGATCCTGATATTCAACACTAAGAGCAATTCAATAATAATGTCATACAGAATGCCATTTCATTATGCCTTTGCAAATTCCAATTATATTCCTCCAGACAGATTCATATTAATGTCATTATCACCATTAAATGACAGCATAAGCTTGTTGCACAAAACAGAGACTACCTTATATCTGTGATTTTTTTCTGAAGTTTTGGAATAGATGGAGTAAAATTCTCTGTTTTATACAGGATAGTATAGGCTACATTTTTATGTATATAGTGCCTTCGGAAAGTATTCAGACCCCTTGACTTTTTCCACATTTTGTTATGTTACAGCCTTATTCTAAAAGGGATTACATAAAAAAAATGTTCCTCAGCAATCTACACACAATACCCCATAATGACAAAGCGAAAAACAGACTAAGAAATGTTTGCAAATGTATTAAAATAAAAAACAGAAATACCTTATTTATTATGCAACTTTGCTATGAGACTCGAAATTGAACTCAGGTGCATCCTGTTTCCATTGATCATCCTTGAGATGTTTCTACAACTTGATTGGATTTCACCTGGGGTAAATTCAATTGATTGGACATGATTTGGAAAGGCACACACCTATCTATATAAGGTCCTACAGTTGACAGTGCATGTCAGAGCAAAAACCAATCTATGAGGTTGAAGGAATTGTCCGTAGAGCTCCGAGACAGGATTTGTTAAGGCACAGATCTGGGGAAGAGTACCAAAAACTTTCTGCAGCATTGAAAGTCCCCAAGAACACAGTGGCCTCAGCATTCTTAAATGGAAGAAGTTTGGAACCACCAAGACTCTTCCTAGAGCTGGCCGCCCAGCCAGACTGCACAATCGGGGGAGAAGGGCCCTGGTCAGGGAGGTGACCAAGAACCCGATGGTCACTCTAACAGACCTCCAAAGTTCCTCTGTGGAGATGGGAGAACCTTCCAGAAGGACAACCATCTCTGCAGCACTCCACCAATCAGGCCTTTATGGTAGAGTGGTCAGACGGAAGCCACTCCTCAGTAAAAGGCACATGACAGCCCGCTTGGAGTTTGCCAAAAGGCACCTAAAGACTCTCAGACCATGAGAAACAGGATTCTCTGGTCTGATGAAACCAAGATTGAATTCTTTAGCCTGAATGCAAAGCATCATGTCTGGAGGAAACCTGGCACCGTCCCCATGGTGAAGCATGGTAGTGGCAGCATCATGCTGTGGGGATGTTTTTCAGCGGCATTGACTGGGAGACTAGTCAGGATCGAGGCAAAGATGAACGAAGCAAAGTACAGAGAGATCCTTGATGAAAACCTGCTCCAGAGCGCTCAGGACCTCAGACTGGGGCGAAGCTTCACCTTCCAACAGGACAATGACCCTAAGCACACAACCCTTCGGGACAAGTCTCAGAATGTTCTTGAATGGCCCAGCCAGAGCCCTGACTTGAACCCAATCTAACATCTCTGGAGAGACCTAAAAATAGCTGTGCAGCGATGCTCCCCATCCAACCTGACAGAGCTTGAGAGGATCTGTAGAGGAATTGGAGAAACTCCCCAAATACAGGTGTGCCAAGCTTGTAGGTCATACCCAAGAAGACTCAAGGCTGTAATCGCTGCCAAAGGTGCTTCAACAAAGTACTGAGTACAGGGTCTGAATACTTATGTAAATGTAATATTTTATTGCATTTTTTTTTTACATATTTGTTAACATTTCTAAAAATATGTTTTTGCTTCGTGGGGTATTGTGGTGGGGTATTGTGTAGATTGAGGGGTGAAAACTATGTAATCAATTTTAGAATAAGGCTGTAAAGTAACAAAATGTGGAAAAAGTCAAGGGGTCTGAATACTTTCCGAATGCACTGTATATGTGCGGGCTACTTGGAATTAATGAAACGTTTGTATGAAGGGAGGGGTTGTCTGTCACCACCAGGGCGGAGCGAAGGGATGACGTGTGGTAAACGTTGCCATATCAGAGTAAAGAATCCGCTATCCTTTGCATCGCTTTGGAGTAACCAGGATCGAGAGGGATCTGTAGTGGCAGGACAACTATTCTCATTGGATTAAATACATCCAATTCTTTGACATTTTTATTACACATAATACATAGATGTTTATTTGGTGACAGCATATATTTCTCATGTAGGGATTTTGTTATTGACACATGCCGCTGTTGCATTTCTGCACAACTCAGCTCTCTGTGTGAGCCGTCGGTCTGTCATTACAGTATCTACAGTTTATAGCCAGTAATAAAAACATCTACCTTGACCCACCGATCTAATTTCTGGACTCTCATCACTGCATTCAAGAGATGGACGAAGACAATCAAAGTAAGACTCACTCACCGTCTCTCCCTTTCTCTGTTCCATGGTCATTTGCTTTGGTGTGTGGATGGACTGATATAGGTTATGCGCCGTAAAGCATGAGTCAATGAACACTTGTAACCACTGCATACATTTAATCAGAAATGTATTTGTTTCCCTCTAACAGTAAGGTATTAAGAAATGCAATGGTATTTTGTCAACTGTTGTCATAAATGGGTGTAAATATAGGTAGGGTATAAATAGCCTTTGATCATGACTCAGTTCCATTCTATTACACAAGTCATTGGGCGAAGGCGGCTTCTGAAGTGGGGAATTTTGTTTTAAGATCCAAGACTCTGAACATTTAACATGCATCGCTTGCAGTACGGTTTTGGAAGCATAAGGACCTTATCTTTCATATCAGCGAGAAATCATTTAAAAAATGGTAAATTGATACACACCTTTGTACGGTTAGTGTTCCCACACGGCCATATCTCCACGTAACAGTGCTTGTTTCTGAAAGACCGACTGAAGACAAGAGGCGAACACCTGTGTTAATTAGCTATCTAGCATGCTCCGAACACCTGTGTTAATTAGCTATCTAGCATGCTCCGACCACCTGTGTTAATTAGCTATCTAGCATGCTCCGAACACCTGTGTTAATTAGCTATCTAGCATGCTCCGAACACCTGTGTTAATTAGCTATCTAGCATGCTCCGACCACATGTGTTAATTAGCTATCTAGCATGCTCTGAACACCTGTGTTAATTAGCTATCTAGCATGCTCCGACCACCTGTGTTAATTAGCTATCTAGCATGCTCTGAACACCTGTGTTAATTAGCTATCTAGCATGCTCCGAACACCTGTGTTAATTAGCTATCTAGCATGCTCCGACCACCTGTGTTAATTAGCTATCTAGCATGCTCTGAACACCTGTGTTAATTAGCTATCTAGCATGCTCCGACCACCTGTGTTAATTAGCTATCTAGCATGCTCTGAACACCTGTGTTAATTAGCTATCTAGCGTGCTCCGAACACCTGTGTTAATTAGCTATCTAGCGTGCTCCGAACACCTGTGTTAATTAGCTATCTAGCATGCTCCGACCACCTGTGTTAATTAGCTATCTAGCATGCTCCGAACACCTGTGTTAATTAGCTATCTAGCGTGCTCCGAACACCTGTGTTAATTAGCTATCTAGCGTGCTCCGAACACCTGTGTTAATTAGCTATCTAGCGCGCTCCGAACACCTGTGTTAATTAGCTATCTAGCGCGCTCCGAACACCTGTGTTAATTAGCTATCTAGCATGCTCTGAACACCTGTGTTAATTAGCTATCTAGCATGCTCAGACCACCTGTGTTAATTAGCTATCTAGCGCGCTCCGAACACCTGTGTGTAAACTTAACTCGGGAAGTGTAGTTTCATCGGATGGAGACACCCATAGCTGTATGGATCTGTGCAAAACTGCTACAGTAAGTGTATATTTTTTGTATTGTAATGATTCTTCTCGCGGTTGAAAGGGCCATATGTTTTGAAAGCCGTGTTGCAAGCGATTATTGACGTTTTTGTAAACGTTAACGCAGCATCGGGACTGTAGATCACATGAATTAATCGTGGGCGAAGCTAATGGCGGAGAACTGTAGGGAGAAGGCAGAATGCTGCCTGGAGTTTGAGAGATAGGGTATAAAGAGATCTTGTGGAGGATGGTTACTGGACACATTTCTTAATCATCAAGTGGGACAATAAAGGATATTTATCCATCAGGAGGGCATATACAGAACATTAAGAACACCTGCTGTTTTCATAAGACTGACCAGGTGAAAGCTATGATCACTTGTAAGGGGGGTGCGCAACTCTATTAGGGAGGTGTTATAAATTTGCTATACTCAGCATATTAATTTAACACGGTGTGAGGAATGCGTAAAAACGCATGCAGCAATGTGCTTCGTCGTCAATTTGTCTGTTGCCTGACTTGCTTTGAAGTTCGTGCCGGAGCATTAAGCTAGGCTAATCTTTCCATTATAAAGCAGTTCTATTGAAACGGCTGCTCAAGGACCTGGACGGGTGAAAAATATCAGATAAACGTCTCTTTTTCAACAGGAAAGTCGACTTTTGCGGTTGGAAGGCTTTCAAAACAGGCTCATTCATTAGATCCTTCAGTGGCACCTGTTCCGAATGGATTGATTTAAATGACAGTGCTAAACCACAGCCTGTGGCATTCAATACTGCTTGCATGATGTGAAAGAAGAGACAACCCAAGGCAGGGGGCGAAGGCCATGTATTGTAAACATTAGTCTTGAGAAGAGTATATCTGTTTGGGGGTTAAACTGGGAGAGTTTAGCAAACGCTGAAGAGGGGACCCTCTACATGTATCACTGGTCCATCCTGTTGCTGTAGAGTTAACCCTTTTCACGCTCTACATAACCCTTGTCTAAACCTATTTGCCCATGGTTACATTAAAGGGAAATTTCACTATTTTTCAACTTCATATTAGTCATCTCCAGCACTGGCCCAACATCAACCTACTGAATGTGAAAATGGAGGAAGGTGAGTGTTTCCAATGGTATCATTGGTGTATATTGTGATTTTTAACCAATTATGAGTAGGCATTGCCTACTAATTGGTTGATATCATTGGAAACACTTATCTTCCTCTTTTTTTGCTACAGAACATAGAAACGTGCCATTTTCACATGTTGAGGCAGTGCTGGAGATGATGAATACGAAGGGACATTTCACAATTGTTCTTCAAGGTTATGTTTCCGCCCTTCAGTGAATTGGAGTGCTGTACAACGGCTCATTCACCATTAGTATTACTTGCCATAGATTTTATTCCTTTTGGTCTGTATGTGTGTATACACTCAAACTCAATGGGCAGAAGAGGGAAGATTTAAAGGGCTGCATAACAATGGCTTGTTAACCCAAAACCTGGTCTTTAGGGAAGCAGTATCTGCATGTACAATACAAGCCTTTGTTACAGCATCATATAAGGACATTGCCAACGTCAGTCATTTCCATTGTTCCCTCTGGGTTTATAGGTTTTAGGTTTTACAGCTTTATAATATTTATTTATAATTCATGCATGATCATGCTTAAATAACTAAGCTCACACTTTGCCTATGTGGCAGTAGTCAAATTCATTTATTCAAATGTTTTCATTGATAAAGGGAATATCTGTAAAGCACAGAGTAGTCTTTGGACCTAGGAAGACACTGGATGACGGGGGTAGCGGTATGGCGACGGGGGTAGCGGTATGGCGACGGGGGTAGCAGAGGCTTGAGGTCCTGTGATCACACTGGGAAGATAAGTGCATGGAAAGGATTACATGTTGCACTGCATGAATTAAAACAACAGCATAGATGTAACACATTGTACACACACACACACACACACACACACATTCAATGCGTTTATGCTGGCATGCTAAATTTACCCCAGCTAATCACGTACAACAGCGCTGGTTAAAAGGCTTTTTTAATTCAAGCCAAACCCCTTCAACTGAAATTAGTGCAGTGCAGAGTGTAATGCTTCATAATATCATGGAGCTGCACTGTGCAGCATACGGTCAAAGTTGGTGCATAATTTGTTTTCCATCAGTTGACTGCCTGGCTGCTAACTAGGAAGGGGTGAAAGGCCATGGTGTAGGATTAGGCCATTTTCTTATATGGGCTGATAATGGGCATGCATACTGCCTCTCATGCATAGAACACACACACACTCAGAGAAACTATGAGTGAGCAGAGTAGAATATGGAATTAATTACTGCGTGTTTACTCCTACTTCTCTACACTTAGTGCAATCCTCTGTTCTGTTTACATGCCACAAGACAGATGTCTGCGCTCACGTTGTGACACAGACCCTAAATCCCAAGTGTTTTATGGCACCAAGTCTATTCATAGACATGTGTAGTTAGGCTAGTAGTAAAAGCAGAAGTCTAACTCTACTAGCCTAACTACACATGTCTATAAATAGACTTCTGCTTTAACTCTACTAGCCTATTTATAGACTGAATGTGTAGTTAGGCTAGTAGAGTTAAAGCAGAACCCACTACAATATAGAACTACAAATTGGCCAGCACTCACTCTGCAGTTTAAAAAACAACAACATTTGAGCCTCTAGTTCCTCTGCAGGGACACTTTCAGCTTTGCCTATATCAGGGGGATAGAAGGGAAGTGCTGCGTTTTAATGGTGTTTTTGCTAAGTGCTGTGTGTCTTTGACAGTATTTTCTGTCAGGATCCTGATAACTTTAGTGACTCCCTCTCTCTCAACACGCTTTTCCCTAACTGACTGTGAGAAACCCCAAATGGGAAACTGCTTTCCTTCCATGCTCTATGGCCTGAAAATGTGTGGGTTTATTCTTTGGGGGATAGTTTGAGGTGTTGAGGGGCAGTTGAATCTGTCAAAAGGCTTCTCTTATCAGAAATGGGCAACTTGACAGAACTGCCTGTTGCAATTAGTTTAGTAAATTATTACTTTACCCCTTTATGTTGAATTCATGGCCATTTTATGAATCTCACCCTCTGGGCAAGGAAACATACATGTTCTTTGAGAAGAAACAAACTGAAAGAAACAAACTGAAAGAAACAAACTGCTTGAGTCTTTGGTGTGATGAAGTTTCATATGAATCCAGATATTAGTGGTTTCCTGCCCTGAGTCTACAGTACATGTCTATTTTGTCAGAGTTGGCCAGCAGTCTTTGTTGTGGCGGTAGGGTGAGTGGTGTGGGAGGACTTCCTAATGGAAGTCATTATTGCTATGCTGTGGGCGGCTGGCGGCTGATCTGTAGCTTTAACACTGCCTGGAGGACTTTCTGGCTGGCACAAAGCATCTGGTTGCTACAGCCATAGGCTAAATGGCTACAACCGATACAGCCAGTCAGCTAACTAGCCCATCTACTCAGCTGTTAATCTCTCTCTCTGCCCTTCTGGTTTGTTAGAGTAAGTCCTGTTTTCTTTACCATCCTGTGTCTTACGGTCTTCCTTCCACACTGTGTCTTTAAGAAGACAAACATTTCTTCTTTGCAGGCCATGTGATACATTTTATATTTAGCCTCTCTAGGGTAGGTGGCACCAAATCGTCCCACCTACGTAACAGCCAGTGTAATCCCGTGGCGCGTTATTCAAAAACCTAAAATGCAAAAACTTCAATTTTTCAAACATATGACTATTTTACACCATTTTAAAGACAAGACTCTCGTTAATCTAACCACACTGTCCGATTTCAAAAAGGCTTTACAACGAAAGCAAAACATTAGATTATGTCAGCAGAATACCCAGCCAGAAATAATCAGACACCCATTTTTCAAGCTAGCATATAATGTCACATAAACCCAAACCACAGCTAAATGCAGCACTAACCTTTGATCTTCATCAGATGACAACCCTAGGACATTATGTTATACAATACATGCATGTTTTGTTCAATCAAGTTCATATTTATATCAAAAACCAGCTTTTTACATTAGCATGTGACTAGCATTCCCACCGAACACTGCCGGTGAATTTACTAAATTACTCACGATAAACGTTCACAAAAAGCATAATTATTTTAAGAATTATAGATACAGAACTCCTCTATGCACTCGATATGTCCGATTTTAAAATAGCTTTTCGGTGAAAGCACATTTTGCAATATTCTCAGTAGATAGCCCGGCATCACAGGGCTAGCTATTTAGACACCCAGCAAGTTTAGCACTCACCAATGTCAGATTTACTATAAGAAAAATGTTATTACCTTTGCTGTCTTTGTCAGAATGCACTCCCAGGACTTCTACTTCAATAACAAATGTTGGTTTGGTTCAAAATAATCCATAGATATATCCAAACAGCGGCATTTTGTTCGTGCGTTCAAGACACTATCCGAAAGGGTAAATAAGGGTGACGAGCATGGCGCAATTCGTGACAAAAAAATTCTAAATATTCCATTACCGTACTTCGAAGCATGTCAACCGCTGTTTAAAATACATTTTTATGCCATTTTTCTCATAAAAAAGCGATAATATTCCAACCGGGAATCTGCGTTTAGGTAAACAGACGAAAGAAAATAAAGCATGGGGTCGACTCGTGCACGCGCCTAAGCCCATAGTACTCTGATCGGCCACTTGCCAAAAGCGATAATGTGTTTCAGCCAGAGGCTGCCTCGATATCGTTCAGCTTTTTCCCGGGCTCTGAGAGCCTATGGGAGCCGTAGGAAGTGTCACGTTATAGCAAAGATCCTCAGTCTTCAATAAAAAGAGCCAAGATGAAACACAACTTGTCAGACAGGCCACTTCCTGCATGGAATCTTCTCAGGTTTTGGCCTGCCATTTGAGTTCTGTTATACTCACAGACACCATTCAAACAGTTTTAGAAACTTTAGGGTGTTTTCTATCCAAAGCCAATAATTATATGCATATTCTAGTTACTGGGCAGGAGTAGTAACCAGATTAAATCGGGTACGTTTTTTTATCCGGCCGTGTCAATACTGCCCCCTAGCCCTAACAGGTTAAAACCCCAAAGGTGTTAACTTTTTATGGATAGGGGGCAGTATTTTCACGGCCGGATAAAAAACGTACCCGATTTAATCTGATTATTACTCCTGCCCAGAAACTAGAATATGCATATAATTATTGGCTTTGGATAGAAAACACTCCAAAGTTTCTAAAACTGTTTGAATGGTGTCTGTGAGTATAACAGAACTCATTTGGCAGGCCAAAACCTGAGAAGATTCCAAACAGGAAGCGCCCTCTCTGACCATTTCTTGGCCTTCTTGATCATCTCTATACAAAACAGGGGATCTCTGCTGTAACGTGATATTTTCTAACGCTCCCATAGGCTCTCAGAAGGCGCCAGAACGGGGAATGATGACTCTGCAGGCCATGGCTGAAAAACAGTAGCGCATTTGGATAGTGGTCGATCTGAGAACAATGAGACTGGGGGCGCGTGCACGAGCCGACACCATGTTTTTATTTTTTCGTCTTTGAACGAAAACAGAGTTTCCCGGTCTGAATATTATCGCTTTTTTTACGAGAAAAATTGCATAAAAATTGATTTTAAACAGCGTTTGACATGCTTCGAAGTACGGTAATGGAATATTTTGAAATAATTTGTCATGAAACGCGCCGGGCGCGTCACCCTTCTTTACCCTTCGGATAGTGTCTTGAACGCACGAACAAAACGCCGCTATTTGGATATAACTATGGATTATTTGGAACCAAACCAACATTTGTTATTGAAGTAGAAGTCCTGGGAGTGCATTCTGACGAAGAACAGCAAAGGTAATCCAATTTTTCTTATAGTAAATCTGAGTTTGGTGAGGGCCAAACTTGGTGGGTGTCAAAATAGCTAGCCCGTGATGGCGAGCAATCTACTCAGAATATTGCAAAATGTGCTTTCACCGAAAAGCTATTTTAAAATCGGACACCTCGATTGCATAAAGGAGTTCTGTATCTATAATTATGTTTTTTGTGAACGTTTATCGTGAGTAATTTAGTAAATTCACCGGAAGTTTTCGGTGGGTATGCTAGTTCTGAACGTCACATGCTAATGTAAAAAGCTGGTTTTTGATATAAATTTGAATAAAACATGCATGTATTGTATAACATAATGTCCTAGGAGTATCATCTGATGAAGATCATCAAAGGTTAGTGCTGCATTTAGCTGTGGTTTTGTTTTTTGTGACATTATATGCTAGCTTGAAAAATGGGTGTCTGATTATTTCTGGCTGGGTACTCTGAATGTCTAGATGTAAATTAACTTGATTCTTTTGAGATGACCAAAATGAGAATAACTATTTTTTTTCTCATGCTTAAAATAGCCTTTTCAGGCCTCCTACCATGTTGCCTTACTCAACAGTTTAATGGAGATTTAGAAACATTATTCTGCTAATTTGGACCATTTACGATTGAGTTTATATTGTATTGTGGGACAACATTGAAGGATTAGGCTAGACAGTAGACACACACTCCCCTTAAGGGGTGAGGAATCATTGGCACTGCAGACTTGGTTTAAGGAGGGATTGAGAGGGACTCATAAAGGATCCCAGTACTGCTGCCTCATCTGTA
Source organism: Salmo salar (assembly GCF_965601325.2). NCBI lineage: Eukaryota > Metazoa > Chordata > Actinopteri > Salmoniformes > Salmonidae > Salmo > Salmo salar. The sequence goes on along the minus strand of NC_138291.1, from coordinate 91,948,451 downwards.
GAGAAACACCATGTATGGAATTGATTATGGGAAATACTGTTTTCATTGCAATGGAAGAGAGGGTAGACTAGCACGTACAACTGTCTGGAAGGGTTGGCATGTCCCACAGATCACTTTGTTTGGATGCAGTATATTGCCCCGACTGTTTGAGTTATAGAATGAGGAGAACGAGACCGGGATGGAGTGGAGAGAGGAGTAAATACACTACCGTTCAAAAGTTTTGAGTTACTTCGAAATGTCCTTGTTTTTGAAAGAAAAGCAAAAAACATGTTGTCCATTTTTTTTAAAAACATCAAATTGATCAGAAATACAGTGTAGACATTTGTAAATGACTATAGTAGCTGGAAATGGCTGCTCAAAAACTGCAACAAAAATAAAGGGAACACTTAAACAACACATCCTAGATCTGAATGAAATAAATAATCTTATTAAATACTTTTTTCTTTACATAGTTGAATGTGCTGACAACAAAATCACACACAAATAATCAATGGAAATCCAATTTATCAACCCATGGATGTCTGGATTTGGAGTCACACTCAAAATTAAAGTGGAAAACCACACTACAGGCTGATCCAACTTTGATGTAATGTCCTTAAAACAAGTCAAAATGAGGCTCAGTAGTGTGTGTGTGGCCTCCACATGCCTGTATGACCTCCCTACAACGCCTGGGCATGCTCCTGATGAGGTGGCGGATGGTCTCCTGAGGGATCTCCTCCCAGACCTGGACGAAAGCATCCACCAACTCCTGGACAGTCTGTGGTGCAACGTGGCGTTGGTGGATGGAGCGAGACATGATGTCCCAGATGTGCTCAATTGGATTCAGGTCTGGGGAACGGGCGGGCCAGTCCATAGCATCAATGCCTTCCTCTTGCAGGAACTGCTGACACACTCCAGCCACATGAGGTCTAGCCTTGTCTTGCATTAGGAGGAACCCAGGGCCAACCGCACCAGCATATGGTCTCACAAGGGGTCTGAGGATCTCATCTCGGTACCTAATGGCAGTCAGGCTACCTCTGGCGAGCACATGGAGGACTGTGCGGCCCCCCAAAGAAATGCCACCCCACACCATGACTGACCCACTGCCAAACCGGTCATGCTGGAGGATGTTGCAGGCAGCAGAACGTTCTCCACGGCGTCTCCAGACTCTGTCACGTCTGTCACGTGCTCAGTGTGAACCTGCTTTCATCTGTGAAGAGCACAGGGCGCCAGTGGCGAATTTGCCAATCTTGGTGTTCTCTGGCAAATGCCAAACTTCCTGCACGGTGTTGGGCTGTAAGCACAAGCCCCACCTGTGGACGTCGGGCCCTCATACCACCCTCATGGAGTCTGTTTCTGACCGTTTGAGCAGACACATGCACATTTGTGGCCTGCTGGAGGTCATTTTGCAGGGCTCTGGCAGTGCTTCTCCTGCTCCTCCTTGCACAAAGGCGGAGGTAGCGGTCCTGCTGCTGGGTTGTTGCCCTCCTACGGCCTCCTCCACGTCTCCTGATGTACTGGCCTGTCTCCTGGTAGCGCCTCCATGCTCTGGACACTACGCTGACAGACACAGCAAACCTTGCCACAGCTCGCATTGATGTGCCATCCTGGATGAGCTGCACTACCTGAGCCACTTGTGTGGGTTGTAGACTCTGTCTCATGCTACCACTAGAGTGAAAGCACCGCCAGCATTCAAAAGTGACCAAAACATCAGCCAGGAAGCATAGGAACTGAGAAGTGGTCTGTGGTCCCCACCTGCAGAAACACTACTTTATTGGGGGTGTCTTGCTAATTGCCTATAATTTCCACCTGTTGTCTATTCCATTTGCCCAACAGCATGTGAAATGTATTGTCAATCAGTGTTGCTTCCTAAGTGGACAGTTTGATTTCACAGAAGTGTGATTGACTTGGAGTTACATTGTGTTGTTTAAGTGTTCCCTTTATTTTTTTGAGCAGTGTATATATCATTTTTTATGGAATATCTACATACTGTAGGTGTACAGAGGCCCATTATCAGCAACCATCACTCCTGTGTTCCAATGGCATGTTGTTAGCTAATCCAAGTTTATAATTTTAAAAGGCTAATTGATCATTAATAAACCCTTTTGCAAATATGTTAGCACAGCTGAAAACGGTTGTCCTGTTAAAAGAAGCAATACAACTGGCCATATTTCAGCTAATTGAGTATCTGGAGCATCAGCATTTGTGGGTTGGATTACAGGCTCAACATGCCCAGAAACAAAAAACTTTCTTCTGAAACTCGTCAGTCTGTTCTTGTTCTGAGAAATGAAGGCTATTCCATGCTAGAAATTGCCAAGAAACTGAAGATCTCATACAACGCTGTGTACTATTCCCTTCACAGAACAGCGCAAACTATCTCTAACCAGAATAGAAAGAGGGGGAGGCCCCGGTGCACAACTGAGCAAGAGGACAAGTACATTAGTGTCTAGTTTGAGAAACAGACGCCTCACAAGTCTTCAACTGGCAGCTTCATTAAGTAGTACCTGCAAAACACCAGTCTCAACGTCTACAGTGAAGAGGGGACTCCGGGATGCTGTAGAAGGTAAAGAGGGAAGGAGAAATATCAAGAGGGAGACCACACTTTCCTTGAGTAATATGCATCTTATTTCACTACTAGTAGGGGAACTAAATGGAAGCAGATCCAGTATTAAGGAGATGCTGGAGGCTACAGGGGTTGTGTTTCTTGGCCAGGCTAGGTAAGTGCTGCTCTCTGGAGCCCTCAACCTTGAGAACACAAGAATGTAGAACCAGAACACCTCTTTGGAATTCACAGGCCTTCTAAAAGGAGTAGGTGTGCTGTGCTTGTATTTTCAGGGATTCTAGAAGGTGTGCTTTTAACTACTAACTACACTATGTACAAATTATGTATAGATTTTTACAAACATCCACCCTAACTACCCAACATATAACACAGACGTCAATGAACATTGTAGGTGTTCGGTGACTGTTATTTTGAAGTGGCCTGTGTGTGTACTCTTTTAAGCCTCTAGCAGGTCAGCCAAAGACAATGTTACTCTGCTCGGTTAGACAAGCAACAACATCCTGGACCTCCAGGCAACAATCGCCAGCCAGGGGTTCATATTCGGTCTTCTCAGTCACTCAACCCCCATCCAGCCCTCTGATTAGAAGTGGGTGCCAGAAACGGCACCATTATGAATGTTCTGGCAGCAGGCTTATGGTCGTGGAGATATAAGACCCCAGCACATCAAATCCAATATTTACATCATAGAGGTGATCCTGAGTAGATGTTGGATATAAGGGGACATGATGTCTGGACAGACCAGGACAGAGGGAGGGACCACCCGGACGGATGCATCACCCCCTAGTAGGGGTCCGCTCCCAAAAACAGCAGATTAAACAATGTAATCAGTGGATGACAGTTTAGTTTAACCTCCCAGTACTAGATCCTAGATCTCTCCTGAGTCCTGACCCACAGAGGCAGCTAAACCCCAAGATATTACCCCTCCAATCTTTGCTGTCCTCTCACGCAATGATGTGAGATATTACTGGAAAATAATGGTATAGTGATCACTCATTCACACACGCACATTCACAGATGCACTTTATCTGGATCCACAAAGCAGTGAGGTGCAACATTCCCAACTATTGAAAAGTTCATACAGATGCCAGGTCTTACGATCATGAACATAAACCCCTTAAATTAGCTGCACTGACTAACATAAAGACACTCATCATAACCCCGTGGCTTGTTCTGTACTAATCATGCCCCACATTCTGGTGTCTTGACATACTGCCAGGTCGCATCACCGGACCGCTAAACAAGACTACAGATGTTTGTTACTGTGTCCATGTTATCACTGCCAACAACCTCTCTGTGTGTGTGTATATATCACACTTCCACTGTGGTCTTCAGCCCCATGGTCAGATTGGGATTAAGAGCTGTGGGGGTTAAAGCCAGCTGGCAGCACCAGTGTGCATGTGTCTGTCTATGCACGCCTGCATCTGCGTGTGTGCATGACATGTGTTTGTCCCTGCATTTGTGCGCGCATGTGAGGCCAGTGAGGGGAGCCCAAGTGGTATAAAGTTAAAGGGATTGGTGACAGCAGGCTTCAGATTAGGGGTTTGAGCCAGAGGCCACACTGACAGCCTGCCTGTCTATCTCATCCCATATCCCTGCTCTGTGACAGCCTGCCTGCCTGGCCTGTATCTCATCCCATATCCCTGCTCTGTGACAGCCTGCCTGCCTGGCCTGTATCTCATCCCATATCCCTGCTCTGTGGCAGCCTGCCTGCCTGGCCTGTATCTCATCCCATATCCCTGCTCTGTGACAGCCTGCCTGCCTGGCCTGTATCTCATCCCATATCCCTGCTCTGCGACAGCCTGCCTGCCTGGCCTGTATCTCATCCCATATCCCTGCTCTGTGACAGCCTGCCTGCTTGGCCTGTATCTCATCCCATATCCCTGCTGGGGCCAGTGAGGTGACTGGGTTCTACTTTTCTATAGTACTGCAGTTTACAGAACCTACAGATATAAAAAAAAAAAAAAAATGTATACTGACAGCTGATAGTCATCACCCTCTCCCCCTAAAAAGAGGTTTACCAGTCAGCCAACTTCATAGACTGCGTTGCATCTGTGACACACAGGAAGAACATGATAGACAATCAAATTCTCTCCTTGAGAGGATACCCCAATACCTGTCTTTATAAAGCTTCAAGACAGAAGCCAGTTACTTAAATCTCAACAAAAACAGAAACTTCTCTGTAAACTATATACTTACTTTCAATGATGGCCGTAATGACATCAGGTCTATTGTCAGTTAACACTGACATGTATACTACCATCAGACTCCTCTGACTTCCAGAGTCCACCCTTATCACCTATAAATGATCAAGAAATCTATCAAACATATTGGTTAAATCAGATGTGGTCAGAGAGAGAAGAGGCATTCATAAAAGGATGTTTCCTGTAGATCATGTACTTCCTGTAGCACCATAAGGAAATGTTCTAACTTAGTATGCCCTCAGACTTCTAGGACCTATGAGAGAACGCCATGTAGAACTTGCACTACTAATATACTTATATGTTAGTGTTCTTGTAATAAGATGTATATTGGAAAAACATTCTGCGCCTTAAAAGTACGCCGTGGAGAACATAAATCCACGATCAGACATCAAGATATCACCTCGCCAGTGGCCAGCCAGACACTTTATAGAACAGAATCCTTATATTAATGAATTGCTTTGGATCTAAAAAGTTCACCCACCAGGCAGGATGTGATTATGACAACAAATGACTTCAAAGAGAAGCCATGAAGATAGATCAATTAAATTCTGTATCTCCACATGGTGTAAACACAGAACTAGACTTCACCTCCTTTTATAGGCAGCATTTAGACTGTTATACAAGAACACTGTCCATATCAGATTTTGCATATCGTTGATGAGTCAGTCCCACTATTTATGAATGACTGTGCCTGGTGTCCTTTGTGGTAAGCTATCTCAGGAATTGATACAATTTAGAGACCCCTAAGCCAATTGATTCATGAATTTCTCTTCATGCCCACTCTCACACCATATTCTATTTCTTTGTGACTAACTTGTAGACCGGAAAAGCCACATTCCTGATTTAAAAGCACCTGCTGTCATCAGTTCTTTTATAAATGCTGTTTTGAATTAAAAGAAAATTGTGCTTACACACTGAAGAAGACTTCAAAGCCGAAACATCAGTGTCCCCTGATACAGTGGGGAAAAAACAATAATAGTGAAATGGGCTTTATGCAACATCTTTTTGATTGTGGACACATTACACATTATGTTTGGGTGACGGGGTTCTCCCATGCTCCAACACATTAACAGACCAGGCTGTGACCATTACCCAGTTTAGCTCTTAACATGGGAAGTTGGCTCATGTACAGTCTGTAAGTGAGAATGGGATTTGGTGTAAGTCCCACTCTGTTCCACTGGTCAAGCTGGGATGAGGGTTTTTTTTTTTTATTTTTATTTTTTTTTATTATTTTTTTTTTGTGTCACTAAGGGTCTGATTTATGATTTACTACACTGTCCAGTCCAAAAAGTGGCAAGAATGTGATGAAACGTACACTTTTGGGTTGACTTAACAATGTTTTGAGGGGGGCTTTCTTCCCCCAAATGTATCACCATCCCATCTGAGATTCTGTTAAGTGCTCAATCAGAATTTGCTTCTCTTTCTGTATCATCAGCTACCCTAGTGGCAGAGGGAGGGTAGTGAACAGTTGGTCATTTTTGGGTGAGGACCTCATCGTAGGGATTTACTCCTAAAAGGAGATTTGGATGATTTTCTTTTTTTGGGGGGGGGGAATGAGGCTCTACTCTGTGGTCCACGGTGGAATTTATTTAACCCCCCTCTGCCCCCTGCTTTGCACCCACCCAACCCAAGCCATCACTCCGCACATTGGAGTAGATCTCATTCACTGTGTAGCTCTTTCAGTGGTACTCAGCTGAAACTCAAATTAAATCCGATTCAGATACAACTTTGACATACCTGTGGCACCTAGACCGTGCAGAGTGGTGAAGAGACATGAACTGATAAAAGGATGACCGTTTTGTTGATAAAGGAACCATTAGTTGTTGTGACCGTCAGAGCTCTGGACCCTGCCAGTGTCACAGTTGTTGTGACCGTCAGAGCTCTGGACTAGAGGTCGACCGGTTATGATTTTTCAATGCCGATACCGATTTAATCGCCGTTTTTCTTTTCTTATTTTTCTTTTTTAAATGTTATTTATCTGTAATAATGACAATTACAACAATACTGAATGAACACTTAACTTAATATAATACATAAATACTATCCATTTAGCCTCAAATAAATAATGAAACATGTTCAATTTGTTTTAAATAATGAATAAACAAAGTGTTGGAGAAGAAAGTAAAAGTGCAATATGTGCCATGTAAAAAAGCTAACGTTTAAGTTCCTTGCTCAGAACATGAGAACATATGGTGGTTCCTTTTTAACATGAGTCTTCAATATTCCCAGGTAAGAAGTTTTAGGTTGTAGTTATTATTGGAATTATAGGGCTATTTCTCTCTATACGATTTGTATTTCATATACCTTTGACTATTGGATGTTCTTATAGGCACTTTAGTATTGCCAGTGTAACAGTATAGCTTCCGTCCCTCTCCTTGCTCCTACCTGGGCTCGAACCAGGAACACATGGACAACAGCCACCCTCGAAGCAGCATTACCCATGCAGAGCAAGGGGAACAACTACTCCAAGTCTCAGAGAGAGTGACGTTTGAAACGCTATTAGCGCGCACCCGGCTAACTAGCTAGCCATTTCACATCAGTTACACCAGCCTAATCTCGTGGGTTGATAGGCTTGAAGTCATAAACAGCGCAATGATTGAAGAATTGCGAAGAGCTGCTGGCAAACACACGAAGGTGCTGTTTGAATGAATGCTTACGAGCCTGCTGCTGCCTACCATCGCTCAGTCAGACTGCTATATCAAATCATATACTTAATTATAATATAACACACAGAAATACGAGCCTTTGGTCATTAATATGGTCGAATCCGGAAACTATCATTTCGAAAAAGAAACATTTATTATTTCAGTGAAATACGGAACCGTTCCGTATTTTGTCTAACGGGTGGCATCCCTAAGTCTAAATATTCCTGTTACATTGCACAACCTTCAATGTTATGTCGGAATTATGTTCAATTCTGGCAAATTAATTACGGCCTTTGTTAGGAATAAATGGACTTCACAGTTCGCAATGAGCCAGGCGGCCCAAACTGCTGTATATACCCTGACTGCTTGCACAGAACGCAAGAGAAGTGTCACAACTCCCCTAGTTATAAGAAATTCATGTTAGCAGGCAATATTAACTAAATATGCAGGTTTAAAAAATATACACTTGTGTATTGATTTTAAAGAAAGGCATTGATGTTTATGGTTAGGTACATTGGTGCAACGACAGTGCTTGGTTTCGCGAATGCGCTTGTTAAATCATCACCCGTTTGTCGATGTAGGCTGTGATTCGATGAGAAATTAACAGGCACCGCATCGATTTATATGCAACGCAGGACACGTTAGATAACTACACATGGTTGACGATATTACTAGTTTAACTAGTGATTATGTTAAGATTGATGTTTTTTTTATCAGATAAGTTTAATGCTAGCTAGCAACTTACCTTGGCTTCTTGCTGCCCTCGTGTAACAGGTAGTCAGCCTGCCACGCAGGCTCCTCGTGGAGTGCAATGTAAGGCAGGTGGTTAGAGTGTTGGACTAGTAACCGTAAGGTTGCAAAAACGAATCCCTGAGGTGACAAGGTAAAAATCAGTTGTTCTGCCCCTGAACAAAGCAGTTAACCCACTGTTCCTAGGCCGTCATTGAAAATAAGAATGTGTTCTTAATCTGACTTGCCTAGTTAAATAAAGGTGTAAAAAAAATCTGCAAATCAGTGGCCAAAAATACCGATTACCGATTGTTATGAAAACTTGAAATCGGCCCTAATTAATCGGCCAACCTCTACTCTGGACCCTGCCAGTGTCACAGTTGTTGTGACCATTGGAGCTCTGGACCCTGCTAGTTAAAAAAAAAAAAAAAAAAAAGACTCCTCTGTCTGCCGACTGGAGACTACTAAACTCATTCTTTGGATGAGACGGAGGGTAGTTGCCAGGAGGGATTGAATTAGCAATATAATTTCTAGACCCCTATTTTCATGTTTAATGTCCACTACCACTGGACCAGAAGGGTCCATTTTATTACCCATTTTAAATGTACCTTCCCAACCTTTTGCCTTGCTTGTTGATCTGATAAATGAAGGTGTGTTTTGTAGGGTGACATAATGGTCAGCGCAGATGTGGTGTAGGGAGGCTTCTGAGGCAGCTCAGCCTCACATCTAGCCTGGTTAAACCAAACTGAATGCTGCACTTACATGTTGTGCTCAGTCTGCAGCATTCAGTCTGGTTTAACCAGGCTAGCTCCCATTCACCGTCTCATTAACATCCACGATGAATCTGATCAGCCAGAGATGAGTCTTCCCAGACGGTCATATTAACCTGAATACAGACATCCTCAGGCCTTACACAAAACCAGGCTACATTCTCTCCATGCAGAATGTCATCCATCCAACATGCAAATGATGAGAAATGACACTCGTCTAAAATATTTGCGGTTAAAAGCAATAATGAAATTTGCATTGGATGATCCACATTATGATCGAAATAGACACAAGTGGGTTTCTGGTGAGATTTCCTGTGATCTTGGGAACAATAAGAAAATACAGTAGAGTGGTGAAATGGAACATGTCATTTCTATCATAGATAACATTGTGCCACTTCAAACTTTTTTGTTATTTCTCAATTGAGAGTTTCCTGCTGTGCGTCAAGTTGAAACTTAAATTGAAACTAATTGCATCAGTCACAGTTCCAGTAGGTTGTATAACCAAAGAGAGGTTAACCCTGAGGTTAGCCAGCTAATTAATGGCTCTGTTTTGATGTTGAACTCCAGTCAGTGATTATTGTAGCTCTACATCCCTTCTGTTGTCATACAGCAGCACGTAGCCCACTATCATGGACCAGAACGAAGTCCCTTAACTGGCTGTCTCACTACCTGACTCTCTGACCCCCAGTCCAGCCTACATAGGACTACGTCAGCTAGTTAGGAACAGTCATTTTGACGTTACACAGGCTTTTGTGTTATTGTTATTAATATTGTGGCTGCAATCAATGTTTGGACCCCTTAGCTGTGTACAACCTCGTGCCAAATGAGTACTAGGCCTCTCTTGAGCTAGGCTTCCTTGTTCACTTTTAATTGGCAAGACATTGCTTTAGTTCTGTATAAAGGGAAGCTCTGAAGTAAAGACCATGTTTCCACAGCTCATATATGCAGTGGCTTGGCTGTGATATCAGGCTTGTCATGTTCCTGCTTTATGAAGAGGCTACACGTCCAGTTACACGTCCACTAAATATCTAACTGCTTCTTAGCTGGGTTAATGAAGTCGGATCAGAGACCCCTCTCTGGTGGTTACACACACAGAGGGATACGTTTCACTCCAGCTCTAAGCCCCTAGGCGGGTAGAGTTGAGGGCGACGGTTGCGTTAATTAAAAAAATTCACTTTCAATGAAAGAAATGAATCTGGATTGGTTTTATTAATAGAATATTCCCCCGCACATTTAAAAAGGGTTGGAAAACACTCATGTGGAATAATTACGGTAAGACCGTTAGCCTTTTTTCCCACTAATTAAGTGTATTAGATTTTATTATTTCTTATTGTTGCATTGTCCGTAAGGAAACTGCCAGTAAGCATTTCGTTGGATGGTGTATACCATGTGTATCCCGTACATACAACTAATAAAACTGTAAACTTGTATCTGCTTTGATGCGTGTGACTCTGGATAAACTGAGTGAAACGGTCATCGTACTGTAACGGTTGATAGTTAGTGACATGGTCATGGTACTGTAGCAGGCTTAGTTAGTATAACGGTTATATTACTGTAGCAGGCGTAGTTAGTATAACGGTTATATTACTGTAGCAGAGTTAGTTAGTGTAACGGTTATACACTGCTCAAAAAAATAAAGGGAACACTTAAACAACACAATGTAACTCCAAGTCAATCACACTTCTGTGAAATCAAACTGTCCACTTAGGAAGCAACACTGATTGACAATACATTTCACATGCTGTTGTGCAAATGGAATAGACAACAGGTGGAAATTATAGGCAATTAGCAAGACACCCCCAATAAAGGAGTGGTTCTGCAGGTGGGGACCACAGACCACTTCTCAGTTCCTATGCTTCCTGGCTGATGTTTTGGTCACTTTTGAATGCTGGCGGTGCTACAACCCACACAAGTGGCTCAGGTAGTGCAGCTCATCCAGGATGGCACATCAATGCGAGCTGTGGCAAGAAGGTTTGCTGTGTCTGTCAGCGTAGTGTCCAGAGCATGGAGGCGCTACCAGGAGACAGGCCAGTACATCAGGAGATGTGGAGGAGGCCGTAGGAGGGCAACAACCCAGCAGCAGGACCGCTACCCCCGCCTTTGTGCAAGGAGGAGCAGGAGAAGCACTGCCAGAGCCCTGCAAAATGACCTCCAGCTGGCCACAAATGTGCATGTCTGCTCAAACGGTCAGAAACAGACTCCATGAGGGTGGTATGAGGGCCCGACGTCCACACGTGGGGGTTGTGCTTACAGCCCAACACCGTGCAGGAAGTTTGGCATTTGCCAGAGAACACCAAGATTGGCAAATTCGCCACTGGCGCCCTGTGCTCTTCACAGATGAAAGCAGGTTCACACAGAGCACATGTGACAGACGTGACAGAGTCTGGAGACGCCGTGGAGAACGTTCTGCTGCCTGCATAATCCTCCAGCATGACCGGTTTGGCGGTGGGTCAGTCATGGTGTGGGGTGGCATTTCTTTGGGGGGCCGCACAGCCCCCCATGTGCTCGCCAGAGGTAGCCTGACTGCCATTAGGTACCGAGATGAGATCCTCAGACCCCTTGTGAGACCATATGCTGGTGCGGTTGGCCCTGGGTTCCTCCTAATGCAAGACAATGCTAGACCTCATGTGGCTGGAGTGTGTCAGCAGTTCCTGCAAGAGGAAGGCATTGATGCTATGGACTGGCCCGCCCGTTCCCCAGACCTGAATCCAATTGAGCACATCTGGGACATCATGTCTCGCTCCATCCACCAACGCCACGTTGCACCACAGACTGTCCAGGAGTTGGCGGATGCTTTAGTCCAGGTCTGGGAGGAGATCCCTCAGACCATCCGCCACCTCATCAGGAGCATGCCCAGGCGTTGTAGGGAGGTCATACAGGCATGTGGAGGCCACACACACACTACTGAGCCTCATTTTGACTTGTTTTAAGGACATTACATCAAAGTTGGATCAGCCTGTAGTGTGGTTTTCCACTTTAATTTTGTGTGACTCCAAATCCAGACCTCCATGGGTTGATAAAATGGATTTCCATTGATTATTTTTGTGTGATTTTGTTGTCAGCACATTCAACTATGTAAAGAAAAAAGTATTTAATAAGATTATTTCTTTCATTCAGATCTAGGATGTGTTGTTTAAGATTTACCTTTATTTTTTTGAGCAGTATATTACTGTAGCAGGCTTAGTTAGTCAGTGTAACAGTTATATTACTGACGCCGGCTTAGTTAGTATAACGGTTATGTTACTGTAGCAGGCTTAGTTCGTCAGTGTAACGGGTATATTACTGTAGCAGGGTTAGTTAACTAATTAGTGTAACGGTCATAGTACTGTAGCAGGCTTACACGGAACCCAAACCGGCTGTGCTCATGCGCCATCGTGCATACATTTATTTTGTCCCCCCACACCAAACGCAATCACGACACGCAGGTTAAAATATCAAAACAAACTCTGAACCAATTACATTAATTTGGGGACAGGTGGAAAAGCATTAAACATGTATGGCAATTTAGCTAGCTAGCTTGCACTTGCTAGCTAATTTGTCTTATTTAGCTAGCTTGCTGTTGCTAGCTAATTTGTCTTGGGATATAAACATTGAGTTGTTATTTTACCTGAAATGCCCAAGGTCCTCTACTCCGACAATTAATCCACACATAAAACAGTGTGGGTGCAATAATTGAATAACATGGATTTCTAAATTTATTTTGCAGCACACGCAAGTGGTGTGGTCAGCCTATTATTGTAACAGTATTTTTTTTTATTAGAGTTTCACAATTTTCACCCATATTAAGAGATACAACAACAAAGACAAGGCAAAAAAAACAGCACTCACTTACGGATATGTGTATGTATGCACGCACATACACACACACACCATTTCCCTCTCCCCGCTCAGCGCTTCTCTCACCCCATCCCCCTCATTGCGTCTCTCAATACATACATTTTAAACAAACATAAACATAAATAAATAAATAAAACAAACAACAAAAAAAAACTCAGTTTAAACCAAGAAGTTGAGTTCCCCACATGGAACGTACAGTGTAATTCTGAAATACATAGATCACTATTTTAAGAGAATCCTCGCAGCATAATAGCTGACACTTCAGGTTCTAGGTAATTTAGGTAAGGTTCCCATACTTTGTAGAACTGATCTGTCTTAGAATGCAATGTACATGTCAGATATTCCAGCGGCACCCATTCAAATAGTATCTTATGCCAATCTTTAATAGAGGGAACCTTATCACTAATCCACTGTAAAAGTATGTTTTTCCTCGCTGCGAAGGTGAGGATGTTGTAAAGCCTCCTCTTACCCACAGAAGTTACATGCCTACTAGGGAGACCTAACAGTAAAGAAACTGGGTCCAATTCTAGATCGACCCCTAGGATCTTTTCAATTTCTTGCAGAACACCAGACCAATATCTTTGTATTTTGGTACATGACCATAAACAATGTGTTAGGGTGCCTGTATCAGTTTTACATTTAAGACACTGAGGAAGAGGGGCTAAAAGCATGTCTGCGATTTGGGGATATATGCAATCTGTATATTATTCTTAATTGAATTGCTCTAGTACGATTACATATAGATATTGTTTTTGCATATTTCCAAATGTCCTCCCACATCTCTTCATCAATAGTAACAGACAGTTCTTTCTCCCACACTTGTTTCACCCTCTGTATCGACAGCGGAAAAGGACCTTAAAGCATCATAAAACAGACTTACAGACATTTTCCTTTGTGGGGAAAAAAAGCATTCTTTCAATGACAGACATATCAGGGTTGCCAATTAAGGTGGTGCTCTTCAGAATATGTCTTACTTGTAGGAAACGGAAAAAGTCCTGCTTTGGGAGTTGATATTTCTCGACCATCTGCTCAAATGACAATAAAATCTTATCCGCAAATAAGTCATTTAGTCTGCGTATGCCCTTATTAAGCCAAACGTTAAAGCCAGCATCCAGCAATCCTGGGGCAAAATTTGGGTTGTTAAGAATTGGGGTAAGAGCAGAGGTTAGTTTGGACCTTCTTAGGAAACGTTGAACTGACCTCCATACTTTGAGTGTGTTAAGTGTAATGGGGTTGTTACAATGATCTTTTACAGACTTGAAACTTGTGAAAAACAGAAGATCCTGTAAAGGGTATTTTGAAAGAGAAGTCTCAATGTCTAACCAAATAGAGGAGTCATCGTTTGTGATCCAGTCTGAAATATAACATAGGTGGGCACACCACTGATAGAACCTGATATTGGGCAGATCCAAGCCACCCATAGAACTTGGCAGCTGCAATATTGCCATCTTAAGTCTTGGCTTGCGTTTACTCCATATAAAGAAACTTAGCCATCCATTTACATCCTTTATTACCTTATTGGAGAGTAATACTGGGATCATTTGGATTGGGTAGAGTAGCCTAGGTAAAATGTTCATTTTCAAGAGGGATATTCTACCCAACCATGAAATCGGAAGAGAGTTCCAGCGCTCCAGATCCTGTCTTATTGTGTCGAACAAGGGAACAAAATTGGCTTTGTACATTTGTTGGAATTTAGGAGTTACAAATATACCCAGATACGTAAAACCTGAGGGAGACCATTTAAAAGGGAAGGGGGGAGAAGTATTAGGTACAGAGTGAAGGTTACAAAGTGGCATAGCCTCTGATTTAGTGAGGTTAATCTTGTAGCCTGAGAATTCGCTGAATAACTCAATAATATTAATAAGAGATGTGATTGAAGTCTCGGGATTAGAAATGAATATCAGGACATCATCAGCATACAAGCTTATTTTATGGTGAACATCACCAATGAGCAGCCCCTGTATAGCAGGCGTTACCCTGATGGCCTCGGCCAGTGGTTCCATAACAAGTGCAAATAGGAGGGGGGAACAAAGGACAGCTCTGTCTGGTACCTCTGTGTATAGGGAAGCTATTTGACCGTAGTCCATTAGTAAGGACAGCAGCCTGAGGATCATCATATAAAACTTTCACCCATTTTATAAAGTTGTCCCCCAGACCAAATTTATTTAGAGCAAAGTATAGGTAAGACCACTCCACACGATCAAATGCTTTCTCAGCATCTAGGGAGAGCACAATACCATCCATAGCACTTCGTTGGTAGACTTCAATTACATTAAGAAGCCGTCTGACATTGTTACATGACCTAACGTCCCTTAATGAAGCCAGTTTGGTCTCCTTTCACAATTAGTGGCAGTGAGTCCTCTAATCTTGTGGCTAGAATTTTAGAAAGCAATTTTCTATCCACATTCAGAAGGGAAATTGGTCTGTACGAGGAACAAGACTCCGGACATTTTCCCTTTTTGAGAATAAGTGATATGTTGGCTTCTCGCAGCATTTGGGGGAGCTGGTCATTTGAAAATGAGTGGTTAAACATATCACGCAATGGCTCAAGGATCAGGCCATGGAACTCTTTATAGAACTCACTACAAAACCTGTCCGGTCCTGGGGCCTTACCATTTTGCAGATTCTTAATTGCGAACATTATCTCTTCCTCAGTAATAGGAGCATTAAGGAGAGACCTCTTTTTCGGAGATAGTAGGGAGCTCAATCTTAGAAAATAAGTTCTCCATTAACTTGGGTGAGTGATTTGGCAGTTCTGAGGCATAAAGATTTGCATAAAATTTCTTAAATGAGTCATTTATCAATTTATTTTCATATAAATGATTGCCATCAGAATCAGTAATAGCCGCAATTGACTGTGAGTCAGCTCTCTTTTTAGCTAGGTACGCCAAGTACTTTCCTGGCTTATCGCCATGTTCATATAGCTTTTGCTTGACAAATCTCATTTTCTTTTCAGCGTCCTGTGTTAGGAGGGAGTCCAACGTTGATCTAATGACTGATATTTCCTTTAATAGGGCAGGAGTGGGAGTTTCAATATAGTCCTTCTCTTTAGTTCCTAATTCACCCTCTAGTGTTTTTTGCTTTTCACGCCTCTTAGTGGCTGCGTATGACATAATCAGACCCCTGGCGTACGCCTTACAGGTTTCCCAAAGGAGTGAGGGGTTATCTGTTGATTGAGAGTTAATAGAGAAAAATGCTTTAAACTCTGTAATAAAATATGATGTGAATGTATGGTCTTTATGAATGGTTGTATTCAACCTCCAGTGTCTTGACTGATTGAATGCCCCGTTGAGTTTTATGTCCAGGATCACCTCCGCATGATCAGATATGACTATGCTTCCTATCCTAGCGGATAAAACCGACTGCAGTGACGTCCTGGGCATAAAAAAGTAATCTATTCTAGTCTGACATCCATGAGGTGCAGAGAAAAAAGTGAACTCTCTGTTGGAGGGATGAAAAGCTCTCCAAACATCAGCATACCCCAGATCATCACAAATAGCTGTAAGTGACTTAGCTTGAGGAGAGAGTGAGGCTATACCACTGGGAAGCTTATCAATAAGGGGGTTCAACAAACAATTAAAATCTCCTCCAACCACTGCAGTGTCTGAGTTTAATTCTGAAAAGTCTAGAAATACCTTAGTGAGGAAGTCAGGGGGGTGGGCAGGGGGGAAGGTCAGCCTATTATTTAGTGTAACGGTCATCTTACTGTAATAGGCTTAGTTAGTTAGTGTAACAGTCATCGTACTGTAGCAGGCTTAGTTAGTGTAACAGTCATCGTACTGTAGCAGGCTTAGTTAGTGTAACAGTCATCGTACTGTAGCAGGCTTAGTTAGTTAGTGTAACAGTCATCGTACTGTAGCAGGCTTAGTTAGTTAGTGTAACAGTCATCGTACTGTAGCAGGCTTAGTTAGTGTGTGTGTGTGGTGTCATGCAGTGTAAGAAGATGTATCAGCAGTAAGACTAAGAAGGTTTCTCTCTGATCTCTCTATAGTACCTGAGGATCTCTCGCTGGAAGAGAGGGATGAGCTGTCAAACATCCGGCGGAGAAAGAGAGAGCTGCTGGATGATATTGAGGTGGGTAGCCTTGAAGTTGCTGTGGCTCAGCTTAGTAGCTGGCAAAGCTTTGAGGAAGAGTGTTGTTTTTATGATATGCTCGTGTAGCTTTTATCATTCTGTCTCTGTTCATAAGATTCTAGTACAGTACTGCCTTCACTCTTGAATAATTTTCTCTGAATGAGCTTATTCCAAGATGCCAATTATATTTATTTTTTTCCCCTCTCAGCGCTTGAAGTTTGAGATAGCTGAAGTCATGACTGAGATCGAGCAACTAACGTGTGTAGGAGAGAGGTGGGTGAAAAGCCCATGGTCTCATTCACTGGTGCTCGCATTTGATTTTCACTGTTCTAACTAGAAGACTGAACAAGTATGTGGTGTGCAGTGCTTTCAATCAGGTGATCTGTGCCTATGCAGTGATTTCAATCAGTCTTAGCTGGTGTACCATATCTAATGTCCTTAACCAAAATGTGACTGAACTATTTTATAATCTCATCTATCAGCCTGCTCAATTTCCTATCATTAGTTGATTCAATCTGGCTCAATGTATACAGCACTAATGGGTCTGTCTGAACAGCTGAAGGTTAAAAAGGTACCTTTTTACATGTAATGTTGCTGTTTTTGAAGTTGGTTGGTTGTATAGAAGGTTATTCATGGTTTTTCTTCCATGTCTCACAGCAAAATTACACAGAGGAACAAACAGATTGCCATGGGGAGGAAGAAATTCAACATGGATCCTAAGAAGGTATTTTCAGGTTGAAATGTTTGACCAGAGCCTCAGGGATGGCCACGTCTTCAGTCTTTTATTTCAGCTCTGGGATAGCTTTTGGCGGGGTTATGTCCAGTAATATACCCCTGTGATATAAAAAGCTATGTTTACGTTTGTACGTATGGCCCAGGCTTCTTTGATTGCCTCTTTTATTTCAGTCCTGGAATGGCTTTTCTGGGTGTTGTCTAGTAATGGACCCCTGTCATATACTGCTGCTCTGATATAATCATTCACCCGTGATTGACATAAACAGTCCACTGTCTGTCGTCCATCTTGTGTTCCAGGGGATCCAGTTTCTCCTGGAAAACGACCTTCTGCAGCACACCCCAGAAGACATCTCTCAGTTCCTCTACAAGGGTGAGGGCCTGAACAAGACTGTCATCGGAGATTACTTAGGGGAGAGGTAAGCCATCCCATCTACAGTGGCTTGTGCAAGTTTTCACCCCCTAGGCATTTTTCCTATTTTGTTGCCTTACAACCTGGAATTAAAATGGATTTTTGGGGAGATTGTATCATTTGATTTACACAACTTGCCACACAAAATATTTTTGTATTGTGAAACAAACAAGAAATAACACAAGAAAACTGAACTTGAGCGTGCATAACTATTCACCCCCTCTAAAGTCAATACTTTGTAGAGCCACCTTTTGCAGCAATTACTGCTGCAAGTCTCTTAGGGTATGTCTCTAAGCTTGGCACATGTAGCCACTGGGACTTTTGCCCATTCTTCAAGACAAAACTGCTCCAGCTCCTTGAAGTTGGATGGGTTCCGCTGGTGTACAGCAATCTTTAAGTCATACCACAGATTCTCAATTGGATTGAGGTCTGGGCTTTGACTTGGCCATTCCAAGACATTTAAATGTTTCCTCTTAAACCACTCAAGTGTTGCATTAGCAGTATGCTTAGGGTTATTGTCCTGAAGGAAGGTGAACCTCCGTCCCAGTCGCAAATCTCCGGAAGAATTGAAACAGGCTTCCCTCAAGTAGCGCCATCCATCATTCCTTTAATTCTGACCAGTTTCCCAGTCCCTGCGATGGAAAAACATCCCCACAGCATGATGCAGCCACCACCATGCTTCACTGTGGGGATGGTGTTCTCGGGGTGATGAGAGGTATTAGGTTTGCACCAGACATAGTGTTTTCCTTGATGGCCAAAAAGCTCAATTTTAGTCTCATCTTACCAGAGTACCTTCTTCCATATGTTTTGGGAGTCTCCCACATGCCTTTTGATGAACACCAAACGTGTTTGTTTCTTTAAGCAATGGCTTTTTTTTGTGGCCACTCTTCCGTAAAGCCCAGCTCTGTGGAGTGTATGGCTTAAAGTGGTCCTATGGACAGATACTCCAATCTCTGCTGTGGAGCTTTGCAGCTCCTTCAGGGTTATATTTGGTCTCTTTGTTGCCTCTCTGATTAATGCCCTCCTTGCCTGGCCCCGTGAGTTTTGGTGGGCTGCCCTCTCTTGGCAGGTTTATTGTGGTGCCATATTCTTCCATTTTTGAATAATGGATTTAATGGTGCTCCGTGGGATGTCCAAAGTTTCAGATATTTTTTTTTATAACCCAACCCTGATCTGTACTTTTCCACAACTTTGTCCCTGACCTGTTTGGAGAGCTCCTTGGTCTTCATAGTGCCCCTTGCTTAGTGGTGTGGCAGACTCTGGGGCCTTTCAGAACAGGTGTGTGTGTGTGTGTGTGTGTGTGTGTGTACTGAGATCATGTGCACACAGGTGGACTTTATTTAACTAATTATATGACTTCTGAAGGTAATTGGTTGCACCAGATCTTATTTAGGGGCTTCATAGCAAAGGGGGTGAATACATATGCACGCACCACTTTTCCGTTTTTTATTTTTTAGAATTTTTTTCCCAAAACATTTTTGAAACCAATTTGAATTTTGGAGAAAAAAAAATTGGGTGTATGTCTATTACATGAAATCCAAATAAAAATGAATTTAAATTACAGGTTGTAATGAAACAAAATAGGAAAAACACCAAGGGGGGTGAATACTTTTGCAAGGCACTGTATCTGCCTTGTAGAGATATTGTTTTCCCTCCCTGTCATGCTTGTAAAGCCGTGCTGCAGATTTATGTCCACCTCTTGATTTAGTCCATTCGTTCCCTGATTCTGAGGCCCTCTCCGTAGGTTATTATGGTCTGGATTTATTGATGAACGTGGCCACCTGGTTCCCTCAGAATACAAATCACCTTGGCAACGATTTGTCTTGGGTGTCTTGCCATCCCACTGTGAACACCTGACTAGCCATAAAAAATACTTAATTTCGCCATTTAACTCAGCGCAGAAACACACTCTCAGGTAAGAGGTTGGGGGCCGGCTTGGGACTAGAGATACAGCAGTTTATATGACTTAAAGACAACACTGTTGGCAGCTTCAGATGACTCACTACACGATCAAAAGTATGTGAACACCTGCTCGTCGAACGTCTCATTCCAAAACCAAGGGCAATAATGCAGTTGGTCCCCCCCGTTGCTGCTATAACAGCCTCCACTCTTCTGGGAAGGCTTTCCACTAGATGTTGGAACATTACAGCGGGGACTTGCGATCATTCAGCCACAAGCATTAGTGAGGTGAGGCACTGATGTTAGGCGATTAGGCCTGGTTTGCAGTGGACGTTCCAATTCATCCCAAAGGTGTTCGATGGGGTTGAGGTTAGAGCTTTTTGCAGGACAGTCAAGTTCTTCCACACTGATCTCAACAAACCATTTTTTGCATGGACCTCGCTTTGTGCACGCGGGCATTGTCATGCTGTAGTGTTAAGGTTTCCCTTCACTGGAACGACGGGGCCTAGCCCGAAACAGGATAAATAGCCCCAGAATGTTATTCCTCCTCCACCAAACTTTACAGTTGGTATTGTGCATTCGGGCATGTAGCGTTCTCCTTGCATTCGCCAAACCCAGATTCGTCCGTTGGCCTGCCAGATGGGGATGCGTGTTTCATCACTCCAGAGAACACATTTCCACTGCTCCAGAGTCCAATGGCTGTGCGCTTTACACCACTCCAGCCAACACTTGGCATTGCGCATGGTGCTTTCATGAAGCTCACGACGAACAGTTCTTGTGCTGACGTTGCTTCCAGAGGTATTTTGGAACTCGGTAGTGAGTGCTGCAACCGAGGACAGGCTATTTTTATGCGCTACGCGCTTCAGCACTCGGCAGTCCCATTCTGCGAGCTTGTGTGGCCTGCCACTTTGCGGCTGAGCTGTTGTTGCTCCTAGACGTTTCCACTTCACAGCACTTACAGTTGACTGGGGCAGCTCTAGTAGGGCAGAAATTTGACCAACTGACTTATTGGAAAGGTGGCATGTTAAGTCACTGAGCTCTTCAGTAAGGCCATTCAACTGACAATGTTTGTCTATGGAAATTGCATGGCTGTGTGCTCGATTTTATACACCTGTCAGCAACAGGTGTGGCTGAAATAGCCGAATCCACTAATTTGAAGGGGTGTCCACATACTTTGTTCTTTCTTTCTTTCTCAGGATGTTAGGTTATATGAAGAACAGAAGGAATAGAGAAATGTATTGAAAGAGATGCAGCGTGACAGACTGTGCGTGTGTTTGAGTCAGTCAAAAATATTGAGTCTGCAGGTTAAATGTATGATCCCCATACTTTCCAGGCGCTAAGCCCAGAGAGAATGCTCAAAGAGCCAGCCCACTCACTGGAAATAACTGTAAACACAGGTGGGGTGGCTATACTACTATTTGTCCTAATTAGGTTTCAGATCCTCCCGTAAACTCATCATTACACACATTGTAATTACAGATGTGTGAGCGAGATGAGCCCTTATGGAAGGTAACGGATTTTGCACATGTAAAACCATGTGGTTTTGGAACATTTCACATGGTATTTCATATGTGGATTTTCACGTGATCACATAATTTATCACGTGGATTAATGGTGATTCCCTGAACAGTGGATAGGATGTCAACGGAACATCACAAAATAGTCGCAGTATTACATACAGTGTATTCGGAAAGTATTCAAACCTTGAGACTTTTTTCACATTTTGTTACGTTACAGCCTTATTCTAAAATTGATTAAATAACTTTTTTCCCTCCCTACACACAATACCCCATAATAACGGAAACAGGTTTTTAGAATTTACGTATTTAAGTATTCAGACCATTTGTTATGAGACTCAAAATTGCGCTCACATGCATCCTGTTTCCATTGATCATCCTTGATGTTTCTACAACTTGTGGTAAATTAAATTGATTGGACATGATCTGCAAAGGCACAAACCTGTCTATATAAGTTCATACAGTTGACAGTGCATGTCAGAACGAAAACCGAGCCACAAGGTCGAAGGAATTGTCCATAGAGCTCCGAGACAGTATTGTGTCACGGCACAGATCTGGGGAAGGGTACCCCAAAAATTCTGCAGCATTGAAGGTCCCCAAGAAAACAGTGGCCTCCATCATTCTTAAATGGAATAAGTTTTATAACCACCAAGACTCTTCCTAGAGCTGGCCGCCTGGCCGGACTGCGCAGTCGGGGGAGAATGGGCCTTGGTCAGGGAGGTGACCAAGAACCCGACAGTCACTCTGACAGAGTTCCTTTGTGGGAGAACCTTCCAGAATGACAACCATCTTTGCAGTACTCCGCCAATCAGGCCTTTATGGTAGAGTGGCCAGACGGAAGCCGCTCCTCAGGAAAAGGCACATGACAGCCCGCTTGGAGTTTGCCAAAAGGCACCTAAAGGACTCTCAGACCATGAGAAACAATATTATCTGGTCTGTTGAAACCAAGATTGAACTCTTTGGCCTGAATGCCAAGCGTAACATCTGGAGGAAACCTGGCACCATCCCTACAGTGAAGCATGGTGGTGGCAGCATTATGCTGTGGGGATGTTTTTTAGCAGCAGGGACTGGGAGACTAGTCAGGATCAAGGGAAAGATGAACGGAGCAAAGTACAGAGAGATCCTTGATGAAAACCTGCTCAGGACCTCAGACTGGGGCGACGGTTCACTTTCCAACAGGACAACGATCCTAAGTACACAGCCAAGACAACGCAGGAGTGGCTTTGGGATAAGTCTCTGAATGTGCTTGAGTGGCCCAGCCAGAGCCCTGACTTGAACCCGATCAAACATCTCTGGAGTGACCTGAAAATAGCTGTGCAGTGACGCTCCCCATCCAACCTGACAGAGCTTGAGAGGATCTGCAGAGGAGAGTGGAAGAAACTCCCCAGATACAGGTATGCCAAGCTTGTAGCGTTATACCCAAGAAGACTCGAGGCTGTAATTGCTGCCAAAGGTGCTTCAACAAAGTACTGAGTAAAGGGTCTGAATACTTGTGTAAATGTGATATTTCAGTTTTAATTTGTAATAAATTAGAAACATTTCTAAACCTGTTTTTTGCTTGGTCATTATGGGGTATTGTGTGTAGATTGAGGGGGGGAAACAATTCTAATCAATTTTAGAATAAGGCTGTAATGTAACAATGTGGAAAAAGTCAAGGGGTCTGAATGCTTTCCGAACGCACTGTATTTGACACGTTACCATATGATTATACAGTAACTATTATTCAACATGTCGTCACCTGGGATTTGAACCCACAACCTCTTGGTTCACGACATTCTGATCTTCCTGCTACGCCACATTGTCTGTGTTAACTGATTTTCACCTGTATTCCTACACTTTGGACTTCAAAGTAAATCTCAGCGTTGTTGAAAATACTCTGAAGAAAAACTATATTTATCATAGTGATACAGGAGTATCATTAAAACAGAATAATATGCCCCACCAACATTAGACAACTATACAGAAAACCCTCAAATTGATGAAATAAGTAAATTATATCAATGTTGAGAGAATAATCAGATTAACTGATAAGTAAAATAGCAGTCAGATGGCACTCTGTTGCTCAGTGTAGAGATGTACTATAGGTCATGACTGTGTAGGGGACTTCTGAGAATACTACAGACTTTGTGGTGCAGCAGAAAGATAAGCATACATATTTTAACTGTAATCATCTCATTAAAGATTTTATTTTACACAGCATTCCGCTTCCCTTCATTTATTCCCTTCCAAAAAAACACATGACAATGCTAATTAAATATAATCACGTGTATTAAATTTAGTTTCACATGTGAGGACAATAACATGTTTTCACCTCACATTGAAGATTCACATGTGAAATTGGATTTTCACACGTGAACATCGGACTCTCACACGTGAACATCGGACTCTCACACGTGAACATCGGACTCTCACACGTGAACATCGGACTCTCACACGTGAACATCGGACTCTCACACGTGAACATCGGACTCTCACACGTGAACATCGGACTCTCACACGTGAACATCGGACTCTCACACGTGAACATCGGACTCTCACACGTGAACATCGGACTCTCACACGTGAACATCGGACTCTCACACGTGAACATCGGACTCTCACACGTGAACATCGGACTCTCACACGTGAACATCGGACTCTCACACGTGAACATCGGACTCTCACACGTGAACATCGGACTCTCACACGTGAACATCGGACTCTCACACGTGAACATCGGACTCTCACACGTGAACATCGGACTCTCACACGTGAACATCGGACTCTCACACGTGAACATCGGACTCTCACACGTGAACATCGGACTCTGTTTTAAGTGTGAACATTTTTTATTTTGCATCCCCAGGTTGTCAAATTTATTTCACGAGTTAACGTTTTCACGTGTAGTTTCATGTTATCACATGTTGCTTTTGCATGTTGTCATGTGAAACGTGAATTTCAAATGTTTTTTCCGCAAGGGAGTGGGCGAGTCTGTCTTGAATGACACAATCAGATGGGGTCTTTGATCAATGTTTTAGTAATCTTGTCCTGATTTACACGCTTTTCTTAACTCCTGTTGATACAATAGAAGTTTGGGTTTTCTCAGATGAATGTTTGAAGTGAGATATTGACAATTCTGTAGTACATCAATAATAAAACAGTTTTTATTAGTATGATCGGTTCTTTAGAAGAGATTCTTACTTAGGTATTTCTCTCTATTTACGTAACTTTGTTTGGTTTCCTTCTGAAGTTTGAGGTGTGTGTGTGTGTGTGTGCACACAGTGAGGGGGAAAAAGTATTTGATCCCATGCATGTTAAAAATGTTATAAAATGATTTGCATTTTAATGAGGGAAATAAGTATTTGACCCCTCTGCAAAACAAAACCCTTGTTGGCAATCACAGAGGTCAGACGTTTCTTGTAGTTGGCCACCAGGTTTGCACACATCTCAGGAGGGATTTTGTCCCACTCCTCTTTGCAGATCTTCTCCAAGTCATTAAGGTTTTGAGGCTGACGTTTGGCAACTCGAACCTTCAGCTCCCTCCACAGGTTTTCTATGGGATTAAGGTCTGGAGACTGGCTAGGCCACTCCAGGACCTTAATGTGCTTCTTCTTGAGCCACTCCTTTGTTGCCTTGGCTGTGTGTTTTGGGTCATTGTCATGCTGGAATACCCATCCACAACCCATTTTCAATGCCCTGGCTGAGGGAAGGTGGTTCTCAGCCAAGATTTGACAGTACATGGCCCCGCCCATCGTCCCTTTTGATGCGGTGAAGTTGTCCTGTCCCCTTAGCAGAAACCCCCCCCCCCCAAAGCATAATGTTTCCACCTCCATGTTTGACGGTGGGGATGGTGTTCTTGGGGTCATAGGCAGCATTCCTCCTCCTCCAAACACGTTGAGTTGATGCCAAAGAGCTCCATTTTGGTCGCATCTGACCACAACACTTTCACCCAGTTGTCCTCTGCCAATGAACATCTAAATGATTCAAACTTCAAACTTCAGACGGGCATGTATATGTGCTTTCTTGAGCAGGGGGACCTTGCGGGCGCTGCAGGATTTCAGTCCTTCACGGCGTAGTGTGTTACCAATTGTTTTCTTGGTGACTATGGTCCCAGCTGCCTTGAGATCATTGACAAGATCCTCCCGTGTAGTTCTGGGCTGATTCCTCACCGTTCTGATGATCATTGCAACTCCACGAGGTGAGAGCTTGCATGGAGCCCCAGGCCGAGGGAGATTGACAGTTCTTTTGTGTTTCTTCCATTTGCGAATAATCGCACCAACTGTTGTCACCTTCTCACCAAGCTGCTTGGCGATGGTCTTGTAGCCCATTCCAGCCTTGTGTAGGTCTACAGTCTTGTCCCTGACATCCTTGGAGAAATCTTTGGTCTTGGCCATGGTGGAGAGTTTGGAATCTGATTTGATTGATTGCTTTTGTGGATAGGTGTCTTTTTTATACAGGTAACAAACTGAGATTAGGAGCACTCCCTTTAAGAGTGTTCTCCTAATCTCAGCTCGTTACCTGTATAAAAGACACCTGGGAGCCAGAAATCTTTCTGATTGAGAGGGGGTCAAATACATGTTTCCCTCATTAAAATGCAAATCATTTTATAACATTTTTGACGTGTTTTTCTGGATTTTTTGTTGTTATTCTGTCTCTCACTGTTCAAATAAACCTAAACATTAAAATTATAGACTGATCATTTCTTTGTCAGTGGGCAAACGTACAAAATCATCAGCAGCATATATGAGTGTTCAAGCTCGAACATTCAAATGGATGTTACATAAACAACATCAGAGAACCACTGGCCACAGGTGATGTTGACTTTCTCTCAATCTCCCCTTTGGTGCTGCAACAAATCTCTCACAGAAGGCTCCTGTGTCTAGATTCTGTGTCTTGTTTTTCATCAATCAAATGTGCTGGCATGGTCCAGGGTGCCTCAAGGTATCGGGATCCATTTCAGTAAGCCAGCACGTCAAGGTATTGGGATCCATTTCAGTAGGCCAGCACCTCGAGGTTTTGGGATCCACTTCAGTAGGCCAGCACCTCGAGGTATTGGGATCCATTTCAGTAGGCCAGCTATTAGATTGCTTCCAGACTCTTGCAGCGCTGCTTTGTATGTCAATGAAGGCAGACATATGTCTGGAATTCAAAGGAAAAAGCATCTGCTTGGACAAAAGAACATTCACAGTGGAAATATTGTTTTCCCCTTCTGGGTCCAACCTGTGTGTGCAACTATTCCATCTCTTCTCCAGGACACTTTTTATATTCCCTTGATAATATTCCCATTCCTTGCTCTGGAAAAATGCCTTGAGGAAAAATCATTTCCTGATGAGTTTACATGTCCTTGTGTCCCCAGAGATGAGTTTAACCTCAATGTACTACAGGCGTTCGTAGAGCTTCATGAGTTTGCTGACCTCAACCTCGTCCAGGCCTTAAGGTGAGCTATGTGTTTCTCTCATCTAACAGGGAACAAACTGAACAAAACTGTCTTTCTAAGGAACTGATGGAGACGTTTATACTTCTATATGGTACACACTCAATACTGATATTGACAATTGTGTCCAATGAGGTGCAAAGTGTCAATGTTTCTGCTCTGTCTGTTGCAGGCAGTTCCTGTGGAGTTTTCGTCTACCTGGTGAGGCTCAGAAGATTGACCGGATGATGGAGGCGTTTGCCTCGCGGTACTGTGGCTGTAACCCTGGGGTGTTCCAGTCAACAGGTCTGATCCTCAGCATTCAACACTGTCTACCTCCCAAATGGTACTTTTGACCAGGGCCCATAGTCGTATACTATATAGGGAATAGGGTGTCATTTGGGACTTACAGATAGTGAATGTCTGTTCACTATTTTACATTAGTACATATGTGTTTTAATGTAGCAGTGTTTTGACTGATGTGGGTCAGTCACCCTCAGCCTTGTTATTCAAATGAGCCCTGGTCAAATGTAGTGCACTGTATAGGGTGCCATTTGGGACTTACAGATGGTGAATGTCCGCTCACTGTTTTAGATTAGTTCATATGTGTTTGTGTAGCAGCGTTTTGACCACAGTGGGTCTATGACACCCTCAGCCTTGTTATTCAATTATCACTAATGAATACTTCCTGATATTGATTGGAGACCATTGCCATCTGTCCAGGGTCAAAAGTTCACATGTGGACTGAACAATACCTAGGATAGGATAAAGTAATCCTTCTAACCCCCCCCTTAAATGATTTAGATGCACTATTGTAAAGTGGTTGTTCCACTGGATATCATAAGGTGAATGCACCAATTTGTAAGTCGCTCTGGATAAGAGTGTCTGCTAAATGACGTAAATGTAATGTAAATGTATTTAGCCACCAGAACATCCGTCCAGGCGGCCATGTAAGCAAAAAGATGTATGAAATACACCAGCATTGGATGAGACTACTGTAGTGCTGTTAGAGAGGGGGAAAGATTTTTGTTGTGGCGCCAGGCAGGTATTTACACAGCTGATATGAAAGGAGTAGGAGAGAGCACTGCTACCAAACACACATCAGCAGAAGAGACTGCCTAGAGTGTAGTCTGTTGGCCAGTGGAGAGGAAGGATAAGACACACCATATAACCACTAGTCACAGCACGGGTAACCCAACCAATAATAATGATTACAGCAATTAGAGGCAACAGATATTAAAGAACCCAGTCATCAACATTATAAGATTTGCAATATCTGTATTCATTCCCAGAGGGGGAGTGGGTGTGTGTGGAGGGGAAGTGGGTGTGTGGAGGGTGTGTGTGTGTTGAATAGCGGGAACCTGGTTACTGAGATTTACAGCCCAAAACCACTACCTTTTCCCGGGATAAGTAACTGCGAGAAACCGGTAAATTCTAATAAATTATTTATATAAACAGTATGGCGAGAAATAGAACTGTTCAATTATAGCCTATGCAATGTCTAAATCTGACTTCTCTACAGCCTCTGCATGATGAATCAATGCTCAGGGTGGGGACAGACAGCCCATCTCAGTATGGAGTGCAGTTCACCATGCATGTAGACCTATCATCTCATCATGGTCACTTTTTTTTTCTTGTGACATGAAGGCCTACATTTGTTGCCTATGCTACAGTAATATAAAGACCCAATGCGCATCTCCATCTGCCTTTTTTATTGCCGCTGCAGAGTTTTTTTTATTTTTTATTTTTTTAAACAGCCTATCACTTGAATATCGTTGCTTTAAAAGCGGTGCATGTGTGAGCAGTCTCTCTCTCACCATAAACTCTACATTTCCTAGCTTCCCTCTTTCAGGTAATACATTCAATGCAGTATAAGCCTTATTACAGTGCCTTGCAAAAGTATTAATCCCCCTTGGTATTTGTCCTATTTTATTGCATTACAACCTGTAATTTAAGTGGATTTCATGTAATGGAAATACACAAAATAGTCCAAATGGGTGAAGTGAAATGAAAAAGCTAACTTGTTTTAAAAAAAAAGAGTGGTTTGTGCATATATACTGCTCAAAAAAGGGAACACTTAAACAACACATCCTAGATCTGAATGAAATAAATAATCTTAAATACTTTTTTCTTTACATAGTTGAATGTGCTGACAACAAAATCACACAAAAATAATCAATGGAAATCCAATTTATCAACCCATGGAGGTCTGGATTTGGAGTCACACTCCAAAATTAAAGTGGAAAACCACACTACAGGCTGATCCAACTTTGATGTAATGTCCTTAAAACAAGTCAAAATGAGGCTCAGTAGTGTGTGTGGCCTCCACGTGCCTGTATGACCTCCCTACAACGCCTGGGCATGCTCCTGATGAGGTGGCGGATGGTCTCCTGAGGGATCTCCTCCCAGACCTGGACTAAAGCATCCACCAACTCCTGGACAGTCTGTGGTGCAACGTGGCGTTGGTGGATGGAGCGAGACATGATGTGCTCAATTGGATTCAGGTCTGGGGAACGGGCGGGCCAGTCCATAGCATCAATGCCTTCCTCTTGCAGGAACTGCTGACACACTCCAGCAACATGAGGTCTAGCATTGTCTTGCATTAGGAGGAACCCAGGGCCAACCGCACCAGCATATGGTCTCACAAGGGGTCTGAGGATCTCATCTCGGTACCTAATGGCAGTCAGGCTACCTCTGGCGAGCACATGGAGGGCTGTGCGGCCCCCCCCAAAGAAATGCCACCCCACACCATGACTGACCCACCGCCAAACCGGTCATGCTGGAGGATGTTGCAGGCAGCAGAACGTTCTCCACGGCGTCTCCAGACTCTGTCACGTGCTCAGTGTGAACCTGCTTTCATCTGTGAAGAGCACAGGGCGCCAGTGGCGATTTGCCAATCTTGGTGTTCTCTGGCAAATGCCAAACTTCCTGCACGGTGTTGGGCTGTAAGCACAAGCCCCACCTGTGGACGTCGGGCCCTCATACCACCCTCATGGAGTCTGTTTCTGACCGTTTGAGCAGACACATGCACATTTGTGGCCTGCTGGAGGTCATTTTGCAGGGCTCTGGCAGTGCTTCTCCTGCTCCTCCTTGCACAAAGGCGGAGGTAGCGGTCCTGCTGCTGGGTTATTGCCCTCTTATGGCCTCCTCCACATCTCCTGATGTACTGGCCTGTCTCCTGGTAGCGCCTCCATGCTCTGGACACTACGCTGACAGACACAGCAAACCTTCTTGCCACAGCTCGCATTGATGTGCCATCCTGGATGAGCTGCACTTCCTGAGCCACTTGTGTGGGTTGTAGACTCCGTCTCATGCTACCACTAGAGTGAAAGCACCGCCAGCATTCAAAAGTGACCAAAACATCAGCCAGGAAGCATAGGAACTGAGAAGTGGTCTGTGGTCCCCACCTGCAGAACCACTCCTTTATTGAGGGTGTCTTGCTAATTGCCTATAATTTCCACCTGTTGTCTATTCCATTTGCACAACAGCATGTGAAATGTATTGTCAATCAGTGTTGCTTCCTAAGTGGACAGTTTGATTTCACAGAAGTGTGATTGACTTGGAGTTACATTGTGTTGTTTAAGTGTTCCCTTTATTTTTTTGAGCAGTGTATATTCACCCCCTTTGCTATGAAGCCCCTAAATAAGATCTGGTGCAACCAATTACCTTCAAATGTCACATAGTTAATTAGATTGCACACAGGTGGACTTTATTTAAGTGTCACATGATCGCAGTGTATATATACACATCTGTTCTGAAAGGCCCCAGAGTCTGCAACACCACTAAGAAGACCAAGGGCACCACCATGAAGACCAAGGGGCTCTCCAAACAGGTCAGGGACAAAGTTGTGGAGAAGTACAGATCAGGGTTGGGTTATCATTTTTTTTAATCAGAAACTTTGAACATCCCACAGAGCACCATTAAATACATGGAAATAATATGGCACCACAACAAACCTGCCAAGAGAGGGCAGCCCACCAAAAGTCACGGACATGCAGCTGTAATAGCTGCAAAAGGTGGCTCTACAAAGTATTGACTTGGGGGGGTTGAGATTGCCTGCAATGACAACAAGCTCAGTCCGATGACGCTGTGACACACCGCCCCAGACCATGACGGACCCTCCACCTCCAAATCGATCCCGCTCCAGAGTACAGGCCTCGGTGTAACGCTCATTCCTTTGACAATAAATGCAAATCCGACCCCTGGTGAGACAAAACCGCGACTTGTCAGTGAAGAGCACAGAGAAGAGTCCAGCGACGGTGGGTTTGTTGCCGGTGATGACGTTGTTGCCGGTGATGTCTGGTGAGGACCTGCCTTACAACAGGCCTACAAGCCCTCAGTCCGGCCTCTCCAGTCTGAGCACTGATGGAGGGATTGTGCGTTCCTGGTGTAACTCGGGCAGTTGTTGCCATCCTGTACCTGTCCCGCAGGTGTGATGTTCGGATGTACCGATCCTGTGCAGGTGTTACACGTGGTCTGCCACTGCGAGGACGATCAGCTATCCATCCTGTCTCCCTGTCGCGCTGTCTTAGGTGTCTCATAGTATGGACATTGCAATGTATTTCCCTGGCCACAGCTGCAGACCTCATGCCTCCTTGCAGCATGCCTAAGGCATGTTCACGCAGATGAGCAGGGACCATGGGCAGCTATCTTTTGGTGTTTTTCAGAGTCAGTAGAAAGGCCTCTTTATTGTCCTAAGTTTTCATAACTGTGACCTTAATTGCCTACCGTCTGTAAGCTGTTAGTGTCTTAACGACCGTTCCACAGGTGTATGTTCATTAATTGTTTATGGTTCATTGAACAGGCATGGGAAACTGTGTTTAAACCCTTTTTACAATGAAGATCTGTTAAGTTATTTGGATTATCTTTGAAAGACAGTGTACTAAAAAAGGGACGTTTTATTTTTTGAGTTAATATGCGTCAGTCTACTAATTATACAAATAGGCACTATGATATTTCAAAATATAGCCTATACTTGTAACTTTGTAGGCTGCATGTGCTGCACCAAAATCACGTTCTCTTCTGCTTTATCATGATTGGAATGATGTGTGTAATTCCAGTCCATATAATACAGTACAGTAATACAGTTCACACTCAAAGATTAGCCAACTGGAGGTAGTTTCATTTATTTACCCAACAGATCATATAGTTAGCGATATCTATGGGCTTTTGTTTTTCTGTCGCGCGTAATTTGCAGTAGCCTAGATCATATATGTATTGGATAATGGCACAATCATTTGGGCTTGGGCTCATTAAATGTTGTTAATGTAGGGCTCCTCAGCCTGAGGTAGTATCAGGTTAGTTAATGTAGGGCTCCTCAGCCTGAGGTAGTATCAGGTTTGAATGTTCATGCTGATCAAAGCTCTAATCATATCCAGACATACAATATTTAAATGCTTTTGAATCACGCAGTGGAGGCTGCTGAGGGGAGGATGGCTCATTATAATGGCTTGAACGGAGCAAATGGAATGGCATCAAACACAAGGAAACCATGTGTTTGATAACATTCCACTCCAGCCATTACCACAAGCCCGTCCTCCCCAATTATGGTGCCACCAACCTCCTGTGTTTGAATGATGCTTCCCGTTTTGGTGGGAAATGCCAAGTGCCCTGGAGGAAAAATTATTTATTCTTGGGATGGAACACTTCTAAAATACCAGGAAAATTGTGTGTGGACCAATAAAAAAAAAATAAAAAAAAACGTCCCAAGTCTCCTAGGCCAAATTACAATCCAAAAATAATGCACACTCCCCTGAACACAAATGTCAAAATACATACTGCAGGGCAATAATTGTCCAGCAGCACTGAACATCAAAGGGTGCGTACCGCAAGAAGAGCGAGTCGGCTTCAGTGTAAAGCGAGAGAGGGAAAAGGAGACTATCGCCTTCGCGCGCAATCTGTTTTAGTGGTTGACTTCCGGCTTGGAGTTGAACTCGTCTGTCCGTCCAATACACATGTTTGTTTGACAAATCAAAGTTTATTTGTCACGTGCGCCGAATACAACAGGTGTAGACCTTACAGTGAAATGCTTACTTACAGGCTCTAACCAATAGTGCAAAACATTTATTGGGTGAACAATAGGTAAGTAAAGAAATAAAACAACAGTAAAAAGACAGGCTATATACAGTAGCGAGGCCACATACAGACACCGGTTAGTCAGGCTGATTGAGGTAGTATGTAGATATAGTTAAAGTGACTATGCATATATGATAAAGAGAGTAGCATCAGCGTAAAAGAGGGGTTGGGGGGTGCACACAATGCAAATAGTCTGGGTAGCCATTTGATTACCTGTTCAGGAGTCTTATGGCTTGGGGGTAAAAACTGTTGAGAAGCCTTTTTGTCCTAGACTTGGCACTCCGGTACTGCTTGCCATGCGGCGGTAGAGAGAACAGTCTATGACTGGAGTGGCTGGGGTCTTTGACAATTTTTAGGGCCTTCCTCTGACACCGCCAGGTGTAGAGGTTCTGGATGGCAGGCAGCTTAGCCCCAGTGATGTACTGGGCCGTACACACTACCCTCTGTAGTGCCTTGTGGTCAGAGGCCGAGCAATTTCCGTACCAGGCAATGATACAACCAGTCAGGATGCTCTCGATGTTGCAGCTGTAGAACCTTTTGAGGACCCATACCAAATCTTTTTAGTTTCCTGAGGGGGAATAGGCTTTGTCGTGCCCTCTTCACAACTGTCTTGGTGTGTTTGGACGATTGTAGTTTGTTGTTGATGTGGACACCAAGGAACTTGAAGCTCTCAACCTGCTCCACTACAGCCCTGTCAATGAGAATGGGGGCGTGCTCGGTCCTCCACAATGTTTCTAGTAAATCATAAGAGCCAAAGTTTGAACGGCCCCAACCGGTTCCAAACACATTGGGAGTAGAATGATAAAACAGGCGATCTAACTTTTATAGTCTAAGCACATAGAAAATGACCAAAGCTTCTGTAATGAGTGGCGCACACACATGAACTGCTGCCTGACCGCTCTCACAAAGGGACCGAAGAGCCATATTTACTTCCTCCTTCCTGACAGCTGGTGCGCTCTTAGTGGCAGCGCACGGCGAAGGCTCCATGCAGGATTTCGACACACAACTTCTTATCCCCAAACAATCTGGAATTATTTACGAAAAAGAGCCAGAGAAAGGATATTATTTCCACAATAGGTAGTAAATGGTTTTATAGTTCATTTTCTATGCTAGTCATGGGTTCATTCAGAGAGGGGCTGGACTGTGCCGTTATCTGTGCTCTGTTCACACCAGACATGTCTCTGCTCTGAGTTGAACAGACAGTCTGTCATGTACAGAGCAGAACAACAGTACCAGAACTCCTAGTGCACAGATTTTGGCCTTTACTACTATAGCCCATAGAAACACATTGAATAACGCATTCAAATAGCAAAACATAGTCAAATAAATAATAAGAAACAAGGTTTTGAAGTGTTTGTCCTAAATCTAGGAGATATAAGAAAGCTCAGGAAATATATATTTAACCCTTTTTTGGGGTAAAAACTACCTTCATACTTTTTTAAAAACCAGTACCGGTTACCTTCAGACGAGTCCCGTGACACTTTTGGGGGACTTAGAGAAAAACAACAGAACTTGAGTTTATATTTACAGATTTTCATGGCTTTTTTTTGTTGTTACGGTGCGTCAATTGACTCTATGGGGATATATAACTTAAAGACATTGAGTCTCTACTAGTAGTAGTAACAGTAGACTAGTCCCTGCTGGGTAACCAGGTTGATCTACTGTATTGAGTCTCTACTAGTAGTAGTAACAGTAGACTAGTCCCTGCTGGGTAACCAGGTTGATCTACTGTATTGAGTCTCTACTAGTAGTAGTAACAGTAGACTAGTCCCTGCTGGGTAACCAGGTTGATCTACTGTATTGAGTCTCTACTAGTAGTAGTAACAGTAGACTAGTCCCTGCTGGGTAACCAGGTTGATCTACTGTATTGAGTCTCTACTAGTAGTAGTAACAGTAGACTAGTCCCTGCTGGGTAACCAGGTTGATCTACTGTAGTGAGTCTCTACTAGTAGTAGTAACAGTAGACTAGTCCCTGCTGGGTAACCAGGTTGATCTACTGTATTGAGTCTCTACTAGTAGTAGTAACAGTAGACTAGTCCCTGCTGGGTAACCAGGTTGATCTACTGTAGTGAGTCTCTACTAGTAGTAGTAACAGTAGACTAGTCCCTGCTGGGTAACCAGGTTGATCTACTGTATTGAGTCTCTACTAGTAGTAGTAACAGTAGACTAGTCCCTGCTGGGTAACCAGGTTGATCTACTGTATTGAGTCTCTACTAGTAACAGTAGACTAGTCCCTGCTGGGTAACCAGGTTGATCTACTGTATTGAGTCTCTACTAGTAACAGTAGACTAGTCCCTGCTGGGTAACCAGGTTGATCTACTGTATTGAGTCTCTACTAGTAGTAGTAACAGTAGACTAGTCCCTGCTGGGTAACCAGGTTGATCTACTGTATTGAGTCTCTACTAGTAACAGTAGACTAGTCCCTGCTGGGTAACCAGGTTGATCTACTGTATTGAGTCTCTACTAGTAGTAGTAGTAACAGTAGACTAGTCCCTGCTGGGTAACCAGGTTGATCTACTGTATTGAGTCTCTACTAGTAGTAGTAACAGTAGACTAGTCCCTGCTGGGTAACCAGGTTGATCTACTGTATTGAGTCTCTACTAGTAGTAGTAACAGTAGACTAGTCCCTGCTGGGTAACCAGGTTGATCTACTGTATTGAGTCTCTACTAGTAGTAGTAACAGTAGACTAGTCCCTGCTGGGTAACCAGGTTGATCTACTGTATTGAGTCTCTACTAGTAGTAGTAACAGTAGACTAGTCCCTGCTGGGTAACCAGGTTGATCTACTGTATTGAGTCTCTACTAGTAGTAGTAACAGTAGACTAGTCCCTGCTGGGTAACCAGGTTGATCTACTGTATTGAGTCTCTACTAGTAGTAGTAACAGTAGACTAGTCCCTGCTGGGTAACCAGGTTGATCTACTGTATTGAGTCTCTACTAGTAGTAGTAACAGTAGACTAGTCCCTGCTGGGTAACCAGGTTGATCTACTGTATTGAGTCTCTACTAGTAGTAGTAACAGTAGACTAGTCCCTGCTGGGTAACCAGGTTGATCTACTGTAGTGAGTCTCTACTAGTAGTAGTAACAGTAGACTAGTCCCTGCTGGGTAACCAGGTTGATCTACTGTAGTGAGTCTCTACTAGTAGTAATAACAGTAGACTAGTCCCTGCTGGGTAACCAGGTTGATCTACTGTAGTGAGTCTCTACTAGTAGTAGTAACAGTAGACTAGTCCCTGCTGGGTAACCAGGTTGATCTACTGTATTGAGTCTCTACTAGTAGTAGTAACAGTAGACTAGTCCCTGCTGGGTAACCAGGTTGATCTACTGTATTGAGTCTCTACTAGTAGTAGTAACAGTAGACTAGTCCCTGCTGGGTCACCAGGTTGATCTACTGTATTGAGTCTCTACTAGTAGTAGTAACAGTAGACTAGTCCCTGCTGGGTAACCAGGTTGATCTACTGTATTGAGTCTCTACTAGTAGTAGTAACAGTAGACTAGTCCCTGCTGGGTAACCAGGTTGATCTACTGTATTGAGTCTCTACTAGTAGTAGTAACAGTAGACTAGTCCCTGCTGGGTAACCAGGTTGATCTACTGTATTGAGTCTTTACTAGTAGTAGTAACAGTAGACTAGTCCCTGCTGGGTAACCAGGTTGATCTACTGTAGTGAGTCTCTACTAGTAGTAGTAACAGTAGACTAGTCCCTGCTGGGTAACCAGGTTGATCTACTGTAGTGAGTCTCTACTAGTAGTCGTGTCATGCATGCAGGGGGGCAGAGGAGAAGAAAAGTTGTTTATAGATCAATATTCAGATATAATTGATATTGACCACAAAATTCTTCCCAAAGCTCATGAATTGACTAGTGTCTGGCGTCGTTGGTTAACCTCAGTGAAAGGTCGAGATGTCTGAGGTGTGTATCAGTACTAAATATTCATTACTTCTCTCCCTCCTGCAGACACCTGTTATGTGCTGTCGTTTGCCATCATTATGTTGAACACCAGCCTGCACAACCCCAATGTCAGAGACAAGCCCCCTGTAGAGAGATTCATCTCCATGAACAGAGGTATCAACGAGGGAGGAGACCTGCCAGAGGAACTACTCAGGGTGAGAGTGTGCGTGTGTTTGCGTGCGTGTGTAGAGCAAATGTTTTTTCCATTACTCAACCTTTTTTGTATTCTATTTGACAGAATTTATTTGACAGCATAAAAAATGAGCCCTTCAAAATCCCAGAGGACGATGGCAACGATCTGACACATACGTTCTTCAACCCTGACCGAGAGGGATGGCTACTGAAACTAGGTGAGTGACGACCAACATAACTCCAAATATTCTATATCCTATCCTTTTTCACTACATTTTTGTGCAGATGGCTATGATCTCAGGATATGATCTAATGTTAGCAATGTGAAAAACAACTCGTATTATTTCTGCACTACTGTCTCATTCTTGTCTTTTCTCTCTCACTCCAAGCATGGTCTGTGACTCAGCTGCTTCTCTCTCTGTCCTTGGTTTATGCCCTTACTGTTAAATGTGCCCTCTTGTTTTCCCTCACACCCTTTGACCTGTCACCTTTCTGTTCTGTGACTGGCTGTTTCTTCTTACTCTGCACTAGGAGGTAGGTACCCCTCCTCGATCCCAGTAGAAGTTGCCCCTAACTACTGATACAGGGTCAAATATATTAATTAAGATTAGGCTTGAGGGTGGCCGTAAACTGATCCTAGATCTGTGGTTAGGGACAACTTCTCTCCCAACCTTCCCTCCCTCCCTGCAGCTGCCTCATCCTGAGGACCCATGCTAACATGTAGATCTAGTGGTTAATCTTCTTAGTCAACAGATGTATCAGCTGCTAGCTGGTTAGTGCTCATCTATTAGCTTGCTGACCTGACCAGGAAAAACTCAGGGGCCTAGTTATTATAGAATCTAGCTTAAATAAGGCCCAAGGAAGGGGTGCATTTATTTAATTTTGGTCATGGGTTTGCACTTGGAGAATGTGTTCTGTATGCTACAGTATGTGTTGATCTTGTGGTGTTCTGAGTTCATCCTGCTGCTGCCCTCCAGGCCTGAAACACACATGCTGCTGCCCTCCAGGCCTCAAAAACATATCTTGCTGCTGCCCTCCAGGCCTGAAACGCATCCTGCTGCTTCCTACTTCCTCCTCCTATCTGGGTGCGTCTCAAATGGCCTCCTATATAGTGCACTACTGGTGAAAATAGTGCACTATATTGTAGAGTGCCATTTGGGATGAAACCTATCTATCCATTGGGATCCCCCTCTTTCCATCCCACCGGCTGCGCTTGCCAGATAATTTTAGTTTGTTTTCATCTCGGAGTTGCATGCATTACATCTGTATGCTAATTTTAGCATCCTTTTGGAAGGAGCTGCCTGTTAGCCACCTTGGTTTTTATGATTTAGTTAAATGGGTCATTACTGCAGCCTGTCGGGTAGTTAAATGGGTCATTACTGCAGCCTGTCGGGTAGTTAAATGGGTCATTACTGCAGCCTGTCGGGTAGTTAAATGGGTCATTACCGCAGCCTGTCGGGTAGGTAAATGGGTCATTACCGCAGCCTGTCGGGTAGGTAAATGGGTCATTACTGCAGCCTGTCAGGTAGGTAAATGGGTCATTACCGCAGCCTGTCAGGTAGTTAAATGGGTCATTACTGCAGCCTGTCGGGTAGGTAAATGGGTCATTACTGCAGCCTGTCAGGTAGGTAAATGGGTCATTACTGCAGCCTGTCAGGTAGGTAAATGGGTCATTACCGCAGCCTGTCAGGTAGTTAAATGGGTCATTACTGCAGCCTGTCGGGTAGGTAAATGGGTCATTACTGCAGCCTGTCGGGTAGGTAAATGGGTCATTACTGCAGCCTGTCGGGTAGGTAAATGGGTCATTACTGCAGCCTGTCGGGTAGGTAAATGGGTCATTACCGCAGCCTGTCAGGTAGGTAAATGGGTCATTACCGCAGCCTGTCGGGTAGGTAAATGGGTCATTACCGCAGCCTGTCGGGTAGGTAAATGGGTCATTACCGCAGCCTGTCGGGTAGGTAAATGGGTCATTACCGCAGCCTGTCGGGTAGGTAAATG
This sequence comes from Salmo salar, assembly GCF_965601325.2. Taxonomy (NCBI): domain Eukaryota; kingdom Metazoa; phylum Chordata; class Actinopteri; order Salmoniformes; family Salmonidae; genus Salmo; species Salmo salar. Next base: position 91,909,552 of record NC_138291.1, on the reverse strand, counting down.
GGTCATTACCGCAGCCTGTCGGGTAGGTAAATGGGTCATTACCGCAGCCTGTCGGGTAGGTAAATGGGTCATTACCGCAGCCTGTCGGGTAGGTAAATGGGTCATTACCGCAGCCTGTCGGGTAGGTAAATGGGTCATTACCGCAGCCTGTCGGGTAGGTAAATGGGTCATTACCGCAGCCTGTCGGGTAGGTAAATGGGTCATTACCTCAGCCTGTCGGGTAGGTAAATGGGTCATTACTGCAGCCTGTCGGGTAGTTACAGTGCCTTTGGAAAGTATTCAGACCCCTTGACTTTTTTCACATTTTGTTAGGTTACAGCCTTATTCTAAAATGGATTGGTTTTTTTTCACTCATCAATAATGACAAAGCAAAAACAGGTTGTTTAGAAATTTGTGCTAATTCATAAATGTGTAAACTGATATTACATTTACATAATTATTCAGACCCTTCACTCAGTACTTTGTTGAAGCACCTTTGGCAGCGATTACAGCCTCGAGTCTTCTTGGGTATGACGCTACAAGCTTGGCACACCTGTATTTGGGGAATTTCTCTGCAGTGCTGTCAGGTTGGATGGGGAGCGTCGCTGCACAGCCATTTTCAGCTTTCTCCAGAGATGTTCGATCAGGTTTAAGTCCAGGCTCTGGCTGGGCCATTCAAGGACATTCAGAGACTTGTCCTGAAGGCACTCCTGTGTTGTCTTGGCTGTGTGCTTAGGGTTGTTGTCCTGTTGGAAGCTGAACCTTTGCCCCAGTCTAAAGCCCTGACTGCTCTATAGCAGGTTTTCATCAAGGATCTCTCTCTATACTTTGCTCTGTTCATCTTTCCCTCAATCCTGACTAGTCTCCCAGTCCCTGCTGCTGAAAAACATCACAGCATGATGCTGCCACCACCATGCTTCACCGTAGGGATGGTGCCAGGTTTTCTCCAGACATGATGCTTGGCATTCAGGCCAAAGAATTCAATCTTGGTTTCATCGGACCAGAGATTCTTGTTTCTCATGGTCTGAGAGTCTTTAGGTGCCTTTTGGCAAACTCCAAGCGGGCTGTCATGTGCCTTTTACTGAGGAGTGTCTTCCGTCTGGCCACTCTACCATAAAGGCCTGATTGGTGGAGTGCTGCAGAGATGGTTGTCATTCTGGAAGGTTCTCCCATCTCCACAGAGGAACTTTGGAGCGCTGTTAGAGTGACCATCGGGTTCTTCACCTCCCTGACCAAGGCCTTTCTCCCCAGATTGCTCATTTTGGCTGTGCGGCCAGCTCTAGGAAGAGTTGGTGTTTCCAAACTTCTTCCATTTAAGAATGATGGAGGCCACTGTGTTCTTGGATCTTCAATGCTGCAGAAATGTGTTGGTACTCTTCCCCAGATCTGTGCCTCGACACAATCCCGTCTCGGACCTCCACAGACAATTCCTTCAACCTCATGGCTTGGTTATTACTCTTACATGCACTGACAACTGTGGGACCTTTATATAGACAGGTTTGTGCCTTTCCAAATCATGTCCAATCAATTGAATTTACCACAGGTGGAATCAAATTGTAGAACATCTCAAGGATGATCAATGGTTGCTTTTCCTTCACTCTGCAGTCTCTGCAACTCAACCCAATTTGAGATGGTTTAGGATAATGTTGGGTGATTTGTGGAGGCTAGGTCATCTGATGCAGCACTCCATCACTCTCCTTCTTGGTCAAATAACCCTTACACAGCCTGGAGGTGTTTTTGGGGTCATTGTCCTGTTGAAAAACAAATGATAGTGGGACTAAGTGCAAACCAGATGGGATGGTGTATCGCTGCAGAATGCTGTGGTAGTCATGCTGGTTAAGTGTGCCTTGAATTCTAAATAAATCACAGACGGTGTCACCAGCAAAGCATCCCCACAGCATCACACCTCCATGCTTCACGGTGGGAACCACACATGTGGTGATCATCTGTTCACCTACTCTGTGTCTCACAAAGACATGTCGGTTGGAACCAAAAATCTCAAATTTGGACTCATCAGACCAAAGGACAGATTTCCACCGGTCTAATGTCCATTGCTTGTGTTTCTTGGCCCTGATCCACCCCCTAAAATATAAAGTATAATAATACCAGAGTAATACTATAGTAATCATAAGTATACTAACATAGTATTACTTATAATTACATGGATTATTGACTGCTTGCATCATTTTGGTTTAATTAACAAACTCAAATAATCCTTTAATCTGGACAACTGTAGAGAATTATCTGCATTTATCTGCTGACAAAGGCTTGACTCGAAGAGTTAATGCTAACTCCATATCATTAAGGAGATATTCTTCCTGAAAAAATGCAGCGTCTGAGAATTGTATGTTGTTCCTCACACTCCCTGGTTGGCCGGACAGACTGGCTTCCCGGTACAGAGAGGGATTTGGCCAAGTGAAAAGAACTGAGTTCAGACTATGATGAATGCTTCTATAAAATGGGACCACATCCCCATTTTGTATTGATTGTTAGTACTTGATCAGGAATTTAAACAAGTAAACTCATTGCAGTAAACTCGCTTACTAGTGTATGTTACAGAAATGCGGAATGAGTAATTGTCCCTCTCTTTTCACTTTATATCTGCAAAATAATGAAATAAAATTAAGATGTATCACTTTTAAGAGGCAAATGTCTTTATTATGCAGTGGGCTGGGTATACTGTGATGTCAGTCTGAATGCATTGCCACCCCTGACCAATGAACCACGCTCCCCAGCTCCGGCTGCATTTCTGGGATTTCTCCCCAAATTCAACCCACATTTTCACTGTTTTCACAAGCAATACCTGAACTGCTTTGGGACCTCTAGGGAGGCTGAGGGGTGGGAGATATTGGGCCCCTGATTGAATCAGCCTAATGGACAGACTGCCAATCAGATAGGAAGAGTACCCTACAGTCTGAGGGCTGGACTATAGGCTAGTCTGTCTGTCTCAAAGGAAATGTTCATAATTGCTGTTGCAGTTTGCACTGAAATTAGTCTATGAGAAAGGCTTTGCTGGTTGCTGAAAGGTCGACATTAAGCAGCCTCCATCTAAACCCTTTCCCATAGTATTGTATATGCCCAAGAGATTAGCATCCACATGCCATGCTAGGGTATATTCAGGAGGGTGCAACATTACAGAACATTCAGTTAGAAATAGATTGCCTAGAACAGATATCATGTAGAATATAGGGAATCAGGTGAACTCTATACATTACGGTTAGTATTGCAGATAGAAATGTATCACCTCATTGGCTGTGTAGCCTACAGCACTGCCTCTCTGCATGGCTTGGCCAATGGCTCTTCCTTGTCTGTGGTTGTTACTCAACATGTCTCTCTCTGAGGATGTAACTGTTGTTACTCAACATGTCTCTCTCTGAGGATGTAACTGTTGTTACTCAACATGTCTCTCTCTGAGGATGTAACTGTTGTTACTCAACATGTCTCTCTCTGAGGATGTAACTGTTGTTACTCAACATGTCTCTCTGAGGATGTAACTGTTGTTACTCAACATGTCTCTCTGAGGATGTAACTGTTGTTACTCAACATGTCTCTCTGAGGATGTAACTGTTGTTACTCAACATGTCTCTCTGAGGATGTAACTGTTGTTACTCAACATGTCTCTCTGAGGATGTAACTGTTGTTACTCAACATGTCTCTCTGAGGATGTAACTGTTGTTACTCAACATGTCTGGTATATTTCTCTACAGGTGGAAGAGTGAAGACCTGGAAGAGACGGTGGTTCATTCTGACTGACAACTGCCTGTACTACTTTGAATACACAACGGTAAGTTAGTGTGTGGTTTTATCAATGAGAGACCTCCGTAGCAGATGCAGCCTGGCCATTTGACCTACATGCACCATGGTCCAGCAATTAACACAATGCATGGAACCATCTGGGAGGTCTGCTGCACATCTGGCCTAGCCCAGACCCCCCCCCCCCCCCTATTATCCTATACACACTGATGAGAGCACAGCCCCAACACACCACAGCTTAGAGCCCACTCCCAGCACTGAGCCCAGTCCCTGGACGTCCCCTCCCTGCTGTGTTCTCTCATTAAGAGAAAGACCGGGCTGTTCTGTTCAAGGTCTCCTCAGCCCCCAGACACAATAGAAGCCCACTGTCGGATTGGGTTACTTCTCCCATAAGTAACTTCCTCATACAGTTGAATATTGCTGATTTATACACACTTATGTGAATAACACACATTACAAATGTGTTTTTTAGTTATTGAACCAGCTGCACAAAACAATTGGCCTGTAAGTATATGCTGTGTGGCTACATATTAAATAAATGAATGGGTTCTTCATGTCTGCAGGACAAGGAACCTCGTGGGATCATTCCTTTGGAGAACCTCAGTATAAGAGAGGTGGATGAGCCCAGGAAACCTGTAAGTTCCTCAAAATATACTGAAACACTTTCTAAGAAAGGGCTAATAAAGCACTGAACACTTCTAGTCCCTCTTCACCGGGACTCACTGTCCCTCTTCACCGGGACTCACTGTCCCTCTTCACCGTAACTAATTATTTGTCTTCACCGTAACTAGTTCTGTACTCTCACCTCTCTCTATTTTGGACCCTGTTGTCCAATCAGAACTGTTTCGAGCTCTACAACCCCAACCACAAGGGTTCGCTGATCAAGGCGTGTAAGACTGAGGCGGACGGCCGGGTCGTCGAGGGCAACCACACAGTGTACAGGATATCAGCGCCCACCACAGAGGAGAAGGAAGAGTGGATCAAATCCATCAAGTATGTTTTTGGCTGTAACCCACCTAAGGTTTTGGGAGTTTTACCCCCATGTAAACACAACAGATATTACTCACCTGGGTCCAAAGCCCATAGTCATCTGTTAGGAGACACCAGTGAATCTCAACGATTCAATGGCAAAGCTAGGATTAAACCAGTATGTATGTATCCACTGACGCTTCTTTGAAGATGGGTTGGTCTTCACACACAGCACCATGTGTGAACTCTTTGATGTAACTGTGTGACAGACTAACCCATATGGCTGAGAGGCTCACTTTCTCAGTGTGCGGTAGACAAGACTGGGCTCGGAGTTGCTCTGAGCTCTCTGGAGGTTAAATGGGTTTCTGTTTGATAAAGACATTTACATTTACGTCATTTAGCAGACGCTCTTATCCAGAGCGACTTACAAATTGGTGCATTCACCTCATGATATCCAGTGGAACAACCACTTTACAATAGTACATCTATATCTTTTTGTGGGGGGGTTAGAAGGATTACTTAATCCTATCCCAGGTATTCCTTAAAGAGGTGGGGTTTCAGGTGTCTCCGGAAGGTGGTGATTGACTCCGCTGTCCTGGCGTCGTGAGGGAGCTTGTTCCACCATTGGGGTGCCAGAGCAGCGAACAGTTTTGACTGGGCTGAGCGGGAACTGTGCTTCCGCAGAGGTAGGGAGGCGAGCAGGCCAGAGGTGGATGAACGCAGTGCCCTTCTTTGGGTGTAGGGACTGATCAGAGCCTGAAGGTACGGAGGTGCCGTTCCCCTCACAGCTCCGTAGGCAAGCACCATGGTCTTGTAGCAGATGCGAGCTTCAACTGGAAGCCAGTGGAGTGTGCGGAGGAGCGGGGTGACGTGAGAGAACTTGGGAAGGTTGAACACCAGACGGGCTGCGGCGTTCTGGATGAGTTGTAGGGTTTTGATGGCACAGGCAGGGAGCCCCGCCAGCAGCGAGTTGCAGTAATCCAGACGGGAGATGACAAGTGCCTGGATTAGGACCTGCGCCGCTTCCTGTGTGAGGCAGGGTCGTACTCTGCGAATGTTGTAGAGCATGAACCTACAGGATCGGGTCACCGCCTTGATGTTAGCGGAGAACGACAGGGTGTTGTCCAGGGTCACGCCAAGGCTCTTAGCACTCTGGGAGGAGGACCGTGAGTTGTCAACCGTGATGGCGAGATCATGGAACGGTCAGTCCTTCCCCGGGAGGAAGAGTAGCTCCGTCTTGCCGAGGTTCAGCTTGTGGTGATCCGTCATCCACACTGATATGTCTGCCAGACATGCAGAGATGCGATTCGCCACCTGGTTATCAGAAGGGGGAAAGGAGAAGATTAATTTTGTGTCGTCTGCGTAGCAATGATAGGAGAGACCATGTGAGGATATGACAGAGCCAAGTGACTTGGTGTATAGCGAGAATAGGAGAGGGCCTAGAACTGAGCCCTGGGGGACACCAGTGGTGAGGAGACGGATTCTCGCCATGCCACCTGGTAGGAGCGACCTGTCAGGTAGGACGCAATCCAAGTGTGAGCCGTGCCGGAGATGCCCAACTCGGAGAGGGTGGAGAGGAGGATCTGATGGTTCACAGTATCAAAGGCAGCAGATGGGTCTAGAAGGATGAGAGTGGAGGAGAGAGAGTTAGCTTTAGCAGTGCGGAGAGCCTCCGTGACACAGAGAAGAGCAGTCTCAGTTGAATGACCAGTCTTGAAACCTGACTGATTTGGATCAAGAAGGTAATTCTGAGAGAGATAGCAAGAGAGCTGGCCAAGGACGGCACGCTCAAGAGTTTTGGAGAGGAAAGAAAGAAAGAAGGGATACTGGTCTGTAGTTGTTGACATCGGAGGGATCGAGTGTAGGTTTTTTGAGAAGGGGTGCAACTCTCGCTCTCTTGAAGATGGAAGGGACGTAGCCAGCGGTCAAGGATGAGTTGATGAGCGAGGTGAGGTAAGGGAGAAGGTCTCCGGAAATGGTCTGGAGAAGAGAGGAGGGGATAGGGTCAAGCGGGCAGGTTGTTGGGCGGCCGGCCGTCACAAGTCGCAAGATTTCATCTGGAGAGAGGGGGGAGAAAGAGATCAAAGCATAGGGTAGGGCAGTGTGAGCAGGACCAGTGGTGTCGTTTGACTTAACCTCTATGGGCAAGGCGGGACGAATTCGTCCCACCTACGTAACAGCCACCTGAAATTCAGTGGCGCGATTTTTGAATCGTTTGAAATACTATTACTTCAATTTCTCAAACATATGACTATTTTACAGCTATTTAAAGACAAGACTCTCCTTAATCTAACCACACTGTCCGATTTCAAAAAGGCTTTACAACGAAAGCAAAACATTAGATTATGTCAGGAGAGTACCCAGACAGAAATAATCAGACACCCATTTTTCAAGCTAGCATATGATGTCACAAAAACCCAAACCACAGCTAAATGCAGCACAAACCTTTTATGATCTTCATCAGATGACACACCTAGGACATTATGTTATACAATACATGCATGTCTGTTCAATCAAGTTCATATTTATATAAAAAAACAGCTTTTTACATTAGCATGTGACGTTCAGAAAAAGCATACCCCCCCGCAAACTTCCGGGGAATTTACTAACAGTTTGCTAAATTACTCACGATAAACGTTCACAAAAAGCATAACAATTATTTTAAGAATTATAGATACAGAACTCCTCTATGCACTCGATATGTCCGATTTTAAAATAGCTTTTCGGATGAAGCACATTTTGCAATATTCTAAGTACATAGCCCGGCATCACAGGGCTAGCTATTTAGACACCCACGCAGTTCAGCCTTCACCAAAATCACATTTCCTATAAGAAAAATGTTCTTACCTTTCTTGTTCTTCGTCAGAATGCAGTCCCAGGACTACTTCTTCAATAACAAATGTAGGTTTGGTCCCAAATAATCCATCGTTATATCCAAACAGCGACGTTTTGTTCGTGAGTTCTAGACACTATCAGAATGGTAATCCACGGTCACGAGCATAGCGCATGGCGTGACAAAAAATTTCTAAATATTCCATTGCCATACTTCGAAGCATGTCAACCGCTGTTTAAAACCAATTTTTATGCCATTTATCTCGTAGAAAAGCGATAATATTCCGACCAGGAATCTGCAATAAACTAAACAGCCGAATTAAAATACTCCACGGGGGCTAATCGCGCACGCGCCTCATCCCATTGTCACCTAATGGGACACTTGAATAAAGCGATAATCTGTTTCAGCCTGAGGCTGCCTCGTCAACCTTCATGATTTTCCCGCGTCCTGAGAGCCTATTGGAGCCCTGGGAATTGTCACGTTACAGCTAAGATCCTTACTTTTCAATAAACAGATGCAAGATGCACGACTCCTTGTCAGACAGGCCACTTCCTGCATGAAACCTTGTCAGGTTTTTGCCTGCCATAGGAGTTCTGTTATACTCACAGACACCATTCAAACAGTTTTAGAAACTTTAGGGTGTTTTCTATCCAAACCTGAACAATAATATGCATATTCTAGCTTCTGAGTTGGTGTAGGAGGCAGTTAAAAATGGGCACATATTTTTTCCAAAATTCTCAATACTGCCCCCTAGCCCAAACAGGTTAACAAACGAGGATCGGATGTCATCGACCTTCTTTTCAAAATGGTTGACGAAGTCATCCGCAGAGAGGGGGGGGGGGGGGGGGATTCAGGAGGGAGAAGGTGGCAAAGAGCTTCCTAGGGTTAGAGGCAGATGCTTGGAATTTAGAGGTAGAAAGTGGCTTTAGCAGCAGAAACGGAGGAAGAAAATGTGGAGAGGAGGGAGTGAAAAGATGCCAGGTCCGCAGGGAGGCTAGTTTTCCTCCATTTCCGCTCGGCTGCCCGGAGCCCTGTTCTGTGAGCTCGCAATGAGTCGTCAAGCCACGGAGCAGGAGGGGAGGACCGAGCCAGTCGGGAGGATAGGGGACATAGAGAGTCAAAGGATGCAGAAAGGGAGGAGAGGAGGGTTGAGGAGGCAGAATCAGGAGATTGGTTGGAGAAGGATTGAGCAGAGGGACGAGATGATAGGATGGAAGAGGAGAGAGTAGCAGGAGAGAGAAGGTTGTGACGGCGCAATACCATCTGAGTAGGGGCAGAGTGGGTAGTGTTGGAGGAGTGCGAGAGGGAAGAGGATACAAGGTAGTGGTCGGAGACTTGGAGGGGAGTTGCAGTGAGATTGGTAGAAGAACAGCATCTAGTAAAGATGAGGTCAAGCGTATTGCCTGCCTTGTGAGTAGGGGGGGACGATGAGAGGGTGAGGCCAAAAGAGGAGAGGAGTGGAAAGGAGGCAGAGAGAAATGAGTCAAAGGTAGACAGACGTAGGGAGGTTAAAGTCACCCAGAATTGTGAGGGGTGAGCCATCCTCAGGAAAGGAACTTATCAAGGCGTCAAGCTCATTGATGAACTCTCCATGGAAACCCTGTAGATTGTCCTGTAGGCAGGAGAGCTAGAACACACACACTACTCTCTTTTTCTAGCATTCTGCCTCAATTCATTTCTCTTCATGTTTTTGCAAAATCCACACTATTTATCAGACACTAATGCTGTCTAGTTAAGGAGAGAAATAATGATGAAAGTGCTGTGTTAAATTGGACCCAGAGGGTGATTGATCATAGCTCCTCTCAGCTGAGCTTTCCAATGATCAATATCGGCTGGGGAAATCATATTATATGATGCTCTCATCAGGCATGAAGATATAGAAACACCATTAGGATTGAACGCTGGGTTTCCATTAGAACCAACAGAATAGATTTTTCTGCTCGTGCCACAACCTTATTGGCAAGCTTGTTTGGATGAAGTGGATGCCATACACAGGGGAACATGATTATGTCAACTTTAGTTCTGCAATGATCATAACTTTAGATAGGATGTTGGAAAATGAGTTTACAGTGGGAGAATTGGGGAAACCAGTGCCAATCCTAGTCCATACCAGCCCTGTATGAAATCTCAGCCATAGGTCAACTTTATAGGACTCCATTGTTGTAGCTGTCAGACTGAGACAGTGTGACAGACTGTGCAGAAGAGGCCAGACCTGGGTTGCTTTACCTCACACACACCCTCTCTGTACTCTGAGTCCGCTTCAGTCTCCCCTGTGGTCAGCATGATACACACACCGAACGGCCATCCCAGCATGTCCTGTGTTCCTACTGCCAGGAAAGCAGTGAATTACTTGGCCCTATTACGGTCCCGTTGGATGCAAGGCTTGGACCTCTATCGGTTTTCCCCTCTGCAGTCTCCAAGGGAAAATAGGGGTGTATTATAGTCTAGACCATCTGCACTAATGTCCTGTCAACTCTTTTCAATTTTTACTAATGACATGCCACTGACTTTGTTAAGTGTTGCAGTGATTTCAGTCGCTGTAGTAGCTGACGTGTATAGTGTTGCGTCATCCACATACATGGACACACTCAGAGCTGCCGTTCGTTTCAGAATGGGTGGCAAAGAATAAGTTAGTCCTAAATATTTCAAAAACTAAAAGCATTGTATTTTGGACAAATCATTCACTAAACCTTAACTAAATCTTGTAATGAATAATGTGGTGATTGAGCAAGTTGAGGTGACTAACCCTGGATTTTAAACTGTCATGGTCAAAACATATTGATACAACAGTAACTAAGACGGAGAGAAGTCTGTCCATAATAAAGCGCTACTCTGCCTTCTTAACAGTACTATCAACAAGGCAGGTCCTACAGCCTCTGGTTTTGTCTCACCTAGACTACTGTTCAGTCGTGTGGTCAGGTGCCACAAAGAGGGACTTGGGAAAATTGCAATTGGCTCAGAACGGGGCAGCACAGCTGGTCCTTGGATGTACACAGAGAGCTAATATTAATAATATGCATGTCAATCTCTCCTGGCTGAAAGTGGAGGAGAGATTTCATCACTACTTGTATTTATAAGAGGTATTGACATGTTGAGTGCACCAAGGTGTCTGTTTGAACTACTGGCACACAGCTCGGACACCCATGCATACCCTACAAGACATGCCACGAGGTCTCTTCACAGTTCATGTCCAGAACAGAATTTGGGAAGTGCACAGTACTACACAGAGCCATGACTACATGGAACTCTATTCCACATCAAGTAACTCATGCAAGCAGTATAATTAAATTTAAAAAATAACAGAAAAATACACCTTTTGGAACAGCGGGGACTGTGAAGCAACACAAACATGCATACAAACACACAATAACATACGCACTATACACACGTACCCATGGATTTTGTAGATATGTGGTAGTAGAGTAGGGGCCTGAGGGCACACACTTAGTGTGTTGTGAATGTATAACTGCTTTAATTTTGATGGACCCCAGGAATAGTAGCTGCTGCCTTGGCAGGAACTAATGGGGATCCATAATAAATACAAATGAGAAACTGCTTGATTGTGTTACAGCTCTGAGGTCCTCTGTCAGAGCAGAATGATGCAATGCAATGTTTTTCTTGGACAACAATGTAGGTTAAAATGTGAACTGTGCTGATACTGAATGTAGTAAAGCTGGGGAAATGATTCCCCCGCCTGCTCATGAAGGGTAAAGCTGGGGAAATGATTCCCCGCCTGCTCATGAAGGGTAAAGCTGGGGAAATGATTCCCCCGCCTGCTCATGAAGACGTACATAGGCTACTGTAATACACAACCATTGTCTGGTTATGAAAAATAATCTCTTCTTTCTGCAGAGCAAGCATCAGCAGGGATCCTTTCTATGACATGCTGGCAACCAGGAAGCGGAGAATAGCCAATAAGAAGTGAGGAGGAGCGCCTGGCCACACCCTCCCCATCATCAGTGACACCAGCATAGACCCCGGTCTGTCCAGGAGACCAGGGGGGTCTCTTTCACTCAGCCCAGGGACAGGACACATGGCTAGACTGCCACAGCAGAGACCAGGGTAAGGGGATCCAGATGTAGTGGGGAATTGACTTTGGATGCTACACCTCTCCACTTCATCAGTATGGATAAAGGACAAGATGGGGAAGGGCACTTGATATTTTGGTCATCAATTTCTTTTCAGATGTATGTGTGAATACAATTCACACAACTGTAAATTCTATGAAGTGTGAATGCACAGTATTGTGAGGACACAATGAGAAACAGTATGGTCTGTGCTTCGTCAGCCATATAAGCAGGCTCAAAGAAACATGGATATTGTTGCCCTCTAGTGGGTGAGTTGAGTATGATTTCAATGTCGGAGGAGCCTCAATTTATGAATCAGCTGGTCTGATTTTCCACCCCTAAAACGATTGACACTAATACAATAGGGATGGGTTTTTATTTTTTTCAATTTCTGTTTAACAATGAGATGCCCATGCCAGAGAGATATCTCTATGGTGAAGGATGCCATTTTGTCTTAGAGCTATAATACATTGTCATGTTTGTGGGACAGTTATCTAAAGCTAGTTTATCTATTGATTCAAAGTCCACCACTATAAAAAATATTTTTCATATTATTTTCTCTAATTACAAAAATGTTTTTTCATCTTTACATAGTGTGTGTGTGTATATATACACTGTACATAATGTTTATCATTTGTGTAGCATGTAAAAGTTATGGCTAGCCTACACCCGCTTAAAGTTGAGCATTACAGAGTACATACTGCAGTGGAAGAAACCCTGAACTCCAACTCCTCAGAGCAAATGGAGGAAAAAAAAGATTGTTCATATTTCTAAAAAACAGATAATGACGTAACAGCCAAGCCAGCTCAAGGTGAAACAACTCCTCACTAGGGGCTCAACTCAATCTGGATCGCTGAAGTTCAGCGTCATGATTGAAATACAAAGGCAACGTTCCTGCATGTACAGTGAACACATATGTCGGCTCAATCGGAAATGATCTTTTCATTTCTATCGCGCAATCTGTAACGCTTCAGTGATAGACTGAAGAGCGCCTCAAGGTTTGGATCTACAACACCCCAGGGTGAAACTGACAGATCAGTGAACTTTCTACAGGTCCAAGTTGTGTAAAAGTTCACAAGATTCTCAGCGTTGCAGGAGCCTTTGAACTGTTGAGGATTTTGAATAAAATAGAATGTTCAGATATTCCCCTGTGTCACTGACCAGTCTGACATGTGACTATGAACTGAGTACCCAGTCCTGGTTTGAACTCCCTCACTGTCATTGTGTAACCTAGAAACCAATATGAAAAATGACCTTATGCCTGTTAGCCTTGAATCCAGAGTGTTTCAGTCTTGTCTGACGATCTTAAAAGCAATCAATTAAACAATAGCTCATAAGCAAAATCTTTTACCAAAATTCAGAGAACGGACTTCATCCGTCCAATACAAAGGCAGACACTATTCCCATCAGTGTGTACATGCCCAGTTAATCAACAGCTTTCACTCCAACAAACAATGTGTGTAAACAAAGTAAGATGAGTTACTTTGACATTAGCAAATGTATTTACGGCTTTTTATATACCTTGTACAATGTATAAATTTGACATGCTATTGTAGAACTAAAAACATGTTAACATGAACATTGTGTTTTTAGGTAGAAAAAAACCAAAACAAGCAAACCATCCTACCCATTTCACTGACTTGTGTCCATAGAACAAGGTCTAAATTACATCGTGGTAATTCTCTAAAACAAAACTATTCTCTATTTGTATTCCTGATACAGGACTTATGTATAAAAAAAAATAACTGATAGTACAGTTCAAAATTAAATTCACAGTATTTGTTATGGATGCTAGAAAACAGAATTTGTTTAAAAGCAGAAACACAGGTCCAAAGCCATAAGTGGTAACATGATTAATTTTCCGCTTTTTTTTCATGCTTGAATAACAAGTTAAAATCATTGGAAATCTCAGTGAGAGCGAGGGAAATCTTTCTTCTCCTGTGAAGGATTCAGAGAGACGATCTTAGGCTTTAGAAAGTAACAAAGAGCTGTCCTGAAGTCTCTCCAGGGTAGGTGGAGTTGTGTTAAGTGCACATGTAGTCACAACAGCCCAGCTGCATGGGGCCCAGGCCAGCTCCTCCTTCTCCAGACACTACTCACTCCATAACATTTCCCTCCATCAGAGAGGTTTTATACCTCCACCTATACAGATATGTGGATAATGGTGACAAACTTGTAGCCAACTGATGTCCTATCAAACAGGTCATCTCCTAGGCAACAAAACTATTCGTCTTCCTCTTTTTGGATTATTTAACCAGTTGATCAGTTCTCTGAGGAGGAATAAGTCTCGTTTGAACAAAGTCCTGAGTCTTCCACTGTGCAGCTTATTCTTTTGTTAATTATTTATCATAATGTACATTGAGTGACAAGTGTACACCGCTGAAGAGTGAATTTGAAAAAAAAAATCTTTAAAAAAGAGAATCTAGTAGAATCTTAATTTCTCATGTGGTAAAAATACAGTATATTCCCAATAATACAGCACCACGTTCAAATATTCGGGATGACATTCCTGTTGCCGTTGAATTTCACTTTTATATAAAGGTTGATATTTAAAGTAAAGTATTCCAAGTCTGCAATGAGAGGGAAAGATGTCAGGTTTGCAGACAGTCCCATCTGTCTTTACACAATCAAGATGAGTTGAAATCGGCTCCTGTTTTTCCACTCATAACCATGCATAGAGATTCTGAGAGTAAGACAGCGGCAAAGGAAAGATACTTACATTGTTCTGTGTCTCTGGTCAAACAGAGAAAATCTACTGTCTAAGGTCATTGCACAGTCCATTGGTAGAACATTCGTGGGAGTTTCCATTGGGTTGACCTAAGCCATTACCTACAACAAAACATTATGGTCAAAATGATAGATTAACACCGTGACAAACTGAGAAACAACTGCACCTATAGAAACCACATCTGCTTGTTTTTTTACCTGTGTGTTCGTTGAAGTGGCGGTGCGATGCGTTTTGAGGAGCTGCTGTTGGTGATCCATCACGAGAGGAGAAGGAGCTGTCGTTGTCATCGGCGCGATGGCGTTTCTTGGGGTAGCTGTTGTCATAGCCATCGTCCTGGTAACGTCGCTTCTTGCTCGCCCTCTCATCGTCGCTGCTGCTTGCCCTGCGACCCTCCCGGGGGGCATTGGGGTCACGGTGCCCCTCGGAACTCTGGGTAGAGCGGATCTCACCCCCCGACTTCTCATCCTCTGTGTCATTGTCGTACCTCCTACTTTTCTTGTGTTTGGAGGAACTGCTGCCGTCGGCTGCCCTGTCAGAGGAATCCACGTCAAAGGTCCTGGAAGAAAGAACACCCAGGTCAGAGTTAATATAGATCAGTTGTTACTTTATCTGACATTGTCTCATTGTGGAGGCTTAAGAGAGAAGACTGCCTTACCTATTCTCTCGGTGCCTCTCTCTGTCCTTGGACTTCTTCTTCTTGCTCTTCTTGGGTTTCTTGGCCCGACGCTCCTCAGAGCTGTCCTTTCTCTCCTCTCTGTGAGGCTCGGGTTGTTTCTCCTGGGCTGGGGAAAGGGCTGGGCGAGGGAGGGACTGACTGGGCTTGGTGCTGGAGCTCAGTGGGGTGGGCAGGGGGGTCTCCTGTGAAGGGTAGTAACCCCTCTCTTTACCTTCATCCCTCCACCTTGAGCGTCCATGAGGCTCCTCTCTGTGTGGGAGGCTGTGGTGGCTGTGCTCCCTCCTGTCACTTTTCCTGTCCTCTCTCATTCTGTGGTGGTAATGGTGGTGACAGCGGTCCCTGTCCCTCTCTCTGGGGTGATAGCGTCGCTGCGAGAGGAATGCCTCAGACTCCCAGTTCCGGTGTCTGTCCCGGCTGAGCGAGCGGTCCCGGTACGACCGGTGGTGGTCTCTGTCTCGGTGATCTCGCCGGTGCCGGTAGTGGTCTGAGTCATGGTCCCGGTTGCGTTCACGGCTCCTGTCCCGGTGGTACCTATCCCCTTCTCCGTTTTTATCCCGGTCAGAAGAGTACAGCCGGTCTCGATCCCTATCGCGGTCTGAAGAATGTAGTCGGCCTTTCTCCTTATCCCGATCGGAAGAGTTCAACCCGCCTTTCTCCTCCCGATCGGAAGAGTACATCTGGTCTCTTCCCTCTCTGGAGCTGGGCTTTCCATCCAGCCCTGCAGCTGGGCTGTTCTGGGTCTCCCTGACGTCCTCCCCAGATCCCCTGTGTGGGGCTCCGAGGCCTTTCGTGGCCCCCAGGCCTGGTCCGGAGAGGGCTGGGGTACTGAGGGCGCGGGGGGTGGGCTGGAGGAATAAGACCCCAGGGTTGGAGCTGGATTCCCTCAAGGCGGTAAGTGGTTTAGCTCCAACATCAGCCATTGAGGATGGAGGTTTAGCAGCAGTTGATGGTGCGTGGTGAGGGAGGGGGCCAGAGTGAGTTTTAGCCCTTTTCTCTGGGGTGAGGGAGAGGCGGCTGTCGATGTCGGCACTGTGCAGGCCTTGAGAGGTGCTGGCCTGGCTGGGGGTGGCGCAATACACCTCTTTGCTGTAGAAAAAGACAACATTTCATGAATTACTGGATCTTCAAATCATCAAGCAAAGTGGATCAAAAAAAGAGGATTTGATCACGCTCACCTTGGGCCACTGTGGTGAGCCTCCACCCCATTAGACATGCTGGAACCCAAACCGGGCGACATCGCATGACCGTTACCGTGGATCTGCACAACAACAGACACATGAGTACACAGGTGTTTGTGTGAATCCGTTCACTAATGTGATTTGTGGAGTTCAGTAAAGTATTTAAAATGTGTGTCGACTGAGTATAGGTACCTTCTCAGGGTGTTTGATGCCATTGATGTTGCAGTGTCCGTTCTGGCTGAGTTTGGAGAAGCTGTTGGTCCCGTTACGGTGCATGGTAGCCTGGCCGTTACCGATGCCGTTGGTCTTGAGGGCCAGCACTCTGGGGACGGGGCCGTAGATGGTCTCGCCCTTCCTCCCGTTAACGTGAGGCTTAGCCGTGCCGTTCCCCAGACCACTGCCTCCCTCCTGGTCCGACTCCTCTGACGACTCCTGGCCGTACGGCACCAGCAACGACGCCCCGTGACCATTACCGGAGGGAGTGCCGTTAACGCGAGGATCCCGGGGCGTAGACATGTCTGATGTAGACTGTGATGAAGAGGACGGCTCGGCGTACGAGGATGATGAGGGGCGGATCTGTTTGCCCTGACCTATGAAGAAGGAGAGCTTCTGGCGCTTGGCGGGGTCAGGGATGCCTGTGGGACGGCTGAGAGGATGGGAGGAAGAGGTGGCGAGCGGGCTGTAGCTAGTCTTGCCCATGCTGCTGTCACTGCTGGTGCTGGGCTTAGAGCCAGAGGAGTAGTCCCTTAGCGAGCCGTTCCCATTGACGTGAAAGATGTTCTGGGGGGGGGGGGGGGGGGGGGAGACACATTGGTTACAGGCTCTTACTAAACATCTTGCCTCTGAACAGATGATTGTGTTTAGGCTGTACCTTAGCCATGTGTGGGGGCAGCTGTGGCCCTATGAAGCCAGTGTTGGTGTGTCGTGGCCCAATGTTGACCCGGGGTGTGAGGATGGGGCGGGGGGACGACTGGCCGAGGGGCCCCGGGGTCCGACTCGTGTGATTGTAGTCCCCTCCGTTCTTCAGATCAGGTGACCTGGTGGCAAGAACAGGCGGCACCCAACACAGATTTAAAAAAAAAACTCAACCACAAAGGGAAAATGACCTGCGCAGAACTGTTGCGTGGTCCAACACAATGCTTTAACATGCCAATATTTTACACCATTCAAACAAGGCTCCCCTTGGTTGACAGGGTGTACACTACACAGTGAATGGGAGCTACTCACCTGATGTAGAAGAGGACGTAAGCCTGCTGGTTGAGGACTGACCTGATGTCACTGACCAACACAGAGGAGTCATTCAACTGGTACCACTGGCCATTGCTAGCCTGAAAAAGAGAGGCTTATAAAACATGCATCACACTGACATACGTAAGCATTAACATAATCCTTTATAGAAGACTGTAATCAAACATCTGGCTTACATAGAAGTGGTGAGAGGATTATTCACATGGGGGTTTGGGTTGTAGTCGTTAAGCTTTCTCTTTCATTGATTGTTCGAGAACCGTCCTACTAGTGACTTCTGCCAATATTGGAGCTTACCTTGAAGTAGCAGTAGTAATATATATATTAGGTTAGATGTTAGGGCTGACCTCAACATAGTGTATTTCAGGGCTTACCTCTACGTAGTAGTGTATATTAGTAAACCCTAATACACAGTGCATTTGGGAAAGTATTCAAACCAATTCCCTTTTTCCACATTGTTACGTTACAGCCTTATTCTATTTTCAGGCCTCTCCAGCGATGTTCGATCTGGTTCAAGTCTGGGCTCTGGCTGGGTCACTCAAGGACATTCAGAGACTTGTCCTGACGTCACTCCTGCATCGCCTTGTCTGTGTCCTTAGTGTCGTTGTCCTGTTGGAAGGTGAACCATCGCCCCAGTCCGAAGTCCTGAGCGCTCTATAGCAGGTTTTCATCAAGGATCGCTCTGTACTTTGCTCTGTTCATCTTTCCCTTGATCCTGACTAGTCTCCCAGTCCCTGCTGCTGAAAAACATCCCCACAACATGATGCTGCCACCACCATGCTTCACCGTAGGGATGGTGCCAGGTTTCCTCCAGACATGATGCTTGGCATTCAGGCCAAAGAGTTCAATCTTGGATTCATCAGACCAGAGAATCTTGTTTCTCATGGTCTGAGAGTCCTTAGGTGCCTTTTGGCAAACTCCAAGTGGGCTGTCATGTGCCCTTTTACTGAGGAGTGGCTTCTGTCTGGCCACTCTACCATAAAGGCCTGATTGGTGGAGTGCTGCAGAGATGGTTGTCCATCGGGAAGGTTCCCCCATCTTCACAGAGGAACTCTGGAGCTCTGTCAGGGTGACCATCGGGTTCTTGGTCACCTCCCCTGACCAAGTCTCTTCTCCCGCGATTGCTCAGTTTGGCTGGGCGGCCAGCTCTAGGAAAAGTCTTGGTGGTTCCAAACTTCTTCCATTTAAGAATGATGAGGCCACTGTGTTCTTGGGGACTTTCAATGCTGCAGAAATGTTTTGGTAACCTTTCCCAGATCTGTGCCTCGACTATCCTGTCTCAAATCTAGACGGACAAATCCTTCGAGTGGCGCAGTGGTCTAAAGCACTGCACCTCAGTGCTAGAGGTGTCACTACACTGGTTCGAATCCAGGTTGTATCACAACCAGCCGTGATTGGGAGTCCTACAGGGCAGCGCACAATTGGCCCAGCGTCTTTGGCCGGTGACGGCCGTCATTTTAAATAAGAATGTTCTTAAATGACTTGCCTAGTTTAAATAAAGATAAAATGATCAATGGAAACAGGATGCACCTGAGGTCAACTTCGAGTCTCATAGCAAAGGGTCTGAATACTTATGTAGATAAAGGTGTTTAACTGTATTACAAATAAAAACAGATTTTTTGCTTTGTCATTATGGGGTATTGTGTGTAGATTGAGTAAAAATCTATTTTAGAATAAGGCTGTAACGTAATAATAAAATGTGGAAAAAGTCAAGGGGTCTGAATACACTGTATATTAGTGCTTACCTTGACATAGCAGTAGTAGTGCCCAGCGTGGCAACTGAAGCCAGAGTGCACCAGGACAGCATAGAGCACATAGACCTGGGGCTCGCCGTGGGACTGAGACATGAAGGGACGCAAGTCTAGGCACTCCGCATACCTCACGTCCTAAAGGAGAGAAACAGGCAATGGCAGTGGAAATCTAGATAAAGATCTGTACATTTTGCTTTCACTGACAATGTTTCCTGATGTCTTACCTTAGCGATCTTGCCCCCGTTGTAGTTGGCGAATCGCTTCAGTGAGATGGTGAGCACATTAGCGCTGCGGTGGATGGTGAATCTCTTAGAGGCTGGAACCATCTTCTTACACCTGCACAGACATAAGTTAGAAATACCAAAAACAAAACATGCAGAATTAGGTTGCAATAACACTGGTTTAGGCAGCGTTATACTGAGATGAACAATAACAACACTGGTTTAGGCAGCGTTATACTGAGATGAACAATAACAACACTGGTTTAGGCAGCGTTATACTGAGATGAACAATAACAACACTGGTTTAGGCAGCGTTATACTGAGATGAACAATAACACTGGTTTAGGCAGCGTTATACTGAGATGAACAATAACACTGGTTTAGGCAGCGTTATGCTGAGATGAACAATAACTGGTTTAGGCAGCGTTATGCTGAGATTAACAAATTTATCCAGATCTACTCACTTAGCGCATCTGTAGGCATTCTCTCCATCTAGCTGCTCAGGCTTAACAAACTGCTCCAGGGCCTTTGTGATACTGGGAGCAGTCTGAAAGGTAACACGGGTGACAGTTGTCAATGATGCATTCTTAACAAGACACAATGGTTTGACAGGTTCCCCCATTGTGCAGCATGAAAGGCAGTTCACCGTTACCTTTATTTCCAAAGCAACATCCAAATAAGGGTCAAACGTGTCAGAGACCGCTTTGCAGTTGAAACATTTTACTGTAAAAAGACAGACACAATTAGATCATCTTACCTATTAACAAACGACAGCCATCTAATGTTCTAAATGGTGTACAACACAGCGAGAAAGTATAGAAATGAATCAAACTTATTCAGCAGTTGTCACAGTGCTTTACAGATAGTTGAATTCGGAAGTTTACATACAGTGGGGGGAAAAAGTATTTGATCCCTTGCTGATTTTGTAGATTTGCCCACTTACAAAGAAATGATCAGTCTATAATTTTAATGGTAGGTTTATTTGAACAGTGAGAGACAGAATAACAACAACAAAAATCCAGAAAAACACATGTCAAACATTTTATAAAATGATTTGCATTTTGATGAGGGAAATAAGTATTTGACCCCTCTGCAAAACATGACTTACTACTTGGTGGCAAAACCCTTGTTGGCAATCAGAGGTCAGACATTTCTTGTAGTTGGCCACCAGGTTTGCGCACATCTCAGGAGGGATTTTGTCCCACTCCCCTTTGCAGATCTTCTCCAAGTCATTAAGGTTTCGAGGCTGACGTTTGGCAACTCGAACCTTCAGCTCCCTCAACAGATTTTCTATGGGATTAAGGTCTGGAGACTGGCTAGGCCACTCCAGGACCTTAATGTGCTTCTTCTTGAGCCACTCCTTTGTTGCCTTGGCCATGTGTTTTGGGTCATTGTCATGCTGGAATACCCATCCACGACCCATTTTCAATGCCCTGGCTGAGGGAAGGAGGTTCTCACCCAAGATTTGACAGTACATGGCCCCGTCAAATGATGCGGTGAAGTTGTCCTGTCCCCTTAGCAGAAAACCACCCCCAAAGCATAATGTTTCCACTTCCATGTTTGATGGTGGAGATGGCGTTCTTGGGGTCATAGGCAGCATTCCTCCTCCTCCAAACACGGCGAGTTGAGTTGATGCCAAAGAGCTCCATTTTGGTCTCATCTGACCACAACACTTTCACCAGTTGTCTTCTGATTCATTCAGATGTTCATTGGCTAACTAAAGACGGGCATGTATATGTATTCTTGAGCAGGGGGACATTGCGGGCGTTGCAGGATTTCAGTCCTTCACGGCATAGTGTGTTACCAATTGTTTTCTTGGTGACTATGGTCCCAGCTGCCTTGAGATCATTGACAAGATCCTCCTGTGTAGTTCTGGGCTGATTCCTCACCGTTCTCATGATCATTGCAACCCCACGAGGTGAGATCTTGCATGGAGCCCCAGGCTGAGGGATATTGATAGTTATATTGTGTTTCTTCCATTTGCAAATAATCGCACCAACTGTTGTCACCTTCTCACCAAGCTGCTTGGCGATGGTCTTGTAGCCCATTCCAGCCTTGTGTAGGTCTACAGTCTTGTCCCTGACATCCTTGGAGAGCTCTTTGGTCTTGGCCATGGTGGAGAGTTTGGAATCTGATTGATTGTTTCTGTGGACAGGTGTCTTTTTTACAGGTAACAAGCTGCGGTTAGGAGCACTCCCTTTAAGAGTGTGCTCCTAATCAGCTCGTTACCTGTATAAAAAGACACCTGGGAGCCAGATATCTTTCTGATTGAGAGGGGGTCAAATACTTATTTCCCTCATTAAAATGCAAATCAATTTATAACATTTTTGACATGCGTTTTTCTCTATTTTTGTTGTTATTCGGTCTCTCACTGTTCAAATAAACCTACCATTAAAATTATAGACTGATCCTTTCTTTATCAGTGGGCAAACATACAAAATCAGCTGGGGATCAAATACTTTTTTTCCCCCACTGTACACTTAGGTTGGAGTCATGAACTCGTTTTCCAAATTTCTTGTTAACCTGTTAGGGCTAGGGGGCAGTATTGACACGGCCGGATAAAAAACGTACCCGATTTAATCTGGTTACTACTCCTGCCCAGTAACTAGAATATGCATATAATTATTGGCTTTGGATAGAAAACACCCTAAAGTTTCTAAAACTGTTTGAATGGTGTCTGTGTATAACAGAACTCAAATGGCAGGCCAAAACCTGAGAAGATTCCATGCAGGAAGTGGCCTGTCTGACAAGTTGTGTTTCATCTTGGCTCTTTTTATTGAAGACTGAGGATCTTTGCTATAACGTGACACTTCCTACGGCTCCCATAGGCTCTCAGAGCCAGGGAAAAAGCTGAACGATATCGAGGCAGCCTCTGGCTGAAACACATTATCGCTTTTGGCAAGTGGCCGATCAGAGTACTATGGGCTTAGGCGCGTGCACGAGTCGACCCCATGCTTTATTTTCTTTCGTCTGTTTACCTAAACGCAGATTCCCGGGCGGAATATTATCGCTTTTTTATGAGAAAAATGGCATAAAAATTGATTTTAAACAGCGGTTGACATGCTTCGAAGTACGGTAATGGAATATTTAGAAAACAAATTGTCACGAATTGCGCCATGCTCGTCACCCTTATTTACCCTTTCGGATAGTGTCTTGAACGCACAAACAAAACGTCGCTGTTTGGATATAACTATGGATTATTTTGAACCAAACCAACATTTGTTATTGAAGTAGAAGTCCTGGGAGTGCATTCTGACGAAGACAGCAAAGGTAATAACATTTTTCTTATAGTAAATCTGACTTTGGTGAGTGCTAAACTTGCTGGGTGTCTAAATAGCTAGCCCTGTGATGCCGGGCTATCTACTGAGAATATTGCAAAATGAGCTTTCACCGAAAAGCTATTTTAAAATCGGACATATCGAGTGCATAGAGGAGTTCTGTATCTATAATTCTTAAAATAATTGTTATGCTTTTTGTGAACGTTTATCGTGAGTAATTTAGTAAATTCACCGGCAGTGTTCGGTGGGAATGCTAGTCACATGCTAGTCACATGCTAATGTAAAAAGCTGGTTTTTGATATAAATATGAACTTGATTGAACAAAACATGCATGTATTGTATAACATAATGTCCTAGGGTTGTCATCTGATGAAGATCATCAAAGGTTAGTGCTGCATTTAGCTGTGGTTTGGGTTTATGTGACATTATATGCTAGCTTGAAAAATGGGTGTCTGATTATTTCTGACTGGGTACTCTGCTGACATAATCTAATGTTTTGCTTTCATTGTAAAGCCTTTTTGAAATCGGACAGTGTGGTTAGATTAACGAGAGTCTTGTCTTTAAAATGGTGTAAAATAGTCATATGTTTGAAAAATTGAAGTTTTTGCATTTGAGGTTTTTGAATAACGCGCCACGGGATTACACTGGCTGTTACGTAGGTGGGACGATTTCGTCCCACATACCCTAGAGAGGTTAACAAACTATAGTTTTGGCAAGTCGGTTAGGACATCTACTTTGTGCATGACAAGTAATTTTTCCAACAATTGTTTAGACAGATTATTTCACTGTATCACAATTCCAGTGGGTCAGAAGTTTACATTCACTAAGTTGACTGTGCCTTTAAAAAGCTTGGAAAATTCCAGAAAATTATGTCATGGCTTTAGAAGCTTCTGATAGGCTAATTGACATCATTTGAGTCAATTGGAGGTGTACCTGTGGATGCATTTCTAGGCCTACCTTCAAACGCATTGCCTCTTTGCTTGACATCATGGGAAAATCAAAAGAAATCAGCCAAGACCTCTGGTTCATTCTTGGGAGCAATTTTCAAACGCCTGAAGGTACCACATTCATCTGTACAAACAACAGTTCGCAAGTATAAACACCATGGGACCACGCAGCCGTCATACCGCTCAGGGAGGAGACGTGTTCTGTCTCCTAGAGATGAACGTACTTTGGCGTGGAAAGTGCAAATCAATCCCAGAACAACAGCAAAGGACCTTGTGAAGATGCTGGAGGAAACGGGTACAAAAGTATCTATATCCACAGTAAAACAAGGGAAAAGGGGGAGGCTTGCAAGCCGAAGAACACCATCCCAAACGTGAAGAACGGGGGTGGCAGTATCATGTTGTGGGGGTGCTTTGCTGCAGGAGGAACTGGTGCACTTCATAAAATAAATGGCATCATGAGGAAGGAAAATTATGTGGATATATTGAAGCAACATCTCAAGACATCAATCAGGAAGTTAAAGCTTGGTCGCAAATGGGTCTTACAAATGGACAATGACCCCAAGCATACTTCCAAAGTTGTGGCAAAATGGCTTAATGACAACAAAGTCAAGGTATTGGAGTGGCCATCACAAAGCACTGACCTCAATCCTATAGAACATTTGTGGGCAGAACTGAAAAGGCGTGTGCGAGCAAGGAGGCCTACAAACCTGACTCAGTTACACCAGCTCTGTCAGGAGGAATGAGTCAATTCACCCAACTTATTGTGGGAAGCTTGTGGAAGGCTACCCAAAATGTTTGACCCAAGTTAAACAATTTAACTTCTATGGGCTAGCGTCCCACCCTAGTCAACAGCCAGTGGAATCGCGTGGCGCGAAATACAAATACCTCAAAAATGCTATAACTTCAATTTCTCAAACATATGACTATTTTACACCATTTTAAAGACAAGACTCTCGTTAATCTAACCACATTGTCCGATTTCAAAAAGGCTTTACAGCGATGGCAAAACCATTAGATTATGTCAGGAGAGTACCCTGCCAAAAATAATCACACAGCCATTTTCAAAGCAAGCATATATGTCACAAAAACCAAAACCACAGCTAAATGCAGCACTAACCTTTGATCTTCATCAGATGACACTCCTAGGACATCATGTTATACAATACATGCATGTTTTATTCAATCAAGTTCATATTTATATCAAAAAACAGCTTTCTACATTAGCATGTGATGTTCAGAACTAGCATACCCACCGAAAACTTCCGGTGAATTTACTAAATTACTCATGATAAACGTTGACAAAATACATAAATTATTTTAAGAATTATAGATACAGAACTCTTATGCAAACGCTATGTCAGATTTTAAAATAGCTTTTCGGCGAAAGCACATTTTGCAATATTCTGAGTACATAGCTCGGCCATCACAGGCTAGCTAATTTGACACCCACCAAGTTTGGGGCTCACTAAACTCAGAATTGCTATTAGAAAAATTGGATTACCTTTGCTGTTCTTCGTCAGAATGCACTCCCAGGACTTCTACTTCAACAACAAATGTTTTGGTTCCAAATAATCCATAGTTATATCCAAATACCTCCGTTTTGTTCGTGCGTTCAGGTCACTATCCGAAGGGTAACGTGCGAGCGCATTTCGTGACAAAAAAATTCAAAATATTCCATTACCGTACCTATAAGCATGTCAAACGCTGTTTAAAATCTATTTTTATGCTATTTTTCTCGTAAAATAGCGATAATATTCCAACCGGGCAACGTATTCATTCAAAGGCTGAAAGAAAAAAAATGGAGAAGTCTCGTGAACGCGCATCTCAGTCTCACTATCCCCAGGCTGACCACTTACAAACTCTGCTGCTGTACTTTGCCCAGAGACAGCAGACACCCCATTCCACTTTCTGGCGGCTTTAGAGAGCCAATGGAAGCCTTAGAAAGTGTCACGTTACAGCACAGATGCTGTATTTTCGAATAGAGATGCAACAGAAGGACAAGAAATTGTCAGACAGGGCACTTCCTGTATGGAATCTTCTCAGGTTTTGGCCTGCCATACTCAGACACCATTCAAACAGTTTTAGAAACTTTAGAGTGTTTTCTATCCAAATCTACTAATTATATGCATATTCTCATTTCTGGGCAAGAGTAGTAACCAGTTTAAATTGGGTATGTTTTTTATCCGGCCGTGAAAATACTGCCCCCTAGCCCCAACAGGTTAAAGGCAATGCTACCAAATACTAATTGAGTGTATGTAAACTTCTGACCCACTGGGAATGTGATGAAATAAATAAAAGCTCAAATAAATCACTGTACTATTATTCTGACATTTCACATTCTTAAAATAAAGTGGTGATCCTAACTGACCTAAGACAGGGAATTTTTTACAAGGATTAAATGTTAGGAATTGTGAAAAATGTAGTTTAAATGTATTTGTCTAAGGTGTATGTAAACCTCCGACTTCAACTGTACCTAGTCTAATACCCCAAAGAGCAAGCAATGCTCGTATCGGCTTCAGTAAGTGAAACATTTAAAGATTACACTAATAAGCCTACCTCTGGACCGTAGATACCCTCCAAAGACTTGATGGATGAAACTGGTTGCCTGCGTTTGCCTGTCCAATCTGTTGTAAAAGGAATCATCAAACCGTTAAAGATGCTTATCAGTGACTCCCAATAGCCTTAAGGGAAATTGCCTTTATGCGTATACACAGGATCATATAAATCAAGATAGCCTTCATTTAATTTCTCATTGGGACAGCCCTTTGAGGAGCAACAGACAGCTGAGGAAATAGAGCAAAAGTAATTGCTGAGAGTAGCGGCAACCTGTTGGGGGGCAAAATAGCCTTCCACTACACAGGAGGGGGATCCTAAAGTCAGTTAAGGGTCCCTGGTGTATAGGAGATGGTCACTAAAACTTGATATATTAATCATGTCTCACTCTGTGCTATACGTGAATGTGGGTCAGATGAGATGCGAGTCCAGAACAGTGCTTCCTAGTGGCTGAACACTGATTTCAGTGTAACACCTACTTGTTTAGAGGCAGGCAGGACTTTTGCATAGCGTCCACTGTGTACCGCAGGAACTCATGGGCGTCCTCTTGGCTGCCAAAGCGAAAATGCTTTGCAATCCCTGCACAGGTGTTATACAGAGGAAGACTCAATAAATGATAGGGTTAAAGTCTGTCAGTTTTCCCTACAAAAATGACAGTATCAACTCTTTTTTTTTTTTTGGAGGGAAAACTATTTTGCTGACTAGGTTTCCCAGAATTCTGCACCTGTGATGCAGTCCCAACTCTCCTTGCATTTTTGGAGGGAAAAACTATTTTGCGGACATGTTATTTAGTTGTAATGGCTTTCAACACACCTGAACAAAGACTTTCCTATCAACTTTGTGCTAAAGGGTTTCCCCCTCTGATTCCAAGTAAACACTACTTACGTTTGAGCTCGTTGAGGACTCCAATGGGCTTGATGACATTCCCAGAGTTGGCGAAGACCTGGGTGATGTGATTCTGCATTGTGCACATCATACAGAACCCAGGCTCATGACCTTAACATCAACACAGATGACGGTCAATCACGTAATAGGTACAATGTATTTAAAGGTCTATCAAATCATTTATCATTTCTGGGTAACAATTAAGTACCTTAATGTGATTGTTTTCAATTAAAACTGGTAAACAATAAACCAAAATAGCTTAACAAAAATCTATTTCTCAAGCAAGAATTTTGCTAGGGAGTGATCTGAGTGGGGAGGGAAAAACTAGCTGTTACTGGCAGAGAGATTTGGAACTCTTTCTAATTGGTCAATTAACTAATTTACCGCCTGGTGAAGTCACCAGGCAGGTCAAAACTCCATCCCACCAAAACAGGCTGAAATTTCAGGCAGGCAGTCTTTTCAAACAGCTCTTACACTTAATGGGCAATATCATAATTTTCACAGTATTATTCCAACTTTGAGGGTGGAAATGTATATAAAAACACATAAATCTAGTTGACTGCACTTGCTTAGTTCGGCCAGCTCTAGGCAGAGTGTATAGTTCCATATTTTTTCAAATTCCCAATAATGGAGACGACGTGGCTCTTGGGAACATTCAACACTCAAATTGTTGTATACCCTTCCCCAGATATATAGTACCAGTCAAAAGTTTGGACACCTGCTCATTCAAGGGTTTCTCTTTATTTATTGTAGAATAAAAGTGAAGACCTCAACTATGAAATAACACATATGGAATCACGTAGGAACCAAAAAAAGTGTTAAACAAATCAAAAAATATTCTACAATTGAGATTCTTCAAATAGCCACCCTTTGCCTTAATGACAGCTTTGCACACTCTTGGCATTCTCTCAACCAGCTTCATGAGGTAGTCACCTGGAATGCATTTCAATTAACAGGTGTGCCTTGTTAATTTGTGGAATTTCCTTCTTAAAGCATTTGAGTCAGTTGTTTTGTGACAAGGTACGGTAAGTATAGAGAAGATTAGCCCTATTTGGTAAAAGACCAAGCCCATATGGCAAGAACAGCTCAAATAAGCAAAGAGAAATGACAGTCCATCATTATTTTAAGAAATGAAGGTCAGTCAATCTGGAAAATTTCAAGTACTTTGAAAGTTACTTCAAGTGCAGTCACAAAAACCATCAAGCGCTATGATGAAACTGGCTCTCATGAGGACCCCCACAGAAAAGGAAGACCCAGAGTCACCTCTGGGGCAGAGGATAAGTTCATTAGAGTTAACTGCACCTCAGATTGCAGCCCAAATAAAATGCTTCAGAGTTCAAGTAACAGACACATCTCAACATCAACTGTTCAGAGGAGACTGCGTGAATCAAGCCTTCATGGTCAAATTGCAAAAAAAAAAAAAACACTTCTAAAAGGACACCAATAAGAAGAAGAGACTTGCTTGGGCCAAGAAACACGAGCAATGGACATTAAACACGTGGAAATCTGTCCTTTGGTCTGATGAGTCCAAATTTGCGATTTTTGGTTCCAACTGTCGTGCCTTTGTGAGATGCAGAGTAGGTGAACGGATGATCTCTGCATGTGTGGTTCCCACCGTGAAGCTTGGAGGAGGTGTGATGGTGCATTGCTGGTGACAATCAGTGATTTATTTCAAATTCAATGCACACTTAAGCAGCACAGCATTCATAGTTTTGATGTCTTCACTATTATTCTACGATGTAAAAATAAAGAAAAACCCTTGAATGAGTAGGTGCCCAAACTTTTGACTGGTACTGTATGCCTCATCACAATTCTATGTCAGAGATCTACAGACAGTTCCTTGAACTTAATGGTATAGTTTCTGCTCTGACATGCACTGTTAACTGTGGTACCTTATGTATGAATCCATTTTGAATTCAGGCTGTAACACAACATGGAATAAATCAAGTGGTATGAATACTTTCTGAAGTCTCGGTTTGTCGAATATTAGTTATTTTCTTTCTCTTTCTAACCTTCTCCTGCTATGAAAATGTAACAACAGAGCCCCTGGTTCTATTACCCACATACATGTTTTAGAGTGCTCCCGGGACAGCATGTAGTTAGTGAGGGGAGCGGTATAGGTGAGACACTGCAGAGCCGAGTTGAGGAAGCAGGTGTTTCCCAGGTTCTGGAGACCTGATCCGATGTGGTGGACCTGGTTCCACTTCAGGCTAAGCCGCTCGGCTGGGAACAGCACCTTCTGTGGCAGGGCGATACCGTCCCCACTGGTCAGCACCACTGCAAAGGGGAAGGGGAAAGAAATGGTCAAATACATACTGAAAGCCGTGACAAAAAGGAGTGTTGCCTGGTAGATAACCCAGTGGGAATAAATCTCTGAAGGTCGTCTAAGGAAAAGTTTGTTTTTGACTGCGTCCAACTTCAAGGCACTATGAAATTGACAATCAATTTCTGAGAGAGTCTGAAAAGACTTGAATTCAAAGCAAGGGCATATTTGATGGGTGGGGGAAGGCAGGAAAATCCTGTGCTTGTTTACTGACATATAGTTCAGGGTACATCAGGCTATTGATTTAAACCCCCTCAGAACAATATGGTTACATAACTGGGTCAGTATAAAAGACAGCAACATAAAACACCTATGAGAACCGGTTCAGGCAGTCACTTATGAGAAGAGATGTGGGAAACTACAGCTACTCAACTCAGCCCTCTCTGTATGGAGAGGCTTGAAATACAGTGCATTTAGAAAGTATTCAGACCCCTTGACTTTTTCCAATTTGTTACGTTACAGCCTTATTCTAAAATTGATTAAATTATCCCCCCCCCCCCCCCCCCCCCCCAATCTACACACACAACTCCATAATGACAAAGTAAAAACAGGTTTAGATTTTTTTGCTAATTTATATATTTTTTTTAAATCTAACTCGTGACATTTACATAAGTATTCAGACCCTTTACTCTGTACTTTTGAAGCACCTTTGGCAGCGATTACAGCCTTGAGACTTCTTGGGTATGATGCTACAAGCTTGGCACACCTGTATTTGGGGAGTTTCTCCCATTCTTCTCTGCAGATCCTCTCAAGCTGTTAGGTTGGATGGGGAGCATCACTGCACAGCTATTTTCAGGTCGCACCAGAGATGTTCGATCGGGTTCAAGTCAGGGCTCTGGCTGGGCCACTCAAGGATATTCAGAGACTTGTCCCGAAGCCACTCCTGCGTTGTCTTGGCTGTGTGCTTAGGGCCGTTGTCCTGTTAGAAGGTGAACCGTCGCCCCAGTCTGAGGTCCTGAGCACTCTGGATCAGGTTTTCATCAAGGATCTCCCTGTACTTTGTGCCATTCATCTTTGCCTCGATCCTGACTAGTCTCCCATTCCCTGCTGCTGAAAAACACCCCCACAACATGATGCTGCCACCCACATGGTGACAGGTTTCCTCCAGACGTGACGCTTGGCATTCAGGCTAAAGAGTTCAATCCTGGTTTCATCAGAACAGAGAATCTTGATTCTCAAGGTCAGAGTCCTTTAGGTGCCTTTTGGCAAACTCCAAGCAGGCTGTCATGTGCCTTTTACTGAGGAGTGGTTCCGTCTGGCCAAGCTACCATAAAGGCCTGATTGGTGGAGTGCTGCAGAGATGGTTGTCCTTCTGGAAGGTTCTCCCACAGAGGAACTCTAGAGCTCTGTCAGAGTGACCATCGGGTTCTTGGTCACCTCCCTGACCAAAGCCCTTCTCTCCCGATTGGCCGGGTGGCCAGCTCTAGGAAGAGTCTTGGTGGTTCCATTCAAGAATGATGGAGGCCACTGTGTTCTTGGGGACCTTCAATGCTGCAGAATGTTTTGGTACCCTTCCCCAGATCTGTGCCTCGACACAATCCTGTCCCAGAGCTCTACGGACTATTCTTGTCAACTGTGGGACCTTGTATAGACAGGTGTGTGAGCCTTTCCAAATCATGCCAATCAAGTTGTAGAAACATCAAGGATGACCAATGTAAATAGGATGCACCTGAGCTCAATTTCCAGTCTCATAGCAAAGGGCCTGAATACTTATGTAAATAAGGTATCTGTTTTTTATTTTTAATAAATGTGCAAAGAAATTCTACGAACCTGTTAACTTTGTCATTATGGGGTATTGTGTATATATTGATGAGGAAAAAAATGTATAATCCATTTGAGAATAAGTCTAACATAACAAAATGTGGAATAAGATATGATGGCGCCGGAGGGGATGGCTGCCGTCTTATCGGCTCTTAACCAACCACTCAATTTTTTTTTTTTTTCGCATTGTTTGTAACTTGTTTTGTACATAATGTTGCTGCTACCGTCTCTTATGACCGAAAAGAGCTTCTTGACATCAGAACTGCGATTTCTCACCTCAGATTAGACAGTTTTTCTTTAATGAGTCGGACAGGAGGGGGAATACTACAGACACCCGACCAAGCCCAGATCCCCGTCATTCGCTGGAGAAGGAAACTGAGATTTCGTGGAAAAAGATCAGGGTGCCTTGTGAGGATCAGGCGACGAGTGGCTAATCTGCCTTTGCCTTCCGTCCTGCTAGCTAACGTTCAATCGCTGGAAAAATGGGATGAACTGAAAGCACGTATATCCTACCAACGGGACATTAAAAACTATAATATCTTATGTTTCACTGAGTCGTGGCTGAACGATGACATTAAGAACATACAGCTGGTGGGTTATACAATATCTATCGGCAGGATAGAACAGCAGCCTCTGGTAAGACAGGGCGGGGGCCTATGCATATGTTAACAGCTGGTGCACGATATCTATGGAAGTCTCGAGCTTTTGCTCGCCTGAGGCAGAGTATCTCATGATAAGCTGTAGATCACACTATCTACCTAGAGAGTTTATCTGCGGACTCTCCTTCACCGCAGCCAACGTGAGTAAAACATTTAAATGTGTTAACCCTCGCAAGGCTGCTGGCCCAGACGGCATCCCTAGCCGCGTCCTCAGAGCATCCGCAGATCAGCTGGCTGGTGTATTTACGGACATATTCAATCAATCCCTATCCCAGTCTGCTGTTTCCACATGCATCAAGAGGGCCACCATTGTTCCTGTTCCCAAGAAAGCTAAGGTAACTGATCTAAATGACCATCGCCCCGTAGCACTCACTTCCATCATCATGAATTGCTTTGAGAGGCTAGTCAAGGATCATATCACCTCTACCCTACCTGACACCCTAGACCCACTCCAATTTGCTTACCAACCCAATAGGTCCACAGACGACGCAATCACAATCACACTGCCCTAACCCATCTGGACAAGAGGAATACCTATGTAAGAATGCTGTTCATCGACTACAGCTCAGGATTTAACACCATAGTACCCTCCAAACTTGTAATTAAGCTCGAGACCCTAGGTCTCGACTCTGCCGTGTGCAACTGAGTCCTGGACTTTCTGACGGGCCGCCCCCAGGTGGTGAGGGTAGGAAACAACATCTCCACCCCGCTGATCCTCAACACTAGGTTCCCACAAGGGTGCGTTCTCAGCCCTCTCCTGTACTCCCTGTTCACCCATGACTGCGTGGCCATGCACGCCTCCAACTCAATCATCAAGTTTGCAGACTTCAATACAGTGGTAGGCTTGATTACCAACAACGACGAGACGGCCTACAGGGAGGAGGTGAGGGCCCTCGGAGTGTGGTGTCAGGAAAATAACCTCACACTCAACGTCAACAAAACAAAGGAGATGATCGTGCCACTGCCTGTTCACCCCACTATCATCCAGAAGGCGAGGTCAGTACAGGTGCATCAAAACTGGGACCGAGAGACAGAAGCTGTTTTTCAATCTCAAGGCCATCAGACTGTTAAACAGCCATCACTAACAGAGTGGCTGCTGCCAACATACTGACTCAAATCTCTAGCCACTTTAATAATTGGATGTAATAAATGTATCACTAGTCACTTTAAACAATGCCACTTTATATAATGTTTACAACCCTACATTACTCATCTCATATGTATATACTGTACTCTATACCATCTACTGCATCTTGCCTATGCCGTTTGGCCATCGCTCATCCATATATTTATATGTACATATTCTTATTCATTCCTTTACACTTGTGTGTATAAGGTAGTTGTTGTGAAATTGTTAGATATTACTGCATGGTCGGAACTAGAAGCACAAGCATTTCGCTACACTCGCATTACCATGTGTATGTGACCAATAAAATGTATTTATTTGATTTTGTATTTTTTGTAGCTGTCTACATACCACCACAGACCGATGTTGGCACTAAAACCGCACTCAATGACCTGTATACCACCATAAGCAAACAGGAAACCGCTCACCCAGAGGCGGTGCTCCTAGTGGCTGGGGACTTTAATGCAGGCAAACTTAAATCCTTTTTACCTCATTTCTATCAGCATGTTAAATTTGCAACCAGAGGGGGACTAAATCTAGACCATCTTTACTCCATACACAGAGACGTGTACAAAGCTCTCCCTCGCCCTCCATTTGGCAAATCTGACCATAATTCTATCCTCCTGATTCTTGTTTACAAGCAAAAATTAAAGCAGGAAGCACCAGTGACTCGGTCTATAAAAAAAGTGGTCAGATGAAGCCGATGCTAAACTACAGGACTGTTTTGCTAGCACAGAATGGAATATGTTTCGGGATTCATTTTATGCACTTGGAGTCCTGCAACCAAAGATACCTTGTCTACTATATCTGTTATGAGTTGAGCACACCAACCCTCCTCACCTTGCTCCTTGGGCCTGTCTGCACTGCTGCTGTAGACTGTGGCTCCAGGGGTGGGGCCCATGCAGCCCCCTGTCTTCACCCTGGGGGTGTCGGAAGACGAGGGCCCCCCCGCCCCCCAGCTGGAGCAGGCACTGTCCATCCCGTTCCCGTCACCGCCAGGAAAGTTCAGCGATCCTGAGCGCTTGCACCCGACTGACTCTAGGTCAGATTTCTCTGAAGATCTGTCAACTATGGTCATTGTTCATTGCTGTTGGACAAAAAACACAAATAGAGAGGGTGATGTTAGGCAATGTTTCTTTAGATACTAACCTAGGCCTAGTTGGGAGTACTGAACTGTGCCTGTGACAAAAATCATCCTGGAGGTAGAACACATGAAGTAACACCTAGGAATATAAAAGTAAACATCTTGAACAAGACTAGCTCTGTAGCTCTAGAAGAGGATGAAAGAGCTTTACAGAAACTATAACCACCCATAAACCACCCAAAAGCATCCTATTTTCCATTTCAAACTCACATTATTTCCTGGAACTCTAATGGGTCTGTGCTACCATCCACTTTGAAGATGCAGATTGTGGCAAATTCAGTGCACTGTACAAAAATGTAATGTATTTCTAGATCCGATCTTACACAGCAACCGTTAAATGTTTATGACAATCATAATCTTATGTTCTGAGTGTCACAATGTGAATAACATATTTTCAGTGCACAAATAAATCAAATGATTGTTATCCTGGGTAGGATTTCAGTACGGAGGTAGCCTCAATCACACAGAGCATCAACCAGGATTGACCTGCTCAATTACCAGCAGGTGGTCTGTCTGGTGGTGTAAATGGGTCATATAAAAGTCATGCAGACAACCCCATGGATATAAAAGTAAAAGTATTTCTCGGAGTGAGAAAACAAGTTCTGCAGACAGTGTAGAAGCCCCAAAGGCATGCACTGCTTAGGTTTTGCTTTGAATTTACATGCGACACAGAGACAAAGCTTTGAAGTTTGGTTTAGTGACTGCAAGTTATAGAAAAACATTACAACAAAGTGAACAGCAATCCTAAATGGACCCCTACACCCTATGCCCCAGTGGAGATCTGAAAGAATTTGACAGGAAATGTATGATTTTTGCCTTAGTCAAGACTAAAATCCAGGAATTCAGAAAAAAAATATATATAAGATTTAGGAAATATGTTCAAGTATTCGCAAAAATAAAAAAAAGACATACAGTACATGAGCAAAGGTATGTGGACACATGCTCATCGAACATCTCATTCCAAAATCATGGGCATTAATATGGAGTTGGTCCCCCTTTGCTGTTATAACAGCCTCCACTCTTCTGGGAAGGCGTTGTAACATTGCAACGGGGACTTTATTCCATTTAGCCACGAGCATTAGTGAGGTCAGGTACTGATGTTGGGCAATTAGGCCTGGCTCGCAGTCGGCGTTCCAATTCATCCCAAAGGTGTTCGGTGGGATTGAGGACAGGGCTCTGTGCAGGACAGTCAAGTTCTTCGACACCGATCTCGACAAACCAGTTCTGTATGGATCTTTCTTTGTCATGCAGAAAGAGGAAAGACAGGAAAGAGCATTCCCTAAACAGTGGCCACAAAGTTGGAAGCACAGATTAATCTAGAATGTCATTGTATGCTATAGCGTTAAGATTTCTCTTCACTGGAACTAAGGGGCCTAGCCCGAACCATGAAAAACCCCAGACCATTATTTCTCCTCCAACAAACTTCACAGTTGGTACTATGCATTTGGGCATCAGCCAAACCCTGATTAATCCGTCAACCCCAGATTAATCTGTCGGACTGCCAGATGGTGTAGTGATTCATCACTCCAGAGAATGCGTTTCCACTGCTCCAGAGTCCAATGGCAGCGAGCTTTACACTACTCCAGCCGACGTTTGGCATTGCGCATGGTGATCTTAGGCTTGGGTGCGGCTGCTTGGCCATGGACACCCATTTCATGAAGCTTCTGACGAACAGTTCTTGTGCTGACGTTGCTTCCAGAGGCAATTTGGAATTCGGTAGTGAGTGTTGCAACTGAGGACAGACGATTTTTAAGCAATAACAGCACTTACAGACGACCAGGGCAGCTCTAGCAGGGCAGAAATTTGACAAACTGACTTGTTGGAAAGGTGGCATCCTATAGCTCTTTAGTAAGGCCATTCTACTGCCAATGTTTGTCTATGGAGATTGCATGGCTGTGTGCTCGATTTTATACACCTGTCAGCAACAGGTGTGGCTGAAATAGCCAAATCCACTAATTTGAAGGGGTGTCAACATACTTTTGTATATATAGTGTATGTGATCGTGTCTCAAGGTAATCAAGGTATGAAATTATTGTATTTGAAAAATATATATATATATTTTTTTTGGCTTAGTCCGCTCCAACAAAAATCGGCCCGCGGCTGAATCTAGCTTCCTACCCGAGTGAGTCTAGGGGTCTTTGGTTCAGCGTTTGAGTTGCATCTTGGACATCTGGGTTGCATATATAGTAAATACGTTTCTGAGACACACACAACTTTACTAAAATGTCGCCAAATTATATCACATTGTCACTACACTCCAGGTCAGTAGTCTAAACTTTCGATTGATGTTATTATACTGAAAAATATAAATGCAACAAGTGTTAGTCCCATGTTTCCTGATCTGAAATAAGATGCCAGAAATGTTTAAAATCGCACAAAAAAACGTCTCTCTAAAATGTTGTGCACAAATTTGTTTACATCCCTGTTAGTGAACATTTCTCCTTTGCCAAGATATCCGTACCACCTGACAGGTGTGGCATATCAAGAAGCTGATTAAACAGCATGATCATTACACAGGTACACCTTGTGCTGGGGACAATAAAATGCCACTCTAAAATGTGCAGTTTTGTCACACAATGCCACAGATGACTCAAGTTGAAGGCGCGTGCAATTGGCATGCTGACTGCAGGTATGTCCACCAGAGCTGAATGTTAATTTTTCTACCATAAACTACCTCTAACCTCGTTTTAGAGAATTTGGCAGTACGTCCAACCAGACTCACAACCGCAGACCACGTGTAACCACGCCAGCCCAGGATCTCCACATCCGGCTTCTTCACCTGCGGGATCATCTGAGACCAGCCACCCAGACAGTTGATGAAACGGTGGGTTTGGACAACCCAAGAATTTCTGCAGTTCAGCGTCATAACCGACTTCTGTGGGCAAATGCTCACCTTTGATGGCCACTGGCACGCTGGAGAAGTGTGCTCTTCACGGAAGAATCAGTTTCAACTGTACCGGGCAGATGGCAGAAAGTGTGTATGGCATTGTGTGGGCAAGCGGTTTGCTTATGTCAATGTTGTGAACAGACTGCCCCATGGTGGCGGTGGGGTTATGGGCAGGCAGGCATAAGCTACGGACAATGAACACAATTTAATTTTAAATCAATAACATTTTAATGCACAGAGATACCGGAAGCTGAAAATGTCCCAGTTCTTCCATGGCCTGCAGACGTCACCCATTGAGCATGTTTGGGATGCTCTGGATCGACGTGTACAACAGCGTGTTCCAGTTTCCACCAATTCCCGCAACTTCACACAGTCATTGAAGGAGTGGGACGACATTCCACAGGTCACAATCAACAGCCTGATCAACTGTATGCGAAGGAGATGTGTCGCACTGCATGAGGTAAATTGTGGTCACACCAGATACTGACTGGTTTTCTGATCTACGCCTCTACGTTTTTTTTAAGGTATCTGTGACCAACAGATGCATATCTGTATTCCCAGTCATGAGAAATTCATATATTGTGGCCTAATGAATTTATTTCAATTGACTGATTTCCTTATATAAACTAACTTAGTAAAATCATTGAGATTTTTGCATGTAGCATTTATTTTTGTTCAGTGTAGTTAGCTACTACTGAAGTCACATGGATAACATTTTATTTTTATACGACATCACTACATGTATATTTTTTTCTGAATAAACAAAAATCACAAGGATTGCTTTCATAAGTTTAAGTTCCTAAAAGAAAATAACAAAAAAAGGATAACAAAACCAGGGGTTACAGTTGTATAAACGTATGATAGAGTTGTAAGAAGTGTTTTCTTTTTGTTATTGACAAATTCTAGGGATTTTGTTAGATATTGGATTTCAAGTAAAAATATATTGCATTTAGGGACAGATTTCAAATATTAGTTTGTGTATATACAATTTACCAAAGAGAATTAAGAAATTAAACGACTAATTCAGTGGTTTTGTTTTCATTTTAATAACATATTTCATTGTAAATACATGGGTCTTGATGAAATTAAAATGTAAATACTTAACTCACTCCAAAATAACTTCACAGAGTCAAAATGTGTATAATAGTTTATACTTTATCACAGTAAAGGCATATGTCCTCTAAATCCATGAATTTAGACAAGTTATTGCAAGGATATATTTTGTGCAAGATTTTAAAGTGAATTTCTTTTACTTTATTTGATATACCACATTTTTGAGGAAGCAACCAAGCTTTCTTCCATTCAATTTCAGTAATATGTGCATTCCAGAAGAATTTCCCTCTAGAAGAGATCTTGTTCTTGGAGTGAAAAAGTTATTTATGAATGTATTATTACATTTCTTATCCAGCAGGGGGAAACCTAACATAAGTTGTGCATCTATCATGACATGTTCACCAAAACACAAATGAGATTTCATTAATTGAATAAGTCCTGAAGGTATTGCTTTCCATATAGAATTAAATTATTTATAATGTATTGGGAAGTTATGTTTCTAAGAACTTTGTATAAGAGAGTATATGTCCTTCTTTATCAAATAAATCAAGCACAAATATAATATTTATTGTGACCCACTTAGGAAAGAACAAAGACTTGTTTTTAACAACAATATCTTTGTTGTTCTACAGAAGTGCCTGGTGTGGGGAGAAGTTGTGGACATGACACAGTTTCCAGGCTAAAAGGGCATGTTCATGAAATTTGGACAGTTTGATGGGTAATTCTGCTGGAGAATAATTGCACTTCCACAAAAATGAAGACCACCCAATAAAATATGACAGGGAATGAAGTACCATATAGATTCCGAGCTAATCATACATTTTTTTTATCCAGTTTACTTTAAAAGGTATTGTTTATCAATTAAATCTCGTACTTCAAGCCCACCATCAGCTCTTTGGTTTGATATTACAGACTTCTTACATTTGTGTTGTTTATTTTTCCATATAAAGTCTAGGAAAGTTTTGTTGATATCCTTGCTGGTTTGATCAGTTACAAATAGGGATAGAGCAGGGTATGGACAACATTGTAGCTAGCAGTAATGACACACAGGAACAAACACTAAAGTGAAACCAGAGACGGATGAGGAAGCGAGACATCTCACTCCCTCATTTTTTCTGGTTCATTTACAGTCAATTAACTATGCAGACCAAAACTGTGACAATTATTTCAATGGTAAAAGGCCTGAGTAAGACATCTTAATTTATGCACCATCTTTGGAGAAAGAAACCATCTTTCCCCGAAATCAGAATAGGGAAGCCTTGATCTTAAAGGGGCAATCAGCATTCGAAACAAAAACCCTGACCCTGTTTCGGTAAAAAGCTGAGGGATGGGGCTGGAGAAATGTAACCACTCTAAAATGTATAGACAGCGCTATGGTTGCAAGACCATGATATCATGATATCCATGATATCCAAGATCCATGATATCACAATTAGTTTCAACAATTGAGGCTATACAGTGTTTTACATTTACTTTGTTTACAAACATTCGAGTAAAACAGGCTTATAGTTTGGGTTCTGATGGAGTATGACAATTGAACCAAATTCATGAGGCATTTTAGTTTTTTGAAATTAACTTGAAATGGGCATGTTCTAATTCACTCAACAACCAAACACATGTTTTGCTTTCTTAATGAAACAGAAAATAATTGTTGTTCCTGGTTGTTTATCAAATTTAACTGATCCTGCTTTCTAATGTACCGTTCTGCTGTCTGTGCAAGAAGCTGACTTAGCTAGCATTATTTAGCACATAGCTACTAACTAACGTTAGAACGCTTTCAGCTAACGTTAGTACAGTAGGTAGCAGGGACGCAATTTCCCCATTTTTACCTAGCAGAGACGCAATTTCCCAAATTGCGGTAGCAAACTAGCTAATGATTACAAATCAAAAACAAAATTAGCTACATCGATTTTAAGTTCTCAATAAATCCAAGTAGTATTCCTTGGACTTTCAAGTGACAATCGTTTCAAACACATGTTAGCCATTAAGATTGACTTCGCACGTTTACGACAACTGTTCCTACCAAGTCCCACCTCTGCCTGGCAGTCTGGCTGGCTGAGGCTTTAGCGAACGAGATAGGCCTCTAACACGTAATTCAAAAGATCAGAAAATATCATTTCAAACTTTCTTACCCTGTTTTTGAAACAAATGTTCGGAAAGTAAATAATGTCGTATTTCTTATGAACACGTTCAGAATGTCTCATTCTGAGGCGTGTATGCATGGTAACCACAAACTCCATGGTAACGGCAAAACGTAGCTAACAATACTGCCCAAATGGGCTATGAGCTTTGTCATTGTGCAACAATGACGAACTACGTTGGTTAGCAATCATTGGTACAATGCAAGGTAGCTGGCCTTTTCGGTGGTAAAGTGGTGTTTATGTATTGTTCCTTGATAAACCTGAGACTTTAACGCCGAACCATTTTAGCATTCACAGGTTTATCTATGGGAAACACGGCTAGCTAGCTGCTAGGCTAACTACGTTCTAAAGAGCGGCTCGAGATTTAAAATTCACCGGTGGTTGAGCGCTCGCCTCCGACATGACACTCAGTGAGCCGCCCGGTATAGGCTAACTACAGAAAAACCCAATGGGTTAAATCATTTGGACTTCAACTAGACTAACACAATGCTCAGTATTTAATACAACAGAAATGCTCTTACCTGTAATTTTTTATAAATATATTATTATACGTGCATGTCCATGTATTATTTCCAGCTGTAGTCAGTCCGTGAACAATGACGTAGCTAATTTCCCTACGGGTAAATCCGGGTACTACGGATGAAAGGCAACTCTTGATTCGCTGAGGCTCAGTGTGGAACGTGTTCACAGTAGTCGTAGACAGCACTTACAC
Organism: Salmo salar; assembly: GCF_965601325.2. Taxonomy (NCBI): domain Eukaryota; kingdom Metazoa; phylum Chordata; class Actinopteri; order Salmoniformes; family Salmonidae; genus Salmo; species Salmo salar. The sequence goes on along the minus strand of NC_138291.1, from coordinate 91,868,683 downwards.
GTCTTGACCTTTATGGTGAGATACAACGGGCAAACCGTTTAATTATCGTTTTTATGCATTATATTGGATTTTGATCGTTCTCAATCTGCAATGTAATGTGTGAGTGTGCTACGTCCATTTACTTCGAAAGCAAAGCTTATACAACAACTGTACTCCCAGACAATGCATGACTGTTTGAGGCATGCATAACAATAATTAACGGGAGTGAGTCTTATTAATTGCCTGGAATTCAAGTGGTCAAACAAATACAAGCCTTGTTGGCTTGATTACCTTCATCATATGAGTATATTAGTCTCAACCACAAATTATGTAAATTAATCTTGACCAGATAAAACATATTCAGTCTGCAAAGAGACAGATGAGTAAATTAAATAAGATTTATTGTACCGTTTTAAAACGTTAAATAATGGCACACTGTTACATCCACACACACATTCAACCATTTGCACCAAATTATTCATGTGGTACGGTAAAGGGTAGCTGGCCTTTTCGGTGGTAAAACAATACATGTGGTGTTTATGTATTGTTCCTTGATAAACCTGAGACTTTAACGCCGAACCATTTTAGCATTCACAGGTTTATCTATGGGAAACACGGCTAGCTAGCTGCTAGGCTAACTACGTTCTAAAGAGCGGCTCGAGATTTAAAATTCACCGGTGGTTGAGCGCTTGCCTCCGACATGACACTCAGTGAGCCGCCCGGTATAGGCTAACTACAGAAAAACCCAATGGGTTAAATCATTTGGACTTCAACTAGACTAATACAATGCTCCGTATTTAATACAATAAATGCTCTTATTTGCACCAAATTATTCATGTGGTATGGTAAAGGGTTTGAATATATTAGGTTTGAAGATGGGCAGAGGTGGTTGACGTCAGGTCTTGTCGGTTGGATGGGATGCTTGTTGCGTGCTCTGAGTCTGTAGCTGACTGATCTGTCTCCTGAGTCGAACTATCTCCTCTTCCTGCTCTTCAACCCTTCTCTGCAAGCCATGGATAACCTAGAAAGAGAAGAGGCCCATTGGAGATGTTTGATCTGTGATAAATGTTTAACACTCTTCTCCTGATATTTACTTTTAGTAGTTTGAACCTGGTTGCAGTGTCAAAGTGACCTAGGTCAAATATTTATAGCCAAGCAATGCTACCAGCATTTGGCTCATGTCTGTTTGAACTTGATCAATAGCAGCGTAAATATGGCAAGCTGAAATTCAACAAGTACATCAAGCACATATATCAAAATGGTAGTCTCATTGCCAGCCAGCCTGTTCATACCATGTCTTTGCTGCTGAACAGCTCGCTCTGCAGCAGCTGTGTGGCGCTGGGTCGTAGAGAGGGGTCTCTGCTGGTCAGCAGTGTGATGTACTTGGCCAGTAGAGGCCAGCACTGGGAGAAGGAGTCTGGGACCTTCCCCTCACGGAGGTCTCCTAGTGTACGCACGCGCTCCATCTCTGTCCCAAAGGGCTGGAACAGCTCCAGGGCCATCACTCCTATACTGTACATGTCTGACTGCAGGCCAGAAGAAAAGGCATAGTGATCCAAATCAAATCAGTCACATACACATGTTTAGCAGATGTTATTGCAAAATGTGTAGCAAAATGCTTGTGCTTCTTGCTCTGAAAGTGCAGTAATATCTAACAATTACACAACATATACCCAACACACAAATCAAAGTAAATTAATGGAATTAAGAATATATAAATATATGGACGAGCAATGGCAGAGCGGCATAGAATAAGATACAGTAGAATAGTATAGGATACAGTATATACATATGAGATGAGTAATGCAAGATATGTAAACATTATTAAAGTGACTAGTGTTCCATTTATTAGTGGCCAGTGATTTCAAGTCTATGTATGTAGGCAGCAGCCTCTATGTGTTAGTGATGGCTATTTAACAGTCTGATGGCCTTAAGATAAAAGCTGTTTTTCAGTCTCTCGGTCCCAGCTTTGATGCACCTGTACTGACCTCACCTTCTGGATGATAGCGGGGTGAACAGGCAGTGGCTCGGGTGGTTGTTGTCCTTGATGTGTAAATATGTTTTATATATTGATTTACTGTGTATCAATTGGTTTATAAATACAAATGTAATATTATCCTTATAATAATTCTATATATGTTTGTTTTATGTAGAAAACACACTAATTGTGCCAAGTAACTTTGGTGTGTCAAATATTTCTGAAATGATGGAGATGATTTACCTTTGAATCATAGTGGGAGCCCTCCAGTTGTTCAGGTGCAGCATAAACAAATGTCCCCACTCCAGTGGTGTGTGAGGAACCTGCAGAAAGATTACAAGCAGTGTCAAAAATACACAGTACCAGAACCGAAAGGGATTTGGATGCACAGAGCCATAGCCCCATCTACTGGCGATTTCAGGAATTACACCAATACCTACACGTGTCCACTTTGATACACTATATTTGAGATGTTGAATGTTTACACACACACACACGTGTATATATATATATATATATATATAAATATATAAATATAATTATATATATATATATAAAGAGCTTATATATATACATATACATATATATATACATATACATATATATATACATATACATATATATACATATACATATACATATATATACATATATACACATATATACACATATATATATATACACATATATACACATATATATATATACACATACATATATATATACACATACATATATATACACATACATATATATACACATATATACATACATATATATATATACACATATATATATACATATATATATATACATACATACATAGTAACAACTGTTACAACCACTGAGCTTGTGGTGATAGACACATTAGAAAAATTTATTAAATCCGTTTCTCACCGGTGTTCTGTGAGGTGGAGGTTGGCTTTGCATCGTCATCTATTATTATATCCCTGCAAGCCAGTCCAAAGTCTCCAATCCTCACATGGCAGTCAAGTCCATGCAGGAAAATATTCCTGGGCTATAAAACAAAAAGCATACAAAATGTAAAACATTTACATATATTTTTATGGTGAGTGTGAGGTCATAATGCTATAGGAGATTCTAAAAGAAGGATTCTACTCTAAAATGCACAATTCTATTTTGTCATTACCACTAGTCCACATTAATGCTTTAGGTAATTGTTCAACTTTTTTAAAATGTCATTTCAAATGGGTGATATTAGTAACAAACCATGCCTTAACCCCTAATTATACACGGAGTGTACAAAACATTAGGAACACATGCTCTTTCCATGACAGACTGACCAAACTAATTCAGTTGAAAGCTATGATCCCTTATTGATGTCACCTGTTAAATCCACTTCAATCAGTGTAGATGAAGGGGAGGGGAAAGGTTAAAGAAGGATTTTTTTAAGCCTTGCTTGAGAGAATTGAGACATGGATTGTGTATTTGTACCATTCAGAGGGTGAATGGGCAAGACAAAAGATTCAAGTGCCTTTGAACGGGATGTGGTAGCAGGTGCCAGGCACACCGGTTTGAGTGTGTCAAGAAGTGCAACAGTTTCCCAAGTGTATCAAGAAAGGTCCACTACCCAAAGGACATTCAGCCAACTTGACACAACTGTGGGAAGCATTGGAGTCAACATGGGCCAAACCCCATGTGGAACGCTTTCGACAACTTTTAGAGTCCATGCCCTGATGAATTTAGGCTTTTCTAAGGGCAAAAGGGGGTGCAACTCAAATTTGATGATATGCAGTTTAAAATTAATGAAGCAATAGTTAAAGGAGATGTCTAGTATTATCACATTTTTAAAATCTCACCCTGTCAACGAACCTGTTCAGATTTGGAAATACTGTACTGTTTTTTTCTACACTTCAAAAGACAGGTAAGTGTTTAAAAACATGTTTGTCATTTTTCTAGCCTAAATATCTGCCAGTGTGTTATCAGTCACAGGGTCTGATACCCTGACCGCGGGTATCAGACCCTTTATTTGGCCCCTCAAAAAGTTTTAAATATCATCTGCAGAAATGATGCATCATGTTTAAAAAGCACTTTACAAATCAAGTTATTATTATTAACATAATATAGCTCAGGTAGGATAGGCCTAAGTTTAATAGAACATACGGATCGTCACCAATATCTAATCAATATCGACGTCACCAGCGATGAAGAATGGTGACGTTTCCAAACTTGCCAATTCTTCAGAAACAGCATCAGCACTGACAGAGTACAGCGCTGGAATTGGCTGTTCCGAGGCTACTGTGTGGCGGATGAATCAGAATTAGTTGGGTAACATAGATAATTAAGATGTTTTATTAGCATAATATGCTTATGTGAGATACTTGTCATTAGAATGTTCCCTTTTGACTCTGATGTCTTTCAGTTGCACTTTTCCCTTAGCTGGGGCTCAGTCACTTTGGGCCCAGAGAGGGGAGAGGTCAGACTTGTCTTTTACATGTCCCTGGTGCTATGCAGAATATCAGAAAGGGAAGAGGACAGAATGGAACATTGTCTACATATGTGTGTGTTGTGTGTGTGTTTTACTGAGGATGGGCCTCTATGAGATAGCACTGACAGAGGAGATTTACGATGTATTTTGATAATAACGCCTAAAGAGCATTCCAGAGAACATGAGCTAATGGTTCTGTTCTATACCGTACCAGGGAGAGACAGTTCCAGTTTGGAGTAGGAGGACCAGACACTGGTCTATACAATAAACTGTTGACACAGCAGTTGCTGCCTGCTATGTTTTATAGATATCTTTCATACAAAACTTAACCTTGTGACCCATTCTATATATCTGTGGTTCGTCATGTACGTTGAAAGGCGTGTATCTTGGCAATAAAAGATATTTGTACTTTTCTGTAGTCACTTTTCAATGGTTCATTAGAGATAGCGCATCATTGAAAGTCAAAGTGCTTTTGCAAAAGCTCTTAATTATTAAAGATGTAGTTTAAGTATAACTCTGACGGGTGTGTGAAGTTTAACTCTCCTCATTTGGTAATGCAGAAATTAGCCACCACACCATTTGATGGTGCACTTCTATTCTTGTGAAATTAAATAATATACACTTGTAAAGAACATACCTTCAGATCTCTGTGCATGATACTTCTAGAGTGAATGTATTCCACTCCTTCAAGTATTTTATGTAGAATGCTAAGGGTTTGTTTCGTGTCCACAGACCCGTAAGGATCTATAAAACAAAAGCCAAAACATACTCATTAACAAATTCTGCATAATATAAACATAATCAAAACATTGATAATGTTGAATGAAGAGTGAAAGGAACAAAGGGGTGCATCTTATTGTGCAAGTTATATATGCTCACTTTGTGAGATGTGTTCGGTGGTTCTCTCTGAGATCCAGTCTTTGAGTGAACGTTCACACAACTGCATCTGAATATACAGCATGAGGTGGAACTGCACCTGAGGTAGCCATAAAATAGTGTCCAGTAAAATCAGAGTTTGACAAAAAGAGAATCTATATACTACCAGTCAAAAGTTTTAGAACACCTACTCATTCAAGGGTTTTTCTTTAATTTTATTATTTCCTACATTGTAGAATAATAGTGAAGACAACAAAACTATGAAATAACACATATGGAATCACATAGTAACCAAAAAAAGTGTTAAACAAATAAAAAAATATTCTACATTTCAGATTCTTCAAATAGCCACCCTTTGCCTTAATGACAGCTTTGCACACTCTTGGCATTCTCTCAACCAGCTTCATGAGATAGTCACCTGGAATGCATTTAAATTAACAGGTGTGCCTTGTTAAAAGTTAATTTGTGGAATTTCTTTCCTTCTTAATGCGTTTGAGCCAATCAGTTGAGTTGTGATAAGGTAGGGTTGGTATACAGAAAATAGCCCTATTTGGTAAAAGACCAAGTCCATATTATGTTCAACCTTCCCAAGTTCTCGCACGTCACCCCGCTCCTCCGCACACTCCACTGGCTTCCAGTTGAAGCTCGCATCTGCTACAAGACCATGGTGCTTGCCTACGGAGCTGTGAGGGGAACGGCACCTCCGTACCTTCAGGCTCTGATCAGTCCCTACACCCAAAGAAGGGCACTGCGTTCATCCACCTCTGGCCTGCTCGCCTCCCTACCTCTGCGGAAGCACAGTCAAAACTGTTCGCTGCTCTGGCACCCCAATGGTGGAACAAGCTCCCTCACGACGCCAGGACAGCGGAGTCAATCACCACCTTCCGGAGACACCTGAAACCCTACCTCTTTAAGGAATACATGGGATAGGATAAAGTAATCCTTCTACCCCCCCCCCAAAAAAAGATATAGATGTACTATTGTAAAGTGGTTGTTCCACTGGATATCATAAGGTGAATGCACCAATTTGTAAGTCGCTCTGGATAAGAGCGTCTGCTAAATGACGTAAATGTGCAAGAACAGCTCAAATAAGCAAAGAGAAACGACAGTTTAAGACATGAAGGTCAGTCAATATGGAACATTTCAAGAAAGTGCAGTCGCAAAAACCATCAAGCGCTATGATGAAACTGGCTCTCACAAGAATGGAAGACCCAAAGTTACCTCTGCTGCAGAGGATAAGTTCATTAGGGTTACCAGCCTCAGAAATTGCAGCCCAAATAAATGCTTCAGAGTTCAAGTAACAGACACATCTCAACATCAACTGTTCAGAGGAGACTGTGTGAATCAGGACTTCATGGTCGAATTGCTGCAACAACAAAAAAACACGAGGTCGAACGATTATGATTTTTCAACGCCGATATCGATTATTGGAGGACCCAAAAAGCCGGTACCGATTAATCGTCCGATTTTATTATTATGTTTTTTTTTATATGCATGTATATGTATGTATGTATACACACACACACACACACACACACACACACACACACACACACACACACACACACACACACACACACACACACACACACACACACACACACACACACACAGCTCTGAAGTGACAACGATACTGAAGAGTCTGCTTAGGAGACAAATACTCTCAACTGTTTGAATAATAAAAATAGAGTTTAAGTTACCTGTGATGAATGCTGAAAACAAAAACTGTAATTTCTATATGCAGGAAATCCTATTTTAATAATGGGCATGGTAAGAATTGACTACCAAGTGCGAGTCATAATTCCCATGACACCTTCTAGCAAAATCTGAAAAGCGGTTCCTTCATTTATTCCATAGGATATTTTTAGATTAACTTAAAATAAGGTCTGTGTTTGGTTTAGGCTTACACCACCTTGCCAATTTTATAACTGTGTAGATATCCATAGGATATAACTCTGATCAATATAAGCGAAGATAATTTTTTTTGTAGAGTGGATTTATGAAAACATGTTGACAAACGTTACCTAGTGAGATTTACACGGGTATCAAAACGCAGAGGCGGTTTAAGCACAAAACACAGACCTTATTTGAAGTAGATCAAGACATTCTCTATGGAAGACATGAATGGTAAAATAACGAAGGAACCCCTTTCAAGTTCAGCCGCAAGTTATTACAGGAATTATGACGCGTCGACTATCTCTCTCTAAACCATATACCTTTGACTATTACGAGCCTGCTGCTGCCTACCACCGCTCAATCAAATATCAAATCATAGACTTAACTATAATATAATAAACCTTAGGTCATTAATATGGTAAAATCCGGAAACTATCATCTCGAAAACATTATTCTTTCAGTGACATATGGAACCGTTCCGTATTTTATCTAACGGGTGGCATCCATAAGTCTAAATATTCCTGTTACATCGCACAACCTACAATGTTATTTCATAGTTCCGTAAAATTCTGGCAAATTAGTTCGCAACGAGCCAGATTCTGTATACCCTCATTCTGCGTGCAACGAACGCAAGAGAACTGACACAATTTCACCTGGTTAATATTGCCTGCTAACCTGGATTTCTTTTAGCTAAATATGCAGGTTTAAAAATATATACTTCTGTGTATTGATTTTAAGAAAGGCATTGATGTTTATGGTTAGGTACAGTCGTGCAACGATTGTGCTTTTTTTCGCAAATGCGCTTTTGTTAAATCATCCCCGTTTGGCAAAGTCTGCTATCTTTGTTAGGAAGAAATAGTCTTCACAGTTCGCAACAAGCCAGGCGGCACAAACTGCTGCATATACCCTGACTCTGTTTGCAAGAGAAGTGACACATTTTCCCTAGTTAAAAGAAATTCATGTTAGCAGGCAATATTAACTAAATATGCAGGTTTAAAAATATATACTTGTGTATTGATTTTAAGAAAGACATTGATGTTTATGGTTAGGTACATGTCGGAGCAAAGACAGTCCTTTTTCGCGAATGCGCATCACATCGATTATATGCAAAGCAGGACAGGCTAGATAAACTAGTAATATCATCAACCATGTGTAGTTAACTAGTGTTTATGATTGATTGTTTTTTTATAAGATAAGTTTAATGCTAGCTAGCAACTTACCTTGGCAACGTAAAGCAGGTGGTTAGAGCGTTGGGCTAGTTAACGTAAGGTTGCATCCCCAAGCTGACAAGGTAAAAATCTGTTGTTCTGCCCCTGAACAAGGCAGTTAACCCACCGTTCCTAGGCAGTCATTGAAAATAAGAATGTGTTCTTTAACTGACTTGCCTAGTTAAATAAAAGGTTTATAAAAAAATTTACAAAATTAAAAATATCGGCAAATTGGTGGCCAAAAATGCCGATTGTTATGAAAACTTGAAATCGGCCCTAATTAAATCAGCCATTCCGATGAATCGGTCGACCTCTAAAAAACACTACTAAAGGACACCAATAAGAAGAAGAAGACTTGCTTGGGCCAAGAAACACGAGCAATGGACAGACTGGTAGAAATTTGTCCTTTGGTCTGATGAGTCCAAATTTGAGATTTTTGGTTCTTGAGACGCAGGGTGGGTGAGCGGATGATCTCCGCATGTGTATTTTCCACCATAAAGCATGTAGGAGGAGGGGTGGTGGTGCTTTTCTGGTGACACTGTCTGTAATTTATTTAGAACTCAAGGCACACTTAACCAGCATGGCTACCACAGAATTCTTCAGCGATACGCCATCCCATCTGGTTTCGGCTTAGTGGGACTATCATTTGTTTTTCATCAGGACAACAACCCAAAACACCTCCAAGCTGTGTAAGGGCTATTTGACCAAGAAGGAGAGTGATGGAGTGCTGCATCAGATGACCTGCCCTCCACAATCCCCCAACCTCAACCCAATTGAGATGGTTTGGGATGAGTCGGACCGCAGAGTGATATGTTATGCTCAGCATATGTGGGAAGTCCTTCAACACTGTTGGAAAAGCATTACCTGTTGAAACTGATTGAGAGAATGCCAAGAGTGTGCAAAGCTTTCATAAAGGCAAAGGGTGGCTACTTTGAAGAATCTCAAATATAAAATATATTTTGATTTGTTTAACACTTTTTTGGTTACTACATGATTCCCTATGTGTTATTTCATAGTTTTGATGTCTTCACTATTATTCTGCAATGTAGAAAATAGTAAAAATAAAGAAAAACCCTTGAATGAGTAGGTGTTCTAAAACTTTTGAGTGGTAGTGTATATACAGGGGACATTTGTAGATGTCAGAGTTGGAAGGTTAGAGGATTGTGTTAAAACAACAGGATAAGAGGCCCTACTGTGCAACATTATACAGGTTACACAGTATCAATACCTCCTTGGTGGGGCATTTCGTGTCCCATTCCTCGCTCCCCACATCGATGTAGGAGTTGTTGTTCGGCTCCATCCTGTTCCTGGTTCCTGAGGCCTCCTCTGACAGGGCCGAGCCATCCCAGCTGACCACAGGGCAACCGTCCGGTGTCAGGCCACGCCGTCCCAGGAACACACAGGGGACAAAGTTCTCTGAGACATGGGTGTGGCGCATGGTTTTAGGACACACCGCCTGCGTGCTCTTCTCTTTAGGGGCCAGGGCTTTCACCCGGAGGATCTCTGGTACTTTTGCAATGGCCACTGGCTCCTTCGAGTGATCTGAGCTCTCAAAGACTATTGAGGAGCTGTTGCTACTGCCGGTACTCTCCTCAGTGCTGTGAGAAAATACACGTTTCAGAATCTAATATGATATTCAATCACAACTGGTCTTGTAATTCAGTTATATGAGATAATAATGGTACCGTTCTGGCAGCGCAGGCGTTTCCGGTGCTGGGAGTGTTGATGCAGGGTCTGAAATAGAGAAATTCAAATGTAAATGAAAAAACAACAATAATGAGAGGTTAGCTATGAATAAATTAAATCATTTGAATTTCAAACACGTCAGAGGAGAGAAGTAACGGAAGTCACTGATAAAAGCAGGTGCGACATGCTCCATCCAGGCAGTGTGGTAGCCCACTACATTGACGTGCTGAAGACTGGATAACACTTTCACTTCTCTGAGAACCTGAAACAAAGACCGGAAAATACTCAATGACAAACTCAGTTGTGCCCGTTATCGAATACTGCACTGAAGTATACTGCATTTTTGGATCATTAAAACTCAATACATTTTAAATGAATTGTGTGTATATAACATACCTTCATGCAGTCTTCCCGTGAAACATTCTTGATGAGAATTTTCTTCACAGCATACTTCTGGCCATCCAGCTTGTTTGTTACCTGGAAAGCACATGACCAAAACGAAGAGGGAGAAATTATTCCTCTGTAGGTTATATTAATGCATTGGTATCATTTTTATTTTGACTAGACAGTACCTTAAAGACTTTGCCATAGGATCCTTTTCCAAGTCTAGAGAGCTCTTCAAACTCGCTGAGGTAGCGAGATGTCTGTGCCTGGAACAGACCCTCTGTTGGTCTACGGTGAGAGGAGGATAATAAGCAAAGAGACAGATCCTCAAGATCCTCTCACAACGCAACGTACACAGCAGTACATTTCATTTATTTTTACATTTTAGTCATTTAGCAGACGCTCTTATCCAGAGCAACTTACAATTAGTGCATTAATCTTAAGATAGCTAGGTGAGACAACAACATATCACAATCGTATCAAGTACATTTTCCCTCCACAAAGTATTTGTCGGCAAAGTCAACGCTTGTAGCAAAAGACAAGTGCCATTTTTTTTCTGTACTAATCTTACCTTAGTGTAAGGCTCTGGCTGTCTGTATTACATAATCTTTGACCCTGAAATGTCAGGAAAAAAATAAAATAAATGGTCAGTGAATGAACATCAATGATAAACAAGAAACTTGACCATGCATGTCCCGCATTACATTATCACTAAATGGCCACATCAAGTGTTACCTGTGGGAACAGAGAGGTGCTGGCAGCATCCAGTAGTTCAATGAATGCTCTGTTGTGTTGGAGTCTGACTGTGCTGAACTCATCACTGATGGCCAATGGGGAGAGGAGGTTCATCGCTGCTAAACGCTGACCAATGACTGTAGAGGACGGCAAAGAACAGGAAGTTATTCACTGTAGTGTTTGTTGTTCACAAGTTCTCTTTTTTTCTTCTATGATTTTTCACACAAAAAATCATTTTTACAGAAGTCAGTGATGTTTTAAAATAATCATTTCCTAACCTCCCTCTACACAACAACCAGAGAATGTTAATGTTCTATTGACCGAGAAAGAGTTTAGCTGATCCTCTTTACCTTTGAACAGCATACGTGAGCGGGTCGGGTCGCTCTCGTAGACAAAGCACAGGTGTTCCAGCAGGGACCCAAGCAGAAGGTGGTTGGGGATGGCTGAGGCAAACTCCTGGATGGACAGGTACTGCTTGCCAGTTATCAGAACCTCACAGTTGTTATCGGAGTCGGACGCTGTGTTTACATAGAGGAGAATGAGAAAAAGGACAGAAGTGAGTGGTACGTGTTTGTAACAAGATTATCGATTATGTAATAAATGGAAAAAAGCTAAGTTGTGTGTCTCAATGGCGAACAGTCCCCTCCAAAACTTCCTGTAGCCAGACAGCCAACATTGCATAACAAATAATCACCAACGTGTGTGATTACTTTAGTACCGCTTTATGAAGAAAATAAGATTTATAGTTAACAGTTGAAAGAGAAAATGTATCTTACCTTCGGCAATAACTTTGGCAATTAACGCTGCAATTTCTTTCTCCCCTAGGTCCATTTTGTCTAACGGTATGTGTGATATTAGCTCAATATGAAAAGCTTCAACACTAATGCAAGATTAACCTAACCACTTCAAAGTCAGCCAGCCCATCATGTTTATGCATGCTGGGGTGTGCTCAGTGGTAAGGCTTATCTGTCTACAACAGTACACACAGGTCCCTCCACCCAAGGTCGCTAACATGGAGGAAAATATAAGGGAAGAAGTGGTGTGAGAAACATGCCAAAAACAGTATGTAATGTACTCTCATATTTGTGTATGCTGACTGTTGGTTTATACTGTACTCATTGGATTTGGCAACAGTTTATGTACAGTACCAGTCAAGTTTTAGAACACCTACTCATTCAAGGGTTTTTCTTTATTTGACTATTTTCTACATTGTAGAATACACTGCATGCACAATTATTAGGAAAGTGAGTATTCTGATCGTATCATTGTTTCTATTCACATTTTCGAACTCCAAACCATATAAACTTGAATGCTTATTGGATTGAATCATTTTCAGGTGATATGTATTTGTGTAATGAGGGAGGGTGTGGCGAAAGTGAATAACACCTTATATCAAGGTGTGCATAATTATTAGGCAGCCTCATTACCTCAGGTAAAATGGGCCAAAAAAGAAATTTAACTGACACTGAAGAACCAAAAATGTAAAATGCCTTTCAGACGGATGCGACACTCTTTAAATAGCTAAACTATTGAGGTGTGACCACCGGACATTCAAACGTTTTGTTGCGAATAGTCAACTGGGGTGCAAAAAAAACGCATGGGGAAGAAAAGGCGCAAATTAACTGCAAAAGACTTGAGAAGAATTAAACGTCAAACTACCAGGAACCCATTATCCTCCAGTGCCACTGTATTCCAGAACTGCAACCTACCTGGAGTGTTCAGAAGTACAAGGTGTCAAGTGCTCAGAGACATGGCCAAGGTCAAGAAGACTGAAACAAGACCACCACTGAATAAGATTCACAAGTTGAATCGTCAAGATTGGGCAAAGAAAGATTTTTCAAAGGTTTTATGGACAGATGAAATGAAAGTGACTCTTGATGGACCAAATGGATGGGCCCGTGGCGGAATCAGTAATGGACACAGGGCACCACTGAGTCAGGTGCCAGCAAGGTGAAGGAGGGGTACTGGTATGGGCTGCTATCATTGAGGATGAGGTAGTTGGACCTTTTCGGGTTGAAGATGGACTGAAACTCAACTCCCAAACCTACTGCCAGTTTCTGGAAGATTCTTTCGTCAAACAGTGGTACAGGAAGAAGTCCTCAGCATTCTAGAAGGCCATGATCTTTATGCAGGATAATGCTCCATCAAATGCATCCAAGTACTCCACTGCTTGGCTAGCCAGCAAGGGCCTCAAAGATGCCTAAATAATGACCTGGCCCCCTTCCTCACCTGACTTAAATCCTATTGAGAACTTGTGGGCCCTTCTCAAACGTGAGATTTACAGTGATGGAAGACAATACACCTTTTTGAACAGCATTTGGGAGGCTGTGGTTGCTGCTTCAGCGAAATTTGATCGTGAACAGATCAAGAAACTGAGACTCCATGGATGGAAGGCTCATGGCAGTTATTGAAAATAAAGGTCTCTATATTGGTCACTGAATATCTTTGAAAGGCCAAAAATGTTATATAATTGTCATTTTGTGTTACTTATCTGTTACACTTACTCTAAAAATTGAGAATAAACAAGTGAGTTGAGAGAAATTATTTTTGTAATTTAGTTGCCTAATAATTGTGCACTAATAGTTGCCTAATAATTGTGCACACATATATTTCCCTGAGAAAGACAAAACTCACTTTTCCTTTGTTAAACATTCAGGTTTGAGGTTCAATAACATTTTGGATTGACTGAGAGCATTGTTTGTTCAACAATAAAATTCATCCCGAGGAATACAATTTGCCTAATTATTGTGCACGCAGTGTAATAGCGAAGACATCAAACTATGAAATAACACATAGGGAATCATGTAGTAACCAGAAGTGTTAAACAAATCAAAATATATTTTATGAGATTTGCCACCCTTTGCCTTGATGACAGCTTTGCACACTCTTGGTATTCTCTCATCCAGCTCCACCTGTAATGCTTTTCCAACAGTCTTGAAGGAGTTCCCACAAATGTTGAGCACTTGTTGGCTGCTTTTCTTTCACTCTGCGGTCCAACTCATCCCAAACCATCTCAATTGGGATGAGGTCGGGTGATTTGTGGAGGCCAGGTCATCTGATGCAGCAACACTTGTTTGGTTACTACATGATTCCATCTGTGTTATTTCATAGTTTTGATGTCTTCACTAGTATTCTACAATGTAGAAAATAGTAAAAATAAAGAAAAACCCTTGAATGATTAGGTGTGTCCTAACTTTTGACTGGTACTGTATGTCATATCCTTGATGTTGAATTGACTGTCTGCCATCAGTATCTAGTACTGAACTGTAATGGGAAACATGTCCACTGTTTTTTAATTTTTAACCTTAACCTTTATTTAAGTAGGCAAGTCAGTTAAGAGCAAATTCTTATTCACAATGACGGCCTACCAAAAAGGCCTCCTGCGGGGACGGGGGCTGAGAGTAAAAATATAAATAAATTCAATAAAAATAGGACAACACACACACATCACGGCAAGAGAGACAACAACACTACATAAAGAGAGAACTAAGACAACATAGCATGGCAGCAACACATGACAACACAGCATGGTAGCAACACAACATGACAACAACATGGTAGAAACAACACAGCAGCAGCACAACATGGTCGCAGCACAAAACAAGGTATCTTGTCCAACAAGATGGCGCCGACAGAGATGGTCACCTCACTTTGAGTCCTTAGGAAACTATGCAGTATTTTTATTTTTTTAATGAATTATTTCTTACATTGTTACCCCAGGAAATATTAAGCCTTATTACATACAGCCGGGAAAAACTATTGAATATAAGTGTGACGTCAACTTACCAACATTACGACCAGGAATACGACTTTCCCGAAGCGGATCCTCTGTTTGGACCATCACCCAGGTTAATGGATCTAATCCCAGAAGCCGACCCAAGACAACGGTGCCGCAGAAGGGGCAGCCCACCGCTCCCGAGTATACTACTCGCCAATGTCTAGTCTCTTGACAACAAGGTAGACGAAATTCGAGCAAGGGTTGCCTTCCAGAGAGACATCAGAGATAGTAACATTCTCTGTTTCACGGAAAAATGGCTCTCGGGTTATGTTGTCGGAATCGGTTCAGTCACCGGGCTTCTCCATGCACCGCACCGACAGAGATAAACACCTCTGTGGGAAGAGGAAAGGCGGGGGTGTATGCTTCATGATTAACGACTCATGGTGTAATCATAACAACATACAGGAACTCAGGTCCTTCTGCTCACCCGACCTAGAATTCCTCACAATCAAATGCCGGCCATATTACCTTCCAAGAGAATTCTCGTCAGTTATCGTCACAGCTGTGTACATTCCCCTCATGCAGACACCGATTTCAAGTTTTCATAACAATCTGTATTTTTGGCCACCGATTTGCCGATTTTTATTTTATTTATATATTTTTATTTAACTAGGCAAGTCAGATTAAGAACACGTTCTTATTTTCAATGACGGCCTAGGAACGGGGGTTAACGGGGGAACACTGAAGGTTGTGCAATGTAACAGGAACATTTAGACTTAGGGATGCCACCCGTTAGATAAAATACGTAATGGTACCGTATTTCACTGAAATAATAAACATTTCGTTTTCGAAATGATAGTTTCCGGATTCCACCATATTAATGACCTAAGGCTCGTATTTCTGTGTGTTATTATGTTATAATTAAGTCTGATTTGATATTTGATAGAGCAGTCTGACTGAGCGATGGTAGGCAGCAGCAGGCTCGTAAGCATTAATTCAAACAGCACATTCGTGCGTTTTCCCAGCAGCTCTTCGCAATTCTTCAAGCATTGCGCTGTTTATGACTTCAAGCCCCGAGATTAGGCTGGTGTAACCGATGTAAAATGGCTAGCTAGTTAGCCTGGTGCGTGCTAATATCGTTTCAAACGTCACTCGCTCTGAGACTTGGGAGTGTTTGTTCCCCTTGCTCTGCATGGGTAACGCTGCTTCGAGGGTGGCTGTTGTCGATGTGTTCCTGGTTCGAGCCCAGGTAGGAGCAAGGAGAGGGACGGAAGCTATACTGTTACACCGGCAATACTAAAGTGCCTATAAGAACATCCAATAGTCAAAGGTATATGAAATACAAATTGTATAGAGAGAAATAGTCCTATAATTCCTATAATAACTACAACCTAAAACTTCTTACCTGGGAATATTGAAGACTCATGTTAAAAGGAACCACCAGCTTTCATATGTTCTGAGCAAGGAACTTAAACGTTAGCTTTTTTACATGGCACATATTGCACTTTTACTTTCTTCTCCAACACTTTGTTTTTGCATTATTTAAACCAAATTGAACATGTTTCATTATTTATTTGAGGCTAAATTGATAGTATTTATGTATTAAGTTAAAAGTGTTCATTCAGTATTGTTGTAATTGTCATTATTACAAATAAATAAATAAAACAACGTTTTTTTTTTTTAAATATATATTTTAAAATCGGCTGATTAATCGGTATCGGCTTTGTTTTGGTCCTCCAATAATCGGTATCGGTGTTGAAAAATCATAATCTGTCGACCTCTAATCCTGAGGCTGAATTTATTGTAGCTGGGTATTTTAAGAAATCAAATTTGAGAACAAGGATTCCTAAATTCTATCAGCATATTGATTACACTACGCGCAGGGGTAATACACTCGACCACTGCTACTCTAACTTTTGCGATGCATACAAAGCCCTCCCCCACCGACCCTTCAGCAAATCCGACCACGATGCCATCTTGCTCCAACCATCTTAATGTATAGTGTGGCGTACAGCAGGTCAACCACCAGGGGGAGACTCGTCGAGGCTGATTGTGGTTTGTGGGTAATCAAGGGCTTATTGCTCACCAGCTGTACGAGTCCCATAAAGCTGCCAGAAGGGCAGCACACAAGGAGAGGGACTGGGGGAAGAAAGGTGACTTCCGTATAGTTGGAGACGGTGCCCGAGCTAAAAGGAGGGAGTTCAGTTTTTGTGCCCGACAGGATACAGCAAGACCCGGAGCCCAGAAGACGGTATCCCAGACAGGGTCTCATGGGGGAGACCTATCCTTTTCTTTTGATTTATTATTTAAATAAACACCCTTGAAACCGAGCTAATCCTACTCTGTCCGTGTCTGATCTGTGTAAACGTCTTGACCAAACCCCCAGGTCTGCCACAATAGGCAGAAACTCAAACAGGATGTCCAGTGACTAGAACCATTCAACGCTGGTCTGACCAATCGGAATCCATGCTTCAAGATTGTTTTGATCACGCGGACTGGGATATGTTCCGGTAAGCCTCACAGAATAACATTGACCTATTCGCTGGCTCTGTGAGTGAATTTATAAGGAAGTGCATTGGAGATGTTGTACCCACTGTGACTATTAAAACCTACCCTAACTAGAAACTGTGGATGGATGGCAGCATTCGCTCAAAACTGAAAGCGTGAAAAACCACATTTAACCATGGAAATAGGTCTGGGAATATGGCTGAATATAAACAGTGTAGTTATTCTCTCCGCAAGGCAATCAAACAAGCGAAATGTCAGTACAGGGACAAAGTGGAGTCGCAATTCAAAGGCTCAGACACGAGACGTATGTGGCAGGGTCTACAGGAAATCACGGACTACAAAAAGAACCAGCCACATCACACACATCCCGCTTCCAGACAAACTAAACACCTTCTTTGCCTGCTTTGAGGATAATACAGTGCCACCATCGCCGCCCGCTAGCAAGAAATGCGCCCCCCCCCCTCCTTCTCCGTGGCCAATGTGAGTAAAACATTTAAACGTGTTAAACCTCGCAAGGCTGCTGGCCCAGACAGCATCCCTAGCCGTGTCCTCAGAGCATGCGCAGACCAGCTAGCTGGTGTGTTTACGGACATATTCAGTCGCTCCCTAACCCAGTCTGTTGTCCCCACATGCTTCAAGATGGCCACCATTGTTCCTGTACCCAAGAAGGCAAAGATAAATTAACTAAATGACTACCGCCCCGTAGCACTCACTTCTGTCATCATGAAGTGCTTTGAGAGACTAGTCAAGTATCATATTACCTCCACCTTACCGGCCACCCAAGACTCTCTTCAGTTTACATACCGCCCTAACAGGTCCACAGACGATGCAATCGCCATGACACTGCACACTGCCCTATCCCATCTGGACAAGAGGAATACCTATGTAAGAATGCTATTCATTGACTACAGCTCAGCATTCAACACCATAGTACCCTCTAAGCTCATCATCAAGCTGAAGGCCCTGGGCCTCAACCCCGCCCTGTGCAATTGGGTCCTGGACTTTCTGACAGGCCGCCACCGGGTGGTGAAGGTAGGAAACAACATCTCCACCTCGCTGACCCTCAACACCCCACAAGGGTGCGTGCTCAGCCCCCTACTGTACAACCTGTTCACCCACGACTGCGTGGCCATGCACGCCTCCAACTCAATCATCACGTTTGCAGATGACACAACAGTAGTGGGCTTGATTACCAGCAACAACGAGACAGCCTACAGGGAGGAGGTGAGGACACTCGGAGTGTTGTGTCAGAGAGGCTGCTACCTATATGGAGACCCAATCACTGGCCACTTTAACAAATGATCACTAGTCACTTTAAACAATGCCACTTTAAATAATGCCACTTTAATAGTGTTTACATACCTTACATTAGTCATAGCATATGTATATATGATAAGTCGGAACCAAAGGGAAAAGTATTTCGCTACACTCGCGTTAACATCTGCATGTGACAAATAAAATCTGATTTGATACAAACATTATTGGGCAGAGACAACAGCACAAAGGGCAAGAAGGTAGAGACAACAATACATCACGCAAAGCAGCCACAACTGTCAGTAAGAGTGTCCATGATTGGGTCTTTGAATGAAGAGAATGAGATAAAACTGTCCAGTTAGAGTGTTTGTTGCATCACGTTCCAGTCGCTAGCAGCAGTGAATTGAAAAGACGACCAACCCAGGGATGTGTGTGCTTTGGGGACCTTTAACAGAATGTGACTGGCAGAACGGGTGTTGTATGTGGAGAATGAGGGCTGCAGCAGGTATCTCAGATAGGGGGGAGTGAGGCCTAAGAGGCTTTTATAAATAAGCATCAACCAGTGGGTCTTGCGATGGGTATACAGAGATGACCAGTTTACAGAAGAGTATAGAGTGCAGTGATGTGTCCTATAAGGAGCATTGGTGGCAAATCTGATGGCCGAATGGTAAACAACATCTAGCCGCTCGAGAGCACCCTTTCCTGCCGATCTATAAATTACGTCTCCGTAATCTAGCATGGGTAGGACGATCATCTGAATCAGGGTTAGTTTGGCAGCTGGGGTGAAAGAGGAGCGATTACGATAGAGAAATCTAGACTTGGTTTCAACTTTAGCCTGCAGCTTTGATTTGTGCTGAGAGAAAGACAGTGTAACGTCTAGCCATACTCCCAAGTACATGTATGAGGTGACTACCTCAAGCTTTAAACCCTCTGAGGTAGTAATCACACCTGTGGGGAGAGGGGCATTCTTCTTACCAAACCACATGACCTTTGTTTTGGAGGTGTTCAGAACACGGTTAAGGGCAGAGGAAGCTTGTTGGACACTAAGAAAGCTTTGTTGTAGAGCGTTTAACACAACATCCGGAAAAGGGCCAGCTGAGTATAAGACTATCATCTGTATATAAATGAATGAGAGAGCTTCCACCTGCCTGAGCTATGTTGTTGATGTAAATTGAGAAGCGTGTGGGGCCTAGGATCGAGCCTTGGGGTAGTCCCTTGGTGACAGGCAGTGGCTGAGGCAGCTGATTTTCTGACTTTATACACTGCACTCTTTGAGCGAGGTAGTTAGCAAACCAGGCCAAAGACCCCTCAGAGACACCAATGCTCCTTAGCCGGCCCACAAGAATGGAATAGTCTACCGTATCAAAAGCTTTGGCCAAGTCAATACAAATAGCAGCACAACATTGCTTAGAATCAAGGGCAATGGTGACATTATTGAGGACCTTTAAGGTTGCAGTGACACATCCATAACCTGAGCGGAAACCAGATTGCATACCAGAGAGAATACTATAGACATCAAGAAAGCCAGTCAGTTGATTATTGACAAGTTTTTCCAACACTTTTGATAAATAGGGCAAAATAGAAATAGGCCTATAACAGCTAGGATCAGCTTGATCTCCCCCTTTAAATAAAGGATGAACCGTGGCTGCCTTCCAAGCAATGGGAACCTCCCCAGAGAGGAGAGACAGGTTAAAAAGGTCAGAGATAGGCTTGGCGATTATAAAGAAGAAAGGGTCTAAACCGTCTGACCCAGATGTTTTTTTAGGATCAAGTTTAAGGAGCTCCTTTAGCACCTGGTTGCATCACTAGAGGGTTATGACTCAGAAGAAGGTTATCTTTTTAGGGCTGCAGAAATGGTCATGAAGCCAACCAACCAATAGGAGTAAAGGAAAGACATGGCTATAAACAACATTCTAGAAGAATCTCTCACTTAGCTGATTGGTCATAGCTAAATTAGTTACTTGTCAAAAATTTGAGGAGGGATGTAGCCACCGCTGTGATGTAGTAGCTATCTATCAGCCCCATGGTGATGTGATGGTGGTGTGGTTCAAAAGCAGCCCCCAAAACTGTCCAGAGAGGTTTGCTGACAGGACGACTGCGCCCACAGCCCCACACATGATTTCTCAATTCTGCCTAGCTAGTTAGCATGAACATAATTGTACAAATGTCTGGTGTCTGTCAACTTACTGTCAAATATAACCTCATCGTCATCTTCACTGGTGGTCAAATTAAACACACTGCACTCATGTCCGGTTGTGGTGGTGGTTAGATTTCGGTGAATCAAGGAGTTGATCACGCTGCTGCTACTTGGACTTACCCCTCGTTGCCCGTTCAGAGAGCTAAACATGGCGATTTAGGAAGATTCAGCTTGTTAACCTATTAAATATGACCTAACTTTTAGAATACTTAGGCGTTAATATTTTCCATTCTGCATTAATCATAACTAGTTAAGGTAGACGTTAATCTAAAACAATCACGTCAAAAACTCGCCAGAAGAGTCCCATACTAGGGCTAGTGGCAGCATTGCCGCACAACACACACGAAGGGAGTGAAGTCTTGTCTTAAAACACCATGAGCTGAACATAAATTCAGTTGAATAATTTCACGTCCACTGTGAGAAGCTTGCGAATTAAGTCTGACTTCATTTGTATCATCATATATTGATGAGATTGTATCACATTTAGTAACTCTATCCACTTATACAATACATTTAACTCGGTCTTGTTCGTTTTATTATTTTGTTGGACACGTCAGATAGTCCCTGTAGCATCTCATCTCATTTCGTTCCTTATCATGTGATCCTTGCAAATGATGACGATGAAACGCTACAAATATTTATTGGTGACATACAATTACAACCTTGAGATATTTTTTATTTTTACATAGGGTGAACCAGAGGCAATACAATATAGACTAAATATATGACTCTGGGGTGAATCATTGAAAAAGTCAGTACTTTTTCGTTTGAGCCCATCTCTAAAATGCGTATTCTATCTGATTTATGGTGTCAATAAAAATAAATGTGTAAATGTTATTGTCTTGTGTATATATACCATGTTGATAATGTATCGTCATCGTAGCCCATCACTGACTGACAGACTTTTCTTTTCAAAGATGAGTGGCAGACTTGCGCGTTCCACACAAATTCACTCGCGACCAATCTAAACAAGCGCGCGCGGTCGGAGAGACGCATGCTTCAACATAAGGAGGAGGAGGACAACTTTAACGCTTCGAACACACCGATTATGAATTGCATCAACGCTGCATAACATTTTGCGCAGCTATGCAACGATACTGATGCAGGTATCTTTTGCAGACGGTCGCATGCGGTTGGACACATGGAGGAGAGAATCATGTTCAGTATCCTCAAAACCGTGTCTTTTTGACACAACTGCTGACAGCTACAGTGACATAAACACAAAAAAATTCTGCTTGGAGACAAGTGTCCACGATAGTAGGATTGCCCAGTCAGTTTAGTAGTGAGCTTGTGCTATATGTGGCTAGATAGCTAACCTAGCCAATAAGGTTGTGTGTGTGTGTCAAAGAAATAGTAATATAAATTATGCTAGTTACTACCCCTGATATATTGCCCAAATAATCATGTTTGAAAGAGTGTGAGTGTGTATGTCAGATAAATAGAAATGGTAGATACTACTCTGATAATTTGGTCAGATGTGTGTGTCTGTGTGTATAGTAGGTGACATGTCCATGATAGCTATCTAAAAACTATAGTTATGCTAGGTGATGGTTTGGCTTATCATGTTCATGTCTATGTAGAAGAAGACTAGGAGGAAGTGGAGAGGACTCATGGACAGGTAACAGAGAGAGAGAAGGGCAGAGAAAGAGAAGAAGAGGTCTGGGTCAGCAGCTTCAGGCCAGCAGCCTTGGCACTTCTGCCACATTCTTTCTTTGCTGGATCCATTTATTGTGCCTAGGGCAACAAGTGGCAATTTTACAGCCAGACCCTTTACATCATCCACAAGTGTGGGCGCCACCGGTGCATCAAGACTCTCTACGTCATTTACAAGTGAGACCACCGCCTCCACCGGTGCAGTGAGACCCTCTACATCATCCACAAGTATGACCACCACCGGTGTAGCCTTGGAAGATGATGAAATGAAGGAAGCACCTCTGGATCTATGACCACCTGAGATTATTAAGACCCTCACGGAAGTGACCACTGAGGACCTTGTTGAACAGGATGTGGCCGTGGAGAGAAACCAAGAGGAACAACTTCACACCAGGCGCCATCGGCGGTACCAGCCCCCAGATCCACTCAACTCATTTCAGCAGAGGCTTCTCCAAGCCACCGAGAGGGATGCAGCCCAACCTGATGCTCACAGGAAGGAGGATGAAGAAACCTTCTTTGCCATGAGCCTGGTGTTAACCCTGAAGAGGCTGCCTCAGCAAAGAAAAGCAGCATTCAAGGTTAAAATTCATCAGCTGCTTTTCTATGCCGAGTTGAATGGTATGTTTTATTTTTTCTTCTCCACAACACAGGTGGTGTCATAAGTATTGCGACAGTGAAGTAGATCATTTTTACAGTATACTCATGTAGACTAATTGGTATTTCAGATCAAATGATTAATATGAGGCAAATGTATAGCTGTTGTTTCTGGGTTAGAAAATGTCCTAATACAGTTTGCTGTCTAAATATTTGCCTGTCATATTCATCTTTTGATCTGAAATACAAATTCCATGAGTAAACAGCAAGAATTACCAACTTTACAACACTGTTCCAATATTTATGCCACTAACTACACTATACAAGCAGTATTTAGTTAACATAAATCTCACCTTTTATGGTGTTATATTATGTGATGCTTGTGTTGTTTTTCTCTTCCCTTCCAGAGATGGAGTCAATTTAGCCGACCAGCTCACAGGAAGGACAGGAAGAGGAGAGTTGTCTGGCTGTTGTTTTGACCTTCTCCATGGGTTTTGAGCAGGAGGTGAGGAAAGGACGCAAGGAATCAAGGAACTGCAACTGAGATTTTCCAACTGTCAACTGAGATTTTCTAACTCTTCTTATTCCGCTTACTATGGCCTTGTTAGTAGTTTCTCAATACTTAGGATAGCATTCATTATTAGTTGTACATAGATTGCATGAAAATTGACTGAATTGAAACTGACACACCAGAGAATTCAGATGCTCTTGTTGTTCTTTTACAAGACTAAAGGTGACATATGTGTTTACCTGTATTGTGGCTCCACATTCACTTTTTGTTTTCAGACACACTCACCTCCTCCACTCCTCTATGTACCTCAGATCTCCAGTGCCCTGTCCTCTCTCTTTATGGCCATGTCTGAAGTTCCCCTACTATGTCTAAGCTTTATGAGTAGTCCCTGTATCTGTCTGCAGTTGTGCCAAAAATACATGCTCTTGTTGTTCTCTTACAGATTACACGTTCATTTTTATATTTTTACACGCACATACAGTACATGCACACACACACCTCTTTCAATAGTTTTTATTTTTTGTAATGTTTTTACAACACATACCTGTCACGTTCTTTCCTGTACTTGAATATTTATTAAATTATGTTTTCATAGTCAGTTGTTTCATTTGTTTATTAATATCTCATTTAGACTTAATCTGTTTATTTCTTCCCTTCACCTTTGCAGATCTAAGACAAGATGAAAGTAAAAACACATTCTCTTTGTCACGACTTCCGCCGAAGTCGGTCCCTCTCCTTGTTCGGGCGGCGTTCGGCGGTCAACTTCACTGGCCTTCTAGCCATCGCCGATCCACTTTTCATTTCCCATTTGTTTTGTCTTTGTCTTACACACCTGGTTTCAATCCCCCAATTACCTGTTCATTATTTAACCTCTGTTCCCCCGTGTTTGTTTGTGAGTGATTGTTTCTATGTAGGAAGGTCTGTTATTTTGTGCTCTGTTTTTGTATTGCATTTATTATATGTTGAGTAAAATACAGTTATTTACTCATATCTGCTGTCCTGCGCCTGACTCCCATACACCAGCTACACACAGACTTCCTTACACTCTTCCTAATTTTTTTTTTTTTTTTTGCACCTGCATTTTGTCAGACCAGTGAAGTAGGTGGAAAACTGTACTATTTGTATGGACCCTAGGTTACCTTTTCCCATTGTTATCATACAACCTTAGAGGTCCTGCTCACCTGATGTACCATGCCAGGTGTGTATAATACTGATGTTAATGGGAGAGGGAAGGGGTTAAGGTGTGGTCTTTACTCCCAAATTTCACTTAAAGATAACTTCCAATTGAAGAGAGACAAGGTGACATAAAATCTGGGAAAAATGCTATTTTATGGACAAAGGTGGATGGTTCTTAAAATAACCTTGGTGTTAGGGGGCTTTAAAAGAGACGTTTCACTCCACGGCATACTGCCATGGGACTTCACCTGCTGGCGGTGAGAAGTAGGTGGTCAGCTTCTCCCTCACCTGGAGTGCCTGTCTGGGGGCGTTGTTGGCACCTGCCCTGGTGACATCAGGTAGGTGACCATTTGGCGTGACGTCTCCATCCGGAACAGCTCCTGGAATGACCTCTGCAGGTAGTTGTGGAGAACACGTGGCTTAGGGCCTCATGAGGTTGGGTCTCAAGGGAAGGCCTCGTTGCCGACGAAGGCGTGAAGAACGGGTCCCAGGTCTTCAGCCCCAGGGAGTGATGCAGGTGGTGGAATCTCCAATGTGCCATTCTGAAGTGCCTGGCCGAAGGCAGAGTCAAACATAATCAACTAGGGTGTGTTCTTCAAAAAAAGTATTACAATACACTACTTTAACTGGTTGGATTCTACTAGTTGGATTTTCTTCAGAACTGGTGCAGGGAATGCATAATGTATGGGGCTCTCTCTTTGGTATGTGTGCAGGAATACACCAAGATGATTCACGTGCTCCAGTCCTACTGCATTATCTCTACAGGTGTTCGTATCACCTGCACCAACCAGACAAGAGAGGGCAAATGCACCCAGATCGTCTGCACCAGCGCTAGCCAGAGCATTGTGTCATAAGGAGTGCCACAGACAGTTATTTTACATCAACAATCATCCATGTGATACTCCTAAGGTCTCCAAACATGTGAATGAAGTGTATCACACGTTTAAAAGACATCCATTTGTTGCATTGAACATCACTGTTGCCTTAGAGTGTGTGGATGTGAACGCTACTCCAGACAAGGGTCAAATATTCTGTACGAGACTGGAGTCAACAAGATCAGCCTCAACCATACATCTTTCCCCGTGACCAGTAAGTAAGCACACTTTTTAGCTGCTTGTTCTCATTGCAACAGTTATTCATTTATTTATTTATCCTTCATTTATACAGGGGAATATACATGTGTTTCAAGGGACACCTGCTTCAATCCCAAAGTTTTCTGTCAATCCCAAGGTTTGATGATAATGGCACCAGAGGGGTGGCTGCCGTTTTATGGGCTCTTAACCAACCGTGCTATTTTGTTCGTTTTTTCGCATTGTTTATAACTTATTTTGTACATAATTCTGCTGCTACGGTCTCTTATGACCGAAAAGAGCTTCTGGACATTAGAACAGCGATTACTCACCTCGAATTGGAGAAATAATTTTGGGATTTACTCCAGACACCCAAACAGGCCCTCACCCCTTCATTTGCAGGAGAAAGAGACAGAGGTTTCGCAGTAGGTGATCAGGGTGCCCTGTAAGGATCAGGCTCCCGAGTGGCGCAGTGGTCTAAGGCACTGCATCTCAGTGCTAGAGGCGTCACTACAGACACCCTGGTTTGAATCCAGGCTGTATCACAACTGGCTGTGATTGGGAGTCCCATAAGGCGGCACACAATTGGCTCAGCGTCATCCAGGTTTGGCCGGTGTAGGCAGTCATTGTAAATAAGAATTTGTTCTTAACTGGCTTGCCTCGATAAATAAAAAAAATCAGGTGACAAGTGATTAATCTGCCTTTGCCATTGGTACTATTGGCCAACGTACAATTGATAATAAAATATCCTATCAACGGGACATTAAAAACTGTAATAGCTTATGTTTCCCCAAGTTGTGGCTGAACGACGACATGAATACAGCTGGGGGGTTATACACTGTACCGGCAGGAAAGGACAGCAGCTTCTGGTAAGACAAGGGGTGACGGTCTATGTATATTTGTAAACAACAGCTGGTGCATGATATCTAAGGAAGTCTCAAGGTTTTGCTCACCTGAGGTAGAGTATCTCATGATAAGCTGTAGACCACACTATCTACCTAGAGAGTTTTCATCTATATTCTTCGTAGCTGTCTATTTACCACCACAAACCAATGCTGGCACTAAGACCGCACTCAATGAGCTGTATACGCCATAAGCAAACAGGAAAACGCTCATCCAGAGGCACCTAGTGGCTGGGGACTTTAATGCAGGGAAACTTAAATCCGTTTTACCTACCAGCATGTTAAATGTGCAACCAGAGGGAAAAAACTCAAGATCCCCTTTACTTCACACATAGAGACACGTAAAAAGCTCTCCCTCGCCCTCCATTTGGCATATCTGACCCTAATTATATTCTCCTGATTGCTGCTTACAAGCAAAAATTAAAGCAGGAAGTACCAGAGACTCGGTGAATAAAAAAAGAGGTCAGATGAAGCCAATGCTAAGCTACAGGACTGGTTTGCTAGCACAGACTGGAATATGTTCCAGTATTCTTCCGATGGCATTGAGGAGTACACCACATCAGTCACTGGCTTCATCAATAAGTGCATCAATGACGTCGCCACAGTGACTGTACGTACATACCCCAACCAGAAGCCAAGGATTACAGGCAACATCAGCACTGAGCTAAAGGGTAGAGCTGCCTCTTTCAAGAAGCTTTTAAGAAATCCCGCTATGGCTTCCGACGAACCATCAAACAGGCAAAGCGTCAATACAGGACTAAGATCGAATTGGACTACACTGGCTCCGA
This sequence comes from Salmo salar, assembly GCF_965601325.2. NCBI lineage: Eukaryota > Metazoa > Chordata > Actinopteri > Salmoniformes > Salmonidae > Salmo > Salmo salar. Next base: position 91,841,121 of record NC_138291.1, on the reverse strand, counting down.
CGCACATCGGATGTGGCAGGGCTTGCAAACTATTACAGACTACAAAGGGAAGCACAGCCGAGAGCTGCCCAGTGACACGAGCCTACCAGACGAGCTAAATTACTTATATGCTCGCTTTGAGGCAAGTAACACTGAAACATGCATGAAAGCATCAGCTGTCCAAATGACTGTGTGATCACGATCTCCACACCCGATGTGAGTAGCACCTTTAAACAGGTCAAAACTCACAAGGCCGCAGTGCCAGACGGATTAGCAGGACGTGTACTCCGAGCATGCGCTGACCAACAAGAAAGGGTCTTCACTGACATTTTCATCCTCTCCCTGTCTCAGTTTGTAATACCAACATGTTTCAAGCAGACCACCATAGTCCCTGTGTCCAAGAACATTAAGGTAACCTGCCTAAATGACTACCGACCCGTAGCACTCACATATGTAGCCATGAAGTGCTTTGAAAGGCTGGTCATGGCTCACATCAACACCGTTATCCCAGAATCCATAGACCCACTCCAACTTGCATACCGCCACAACAGATCCACAGATTATGCAATCTCTACACTGCCCTTTCACACCTGGACAAAAGGAACGTCTATGTGAGAATGCTATTCATTGACTACAGCTCAGTGTTCAACACCACAGTGCCCTCAAAGCTCATCACTAAGCTAAGGACCCTGGGTCTAAACAACTCATTCTGCAACTGGATCCTGGACTTCCTGACGAGCCACCTCCAGGTGGTAAGGGTAGGTAACAACACATCCGCCACGCTGATCCTCAACACGGGGGTCCCTCAGGCGTGCGTGCTCAGTCCCCTCCTGTACTCACTATTCACTCATGACTGCATGGCCAGGCACGACTCCAAAACCATCATTAAGTTTGCCGATGGCACAACAGTGGTAGGCCTGATCACTGACAATGACGAGACAGCCTAAAGGGAGGAGGTCAGAGACCTGACCATGTGCTGCAAGGACAACAACTTCTCCCTCAACGTGATCAAGATAAAGGAGATGATTGTGGACTACAGGAAAAGGAGGACCGAGCATGGCCCCATTCTCATCGACGGGGTTGTAGTGGAGCAGGTTGAGAGCTTCAAGTTCCTTGGCGTCCACATCACCAACAAACTAACATGGTCCAAGCACACCAAGACAGTCGTGAAGAGGGCACGACAAAACCTATTGCCCCTCAGGAGACTGAAAAGATTTGGCATGGGTCCTCAGATCCTCAAAAGTTTCTACAGCTGCACCATTGCGAGCATCCTGACTGGTTGCATCACTGCCTGGTATGGCAACTGCTCAGCCTCCGACCACAAGGCACTACAGAGGGTAGTGCGTACGGCCCAGTACATCACTGGGGCCAAGCTTCCTGCTGTCCAGGATCTCTATACTAGGCGGTGTCAAAGGAAGGCCCTAAAAATTGTCAAAGACTCCAGCCACCCTAGTCATAGACTGTTCTCTCTGCTACCGCACGGCAAGCGGTACCAGAGTGCCAAGTCTAGGTCCAAGAAGCTTCTAAACAGCTTCGACCCCCAAGCCATAAGACTCCTGAACATCTAATCAAATGGCTACCCAGACTATTTGCATTGCCACCCCTCTTTTATGCTGCTGCTACTCTCTGTTATTATCTATGCATAGTCACTTTAATAACTCTACCTACATGTACATATTACCTCAATTACCTTGACTAACCGGTGCCCCCGCACATTGACTCTGTACCGGTACCCCATGTATATAGCCTCGCTATTGTTATTTTACTGCTGCTCTTTAATTATTTGTTACTTTTATTTCTTTTTTTAGGTATATTTCTTAACTGTATTGTTGGTTAAGGGCTTGTAAGTAAACATTTCGCTATAAGGTCTACACCTGTTGCATTTGGCTCATTTGACAAATAACATTTCATTTGATCCTGCTGTGTTTCATCGGTTTGAATTAATGTTGAGTTTGATCTTTTTGCTAGGTTCCTACAGACCTGCGGAGCCTCCGTCTGAAATGGAAGGTTCAGGTGGTTCCATCTGAGACAACGCCTCCCAAAGCTGGATATTATTTTGAACCTGTGATTCCAAGTCCCAGATCATCTCTCAATGGCTGGCTTAAAATCTGCTTTCTCCATGCACAACAGCCCAGGCACCGGGGCTAAGTCGAACACTACAAAGGCTGCTAACACTGGTCCAACCCAGAAGAAGCTGCAGTCTTTCTTTGGAGGCTCTGAGAAGAGTCAGAACACACACAGGCCAAGTTTTACAATCTCTTTTGAAATCCAGTCAAGGTGCAGTGAAATGTTCCCCTGTGGGCAAGTCTGTGCTTGACCGGTTCAGGTATGGAAAGACGCCAGATAGCAACTTAGACTCTGGTAGAAGAGCGTCGCGTCGGAGAACATCTCCCCCACAGCTACCCCAGAGAGCCTCTGTGCTACTACAGGGTCAGAGTTCAACTCGCCAGACATCACAGTTGACAGCGAACCCAGTATAAAAAGCGAGGCGCTCGATGAACCTTTGGACAAGGAACTCACAGTTTGGCACTTTGACCGGCAGATTGAACCACATCTTTCAGAGACGTCTGAGGAGATGAGCCTCAGTCCCATCGTCAAGAAGGCCTAACTAGAGGATGGTGGTTTCTTAGAGAACAACACCACACATTCAGCGGGCTCTGAGGGATCCTCTCGGTCTAAGGTGGACGCCCCAGTCTGTGTACAGAAGGCCACACATTCAGCGGGCTCGGAGGGATCCTCTGGGTCTAACGTGGATGCCCCAGTCTGTGTACAGAAGACCACACATTCAGCGGGCTCGGAGGGATCCTCTGGGTCTAACGTGGACGCCCCAGTCTGTGTACAGAAGACCACACATTCAGCGGGCTCTGAGGGATCCTCTGGGTCTAACGTGGACGCCCCAGTCTGTGTACAGAAGACCACACATTCAGCGGGCTCTGAGGGATCCTCTTGAGGATCCCTCAGGAGCTGAAGAAAGATTTAACTGCTGTTTTTGTTGGTTAATTGTAAGGACAAGATTTTTTCCTGAACACTATATCTGACCAGAAAAAAAAGAAAAAAGAAAGTGGCACAATTTAATGTATTTTTTTATTACATTTTTGAACCAACATTTAGGTACACATTGCCTTTTTCAGAGTTGAAATAACAATGTCATTATTATAAAGTTATTATACTGCAGTCTGTTGAAATGTTCCCTCTGTAATCCCCACAGCAAAGACAGTTTTAAGGACATGGAGATTTAGAACATGGAGACAGTTTAACCTGGGCTTCATCATAACTAAGCTCAACTCTGACCTTCCAGCATGCCACTGATGAGAAGTACAACTTCGAAGTGCTTCAACAACACACCGCACTGCAAGGACAGAGACTCATCGTGTAAGGAATCACTGACATTCACCAATTATTTTATATGGTTACTAAAAACGTACTAGTTTTGTGTTGAGTATTTAATTTGTTCGTATGTATGAAGTTTTCAGTCCACTGAATCTCCACCTCAGGCTCACGGCAGTCAGCGAGAACGTTCTTATGGAGAACCTTGAGATCTTAAAAAAGAATGGCTTTGATTTCCTCAGATGCGGATGGAAAGTCAAATAGAATACAACACGCTCACTCACTGCTATATTTAGTGGAGTAAAATATACCCTGCCATAATAAATTAGCATAGCACCTCTCCAAAAATTAGATTTCAAAATAGTATGCATGGGTATTGCTCATATCTGTTTTCTGATTCTGAATTCCATTGTGCTATGTGTTCCAGCTCAGGTGATGGAGTGGGGGAAGCTTGTGTCCCTGCCCACAAGTAAAAACTGGACGTTTGGTCTGGGGGACATCGAGGAGCTCATCTTCATGTTGATTGACAGCCCGGGGGTTGTGTCGGCCGTCTTGTGTCAGGCAGATGTTTGCCTCCAGGGACTGCAGGAAGTCGGTGTGTCACGACTTCCTCCGAAGTCGGTCCCTCTCCTTGTTCGGGCGACGTTCGGCGGTCGACGTTCACCGGTCTTCTAGCCATCGCTGATCCCCCTTTCATTTTCCATTTGTTTTGTCTTGTCTTCCCACACACCTGGTTTCAATTCCATCATTACATGTTGTATATTTAACCCTCTGTTGCCCCCATGTCCTTGTCCGGAATTGTTTATTGTAGTGCTTGTGCACATTATGCTGGTGCGTGAAGGGTTTTACCCATAGATTTTTTTGTACTGTTTACGTTGGTTTTATTTATTAAACTGCGCCGTTGTAAATCAGTTTTTCTCTCCTGCGCCTGACTTCTCTGCCGCCAGTACGCACCCCTTACACTGTGAATGTTATGTATTTATGATGTGATTGATTTGTTGGCCATGACTTGCGATAAATATGAGCTGTTGGATTTCAGCACTAAATAAGAAGTGCTAGTAGAAATGCACCAGTTATAATGTGTGTTATGCAATGACTGAAGTGTACATGTTTGTTTGATGCTTTTGCACTAGTTTTCCAGCTATACAAAAATGATATGTTTCCTTTAGAATTTTCATTTTAGCTCTGGTCCCCATGATGTTTATGTACTCTTTCTCCCACGTAAGGTGGTGATTGGTACAGCTTTGAGTACCAGTGAAATGAAGAAGCTGGTGGTCATATGGGGAGATAGAGCAGCCATGGAACTGTACACATGGCAGACCCACTATGAGACACCTTGCTAACTTGAACTTCATCTCATAAGACTGATCAACCCAGTTGGACTTGCTCAACTGAATACCTCTCAACAGTTTTGGCCTGCTCCTATATCTCTGAAAATACACTAAGGTTGCATTTCAGCAACAACAACAAAAAGACTAACTCTCATTATGTAAAATCAATCGCTGTTATATATCTCTTTTTTTTTCAAATGTTGACTCAAAAAAAGGTTTTGTATTTGTAAACATTTATTTTCTATGTCTATTTTAGGTACGCTTTCAACAAAATAATCAAAACACAAATGCTCTAACATTATCATTTCAGTACATAAACATACTTTAATTAGAACAATTAATTTTGTGAGTTTGTAAAGACTTGACTTTTTGACATACTGAGGATTCCGTACCGAGCTCCTTAGCAACAGGCGCCTCGGTTGCGATGCATGGTATGTTTATGGAATTGCATCGTCTGGATGAACATGTGAAATGGCGAAAGGGGATAAAAACAAAAAACCCGAGAAAACGACTCCCGAACAGTCATTAAGTACATTTTTGTCAAATGGCTCCCATGCTGGTGTTGTATCAGAACCACACGTGTTAGATGAAGAGTCGGGACATGAAACAGATGTAATGACTGCCTCCTTTTCTTCACAACCACCACTCGCCGACAAACAACTTGAGGGAAGTGATGATGCATTTCATGAGGTCCCTGTTCTTCCTAATATTATTGTCCAGAGGTAAACCATTGCTTGTCAATCGCCTCTTTCTATGAACATGAAATAATGCCTCATTATCGTGTTGTTGAGTTTCTTTTCCATAATAACCTAAGCATACACAGCTAAGCTTGCTAACGTTAGCTAGCTACTGTTACATGATCAATGAAAAGCAATCTGTGCTCACTCAGGTACGAGGGAGAAAAGTATCTAGAGCAGTTCCATGGAGAAGGTGTGGCATATTTTCAGGGAGGACATGTCTACAAGGTATTGCATTATGCCATTGCCATATGGTGTCTATATCACATTGTATAGCATGCATTACATGATGACTAAAATGAACCAGCAAACATGACATCAAATCAATAAGCTTTGTTTTTATTCAAGGGTATGTTTTCAGTAGGAGTCATGCATGGACATGGTCTGTACACATGGGCAGATGGCGTGAAATATGAGGTATTTTGGTCCACCACCTTTACAAGATGCATTATTTCTTAGTTAATCTTATACTGCAGATGTGATCTGTGAACCATTTGATTATCATAATGACAGGGTGAGTTTGCATTCAATGTGCCCATGGGCCATGGGACATACACCTGGCTGGATGGTAGCTGTTATGAGGGAGAGGTGTGCAGTGGAATCCGCCATGGTGTGGGGACATATAGGTGTGCCAATTCCTCTGTGATATACAGAGGGCAGTGGCATCACAGCAAAAGGCATGGAAAGGTATGATCCCTTTGCAGTCTTGAGCAATTTAAGTCAGATAAACCTGCATCTTGTCCACAGGTTTATTTAATGTGGGGTTGTTGCTTAATTTACAATATTTGTTTGTTTTATTAGGGTACAATATACTATAACCAGGAAGCGACGTCCTGGTATGAAGGAGAATTGGTAAACAATAACAGAGAGGGATGGGGAGTCCGATGGTAGGTGAACTTGTGTTTAGACAGTGTGTTACACATGTGAATGATCTCCCATTAAATGTGTTCTTATGCTTAAATTATATCAGTGTCATACACCTTGCATATGCTCTCTCTGCTGTGCCAAAGTTACCCCTCTGGGAACCTGTATGAGGGCCAGTGGAGGAACAACATGAGACATGGAGAGGGCAGGATGAGGTGGCTGCAGCTGGGTCAGCAGTATAGCGGGATATGGGAGAATGGGGTCCAGGTAGGTCAAACCATATCACCCTCATCTCCCATAACATGATATATTAATAAACCCATTATTTGGCTTTTGAGAAAGAAAACATGGTTAGAGTAACTTCACATAAATGACTGATAAATCCTCCTCTGTCTTTCAGCATGGACAGGGGACCCACACATGGTTCCTGAGGAGAGTGACAGGCTCTCAGTATCCCCTAAGGAATGAGTACACTGGGGACTTTGTCCAGGGGCTGAGGCATGGCCAGGGCAGCTTCTACTACGCAAGCGGGGCTCTTTACAAAGGAGAGTGGAAGGACAACAAAAAACATGGACAGGTGAAGGGGGAACATGTCCATAAAGTAATCATTCTAATTGAATAGATGTCAATATGGAGTGTAAATAATAAGATCTTGTTAAACATTCTAGGGAAAGTTCATTTTTAAAAATGGACGCATATTTGAAGGGGAGTTTGTGGACGACCACATGGCAGAGTTCCCAGCGTTCTGCCTGGATGGTTCAAACACCCCTGATCTGAGTGGGATTAGAACGCACACTCCCCATCCTGAGGACAGTAAGTGCACCAAGTCCCTCTGAAAATGTATGTCTGTCTGACAAAATGACTCATCTGACATCAACCTGTATGGTCCTGTATTTTTCATATATAGTAATTTTTCAGTACAGTAAAAGTAATTCCTGTGTTTCAGGTGAATCCCCCAGAAGAGCACCAGGAGGAGACTCAGGCAGTGGTCCAGCCCTGCTTGGGCCTGACATGGCTCTGGACATCACTGCTGTGCTGGAGAACCTCCCAGAGAACCAGAGAGACCTGCAGCTCAAACAGGTCAGTGGGACTGACCACAACAGCATATGAAAATCCATTTCAATTTGTGTCAATTCAGTTGTCAAATTAGATTCCATATATTATAACAATCCTTGAACTAAGTTATGATAGCTTCAACCCCAACTCTGCGCTGAGTTGACAAACAGGTGGTGTTTTTTCCGCCTCCATTTGTCCCTCTCGCTGTGTGCCAGGTGGAATTTGTGGTGCTGAGACACATAGCGGAGCTGAGGGCCATCTATAGCTTCTACAGTAGTCTGGGCCATGATCAGTCCCCAGACAATACCTTCTTGCTGTCCCGCCTGCAGCTCTGGAGACTCCTCAAGGATTGCAGCATCCACCAGCAAGGCATCACCCTGGCCCAGGTTGACCGCTACATCTGTTGTAAGGCCAGGGAGAAATAACCATCTCATTTCCTGTTCCTCCCTTCATGTTTGGCCAATTCCTCCTGCTTTGTTAATTTGTTTCAGTCTCATCACAACACAACTTAACATTATAGAGACTAACATATTGTAGTGAGAACAGGGGCTAGCCTGAGCAGGACTTGAACCTTCATTGTTACATTTTCTTGTTTTGTGAACTAATTTCAAAGCAGAGGATGTTCCTTCCGAGGACATCCACTCTCCCTTCAGCACCATGCTGCTCAGAAGGTTCCTCAGCTGTGTTGTGGTTCTGGCCTACAACACCTACCATAAGGACATAGAGTAAGGACAACATTGCTATCCCTTACTGTCCTACTCCTGTGTAGTAACACTGTAATTACCATAGTAACAACCTTGTATCAACACCATGCACTCTACTCCTGAGCCTCTCCTCTCCTTCCCAGGCCCTCTGATACTATACTGGTTGCATGTTTGTCCAAGCTGATGAGGGAGAACATCATCCCTAATGCCATGAATGTAAAAGGTACAAGTACGCATGCATACACCATTGTTTACTCATTATCAAGTGTAACCCACATTCACGCTCTCCTTGTTGTGAACTGAATGCAGGGCTGTTGTTCCCCAAACCCATGCATGCTGTGATTGCTGTCAACTACATTGAGAGGTGCTGGGAGATCTACAAGGCCTTCTGCAGAGCCAACCCAACCCCCCTAGCTGACCAAACCATGACTGTCAGGCACTTCATATGGATGTTTAAGGTACTTGTAAAGTTCAACTAATGTGACCACACACTGATGTTGTGTGGTGATGGGTGCTCATATTTAGAGCCCTGAATTTTTCCTGACCATCACAACCCTAACATTACATGATGTAAGTTGATTGATGAAACTTGGTTCTGTCCCACCAACAGGACCTTAGTCTGTTTGATGCTGAGCTGACCACAGGGAAACTCCTAGAGATCCTCTCTGTAGAGAACCCAGCAGCTTACGACCGCTACTACTGCAACCTAGACCTAGAGGTCAGCTAAACGCTTCAATCATTTTATTTCATTTTATTTTTTTCTCCCCAATTTTCGATCTTGTCGCTGCAATTCCCCAACGTGCTCAGAAGGTGAAGGTCATGTCATGCATCCTCCGAAACATGACCCGCCAAACCGTGCTCCTTAACACCTGCCCGCTTAACCCGGATCCAGCTGCACCAATGTGTCGGGGGAAACACCGTTCACCTGACGACCGAGGTCAGCCTGCAGGCGCCCAGCCCTCCACAAGGAGTCACTAGAGCACGATGAGCCAAGTAAAGCCCCCCCGGCCAAACCCTCCCCTAACCTGGACGATGCTGAGTCAATTGTGGCCGCCCTATGGGACTCCTGATCACGGCCGGTTGTGATACAGCCCGGGATTGAGCCCGGGTCTGTAGTGACGCCTCTAGCACTGCCTTAGACCACTGCGTCACTCGGGAGGCCCCATAACTGATTTATTTAATTCATTCCTATGTATTTTTTATAGTGGAACAGGTTCCTGTACTAAATAGGTGGTGGAACAAGTTCAACAGCATTAAGAGACCCTAACTTTCTAATAGTAGTTTGTTTTATTCACGTTTTATTGTCACATGAACAAGTACATTGAAATGCTTAACAAGCTCTACCCTAAAGTGCATTAATCAATATCAAAATAGTAACACTAATAAAATAAATAAATATATATAGACAGTACCAGTCAAAAGTTTGGACACACCTACTCATTACAGGATTTTTCTTTATGTTTACTATTTTCTACATTGTAGAATAATAGTGAAGACATCAAAACTATGAAATAACACATGGAATCATGTAGTAACCTGGAGGTATGTTGGGTTATTGTCCTGTTGAACAACAAATGACAGTCCCACTAAGCCCAAACCAGATGGGATGGCGTATCACTGCAGAACGCTGTGGTAGCCATGCTGGTTAAGTGTGCCTTGAATTCTAAATAAATCACTGACTGTCACCAGCAAAGCACTAACACACCACCACCTCCAAGCTTCGCGGTGGGAACCACACATGCGGAGATCATCTGTTCATACACTCTGCTTCTCATAAAGACACGGCGGTTGGAACCAAAAATCTCAAATTTGGACTCATCAGACCAAAGGACAGATTTCCAACTGTCTAATGTCTATTGCTCATGTTTCTTTGCCCAAGCAATTCTCGCTTTCTTTTTGGTGTCCTTTAGTAGTAGTTTCTTTGCAGGAATTTGACCATGAAGGATTGATTCACGCATTCTCTGAACAATTGTTAAGATGTTTATGTTACTTGAACTCTGTGAAGCATTTATTTGGGCAGCAATCTGAGGTTGGTAACTCTAATGAACTTATCCTCTGCAGCAGAGGTAACTCTGGGTCTTCTTTCCTGTGGCGGTCCTCAAGAGAGCCAGTATCATAGCGCTTGATGGTTTTTGCGACTGCACTTGAAGAAACTTTCAAAGTTCTTGAAATGTTCCTGATTGACTGACCTTCATGTCCTAAGGTAATGATGGACTGTCATTTCTCTTTGCTTATATGAGCTGTTCTTGCCATAATATGGACTTGGTCTTTTACCAAATAGGGCTATCTTCTGTACCACCCCTACCATGTCAAAACACAACTGATTGTCTCAAACGCATTAAGAAGGAAAGAAATTACACAAATTAACTTTTAACAAGGCACACCTGTTAATTGAAATGCATTCCAGGTGACTACCTCATGATCTGGTTGAGAGAATGCCAAGAGTGTGCAAAGCTGTCATCAAGGCAAAGGGTGGCTACTTTGAAGAATCTCAACACTTTTTTGGTTACTACATGATTCCATATGGGTTATTTCATAGTTTTGAGGTCTTCACTATTATTATACAATGTAGAAAATAGTAAAAAAAAACAAAAAAAACTTGAATGAGTAGGTGTGTCCAACTGTTGATTAATACCGTATATAATAAAGGTAACACAAATAAGAGAGGAAGCGATATACAGTGTCAGTGCCAGTACCATATTGACGATGTGTAGGGAAACTGGAGTATTGAGGGAGATATAGACAGGGATTTGGAGACAGTGACAGGTAGCAGGATAAATGATAATGGTAATTCTAAACAGTATGGCAGCAGCATAAGTGGTCGATGAATGGGATATGTAAACAGAGCTGGAAAGTGACTGGTGTTAGGAATATATAAAGACTAATGGTAATATACACTGAGTGTACAAAACATTAAGAGCACCTGCTCTTCCCATGACAGACTGAACAGGCGTAATCCAAGTTAAAGCTATGATCCCTTATTGATGTCACTTGTTAAATCCACTTCAATCATTTTAGATGAAGGGAAGGAGACAGGTTAAAGAAGGATTTCTAGGCCTTTTAGTGCCAGGCGCACCGGTTTGTGTCAAGAACTCCTACACGGCTGGGTTTTTCACACTCAACAGTTTCCTGTGTGTAACAAGAATGGCCCACCACCCAAAGGACATCCAGCCAACTTGACACAACTGTGGGAAGCAGTGGCGTCAACATGGGCCAGCATCCCTTTGGAACACTTTCGACACCTTGTAGAGTCCATGCCCTGACGAATTGAGGCTGTTCTGAAGGCAAAAGGGGTTGCAACTTAATATTAGGAAGGTGTTCTTAATGTTTGATATACTCAGTGTACTAATGGTAATATGTACAGTTGAAGTCGGAAGTTTACATACACTTATGTTGGAGTCATTAAAACTTGTTTTTCAACCACTCCACACATTTCTTGTGAACAAACTATAGTTTTGGCAAGTCGGTTAGGACATCTACTTTGTGCATGACACAAGTAATTTTTCCAACAATTGTTTACAGACAGATTATTTCACTTATAATTCACTATATCACAATTCAGTGGGACAGAAGTTTACATAAACTAAGTTGACGGTGCCTTTAAACAGCTTGGAAAATTCCAGAAAATGATGTCATGGCTTTAGAAGCTTCTGATAGGCTAATTGACCTCATTTGAGTCAATTGGAGGTGTATTTCAAGGCCTACCTTCAAACTCAGTGCCTCTTTGCTTGACATCATGGGAAAATCAGAAGAAATCAGCCAAGACCTCATAAAAAAAATTGTAGACCTCCAAAATTCTGGTTCATTCTTGGGAGCAATTTCCAAATGCCTGAAGGTACCATGTTCATCTGTGCAAACAATAGTACGCAAGTATAAACACCATGGGACCACGCAGCTGTCATACCACTCAGGAAGGTGATGCGTTCTGTCTCCTAGTGATGAATGTACTTTGGTGCGAAAAGTGCAAATCAATTCCAGAACAACAGCAAAGGACCTTGTGAAGATGCTGGAGGAAACAGGTACGAAAGTATCTATATCCACAGTAAAACGAGACCTATACCTGAAAGGCCGCTCAGCAAGGAAGAAGCCACTGCTCCAAAACTGCCATTAAAAAAGCCAGACTACGGTTTGCAACTGCACATGTGGACAAAGATTGTAGTTTTTGGAGAAATGTCCTCTGGTCTGATGAAACAAAAATAGAACTGTTTGGCCATAATGACCATCGTTATGTTTTGGAGGAAAAAGGGGGAGGCTTGCAAGCCGAAGAACACCATCCCAACCGTGAAGCACGGGGGTGGCAGCATCATGTTGTGGGGGTGCTTTGCTGCAGGAGGGACTGGTGCACTTCACAAAATAGATGGCATCATGAGGCAGGAAACTATGTGGATATATTGAAGCAACATCTCAAGACATCAGTCAGGAAGTTACAGCTTGGTCTCAAATGGGTCTTCCAAATGGACAATGATCCCAAGCATACAACAAAGTCAAGGTATTGGAGTGGCCATCACAAAGCCCTGACCTCAGTCCTATATAACATTTCTGGGCAGAACTGAAAAAGCGTGTGTAAGCAAGGAGGCCTACAAACACAGTTACACCAGCTCTGTCAGGAGGAATGGGCCAAAATTCACCCAACTTAATGTGGGAATCTTGTGGAAGACTACCTGAAACGTTTGACCCAAGTTAAACAATTTAAAGGCAATGCTACCAAATACTAGTTGAGTATGTAAACTTCTGACCCACTGGGAATGTGATGAAAGAAAAAAAATATGAAATAAATCATTCTCTCTGCTATTATTCTGACATTTCACATTCTTAAAATAAAGTGGTGATCCTAACTGACCTAAACAGATTATTTTTACTATGATTAAATGTGAAAAACTGTATTTGGCTAAGGTGTACGTAAACTTCCGACTTCAATTTTACATGTAAACAGGAGTAATAGTGACCAGTAGCAGGATAAATAGATACTAATGGTAATGGCAATCAATAATCAATGAACAGCAGTGTAGTGGTAGTTATAAATCTAATCAATAATGATTTTAGCTGCATCGTAGGTATGAGGAGAAGCAGTAGTTTTTGAGCAGTAGTTTAACAGTGTTATGGTCAGGGGATAGAAGCTGTTTAGGAGTCTAATAATAATACGATTGAATGTATATAGCGATTTTCATTACAGTAAGAATCTCAGATGCTTTAAAAAATAACTTAATTGGAAGTTCATAATGGTGAACCTGATTGTAGATGACGTTCCTGGAGTTCTTTGAGGCGTTGCTGGGCTGTGCAGAGGTTAGTGATCAGAGGGATGGTCAGACCTCCTCAGACAGCCAGATGGAGAGCTGCCCTCTGGCTGACACCCCTGGGGAGAGGACCAGAGACAGCCCTCTACAGAGGTCCTCACAGCGGCATTCCCCTCTGACTGGACCTACTGCAAAGTCATCAAACCCCAACATCTCTCCTGATGTGGGTAGTGTCAAATCACTGGAGGTTGGTTTGATCACCTCTGTCAAATCTTTACATAATCTCAAATGGCGGTCTGGAAATCGAGACCATTCCTTGTCTAAATTAGTTCATTCAATATTTTTCTACCCAGATGGGAAAATCCAAGGAGATTCTCCAGCTGTCTACATCTGAAGAGATGGAGCCCAGACAGAGTCCCAATGCGGCAGGCAACCTCGCATCACGGACTGGGGGTGTGTTCTCCTTACATATCTTTTCTCTACTCACGTATCCGTATAGTCTGACTGGTCACATCTTTGCGACATTGTTGAAAGTGTATGCGTGTGTTTGAGTCAGGTGGTGGGTCAGCAACCCACTTGTCAGACACTGAGAGAAGAGAGGACTCAGGTGGGGCTAGATCAGCAGTGGAGGCCAAAGTGTCAAACCACCCTCCCCATGATCATCCCCCCAGCACAGGTAGATTACACAATAAGTACACTGAACAAAAATATAAACGGAACATGCAACAATTTCAAAGATTTTACTGAGTTACAGTTCATATAAGGAAATCAGTCAATTGAAATAAATTCATTAGACCCTAATCTATGGATTTCACATGACTGGGAATACAAATATGCATATGTTGGTTAGATTATTTATTTTTTTAAGTAAGTTAGGGGCGTGGATCAGAAAACCAGTCAGTATCTGGTGTGACCACCATTTGCCTCATGCAGCATGGCGCATCTTCTTCACATAGAGTTGATCAGGCTTTTGATTATGGCATGTGGAATTTTGTCCTCTTCAATGGCTGTGGGAAGTTGCTGGATATTGGCGGGAACTGGAACACGCTGTAGTACGTGTTGATCCAGAGCATCCCAAACATGCTCAATGGGTGACATGTCTGGTGAGTATGCAGGCCATGTAAGAACTGGGACATTTTCAGCTCTCATAAATTGTGTACAGATCATTGTGACATGGGGCCGTGCATTATGCTGAAACATGAGGTGATGGCGGCGGATGAATGGAACGACAATGGGCCTCAGGATCTCGTCACAATATCTCTGTGCATTCAAATTGCCATCGATAAAATGCAATTATTTTCTGTTGTCCATAGCTTATGCCTGCCCATACCATAACCCCACTGCCACCATGGGGTACTCTGTTCACAATGTTGACATCAGCAAACCGCTCGCCACACGACACCGTCTGCCATCTACCCGGTACAGTTAAAACCGGGATTAATCCATGAAGAATACCACTTCTCCAGCGTGGCAGTGGCCATCGAAGGTGAGCATTTGCCCACTGAAGTTGGTTACGACACTGAACTGCAGTAGGGTCAAGACCCTGGTGAGGACAACGAGCACACAGATGACCTTCCCTGAGACGGTTTCTGACAGTTTGTGCAGAAATTCTTTGGTTGTGCAAACCCACAGTTTCATCAGCTGTCTGGGTGGCTGGTCTCAGATGATCCCGCAGGTGAAGAAGCCAGATGTGGAGGTCCTGGGCTGGCGTGGTTACACGTGGTCTGTGGTTGCGAGGCCGGTTGGATGTACTGCCAAATATTCTAAAACGACATTGGAGTTGGCTTATGGTAGAGAAATTAACATTAAATTATCTGGCAACAGCTCTGGTGGACATTCCTGCAGTCAGCATTCCATTTACACCCTCGCTCAAAACGTCTGTGGCATTGTGTGAGAAAACTGCACATTTTAGTGGCCTTTTATTGTCCCCAGCACAAGGTGCACCTGTGTAATGATCATGGTGTTTAATAAGCTTCTTGATCTGCCACACCTGTTAGGAGAATGGATTATCTTGGCCAAGGAGAAAATCTCACGAACAGGGATAAACACATTTGAGAGATGTTTTTTGTGCATATGGAACATTTTCTGAGATCTTTTATTTCAGCTCATGAAACATGGGACCAACACTTTACATGTTGCACTTATATTTGTTCAGTGTATACTACACTAATTTGAAGAATTTGACCTCAGAAAATCAAACGATATTACATACATATCTTATCATTGAAATGTTTTAATTGCCATGCCAATCTCACACCTGCTGTGTCTCCTAACCAGAGCCTGTTGAAGACAGGAGCGGAGCAGGTATGAATTCCTGCCCTGCTGAGACTGAACTGGACAGCTGGGTCCAGAGGACCCACCAGTTCTTTACCCAGAGGTTCTTCCCAGCGTACGAGTACAGCCTGGAGCTGAGGAGGGAGGTGCAGGAAGAGAGACTGAGGCAGACGGCACTAGCCCGCATCGCTCTGGCTAAGGCCAAGGAAGACGCCAGGTAGGCAGCTACTGAGACAACATGAGGCCCCTTGATCCAGTTTGTATCCAAAATGTATCCAGATGATGCCCCAGAGAATCTCCATTGGAAGTGATATTTTTAGTCCAAGAAATCTGCCCTTGATGTGAGCACCACACAAGCTCTACATAACTCCCCAACAAATAAATCAATTATGAAAAATGTTCCAGGTTGAGGGAACAGTGGGAGGCAGAGGAGGAGGAGAGACGGAGGGAAGAAGAAGAGGATGAGGAGGCAGAGCGAGTAGAAGGGCCAGAGGATGACCTTAACCCGTCTCCAGCGGCTCAGACGCCTGTGGCCTCCACCACCTCTGTGGTCATCACCAAACAGTCGCCTGCCACCGCAGCCAAGAAGAAGAGGAAATAGACTCTCAGATCACCCATACAACTGTATGGCCAGATTAAACCTAGTCCTGGATAAAAATTGACCTTTTCAGAGCAGTCATAACAGTCCTCTATGATGTCAATAACATGCATTTCACACTTAGTTCCATGAGTGGGACAAGTGTTTTGTGATTCAGTCATTGTTTGGTCTAGACTCGATGTATAGTTGTAGAAGGAGAGGCAAAAAAATTGTAATCTGTTGGTAGCAAATTTGAAGAATCTACATTTTATTTTCACAAGCATATTCAATATAGCAACAAAGTTTATTTCGTATAGAAATCCTGAACACCTGGGCTCCATATAGAATGTGGTTAATAGTTAACACTATCTGGTGCCTTTTTGGTATTAAATAATAAAATTGTACAGATAGCACAAAACAGTGTAAGGAAAGTTACAAAAACAATGCATATAAAAACATTTATTTTTTAAACTAAACTAGTCTAGCAAAATATACAACAACAGTTATGCAAATCAGTCTCATCAGTTGCTGGTTCTGTCAGAGGGAGGTGTGAACGACATGAGGTCACTGGGGCACATTGACTGCCTCACTCTGTCCATCTGATCAGGGGTGAACAGCAACAGGTCTGACTCAACTGGCTGGAGAGGAAATGGGGACAGCATGGGTCAGTTGAGGAATTGATTAATTGTAAAATAAGAAATAACCCAAAAAATACCGTATTTCAGAACACCAATGTGAGAAAGTGATTCAACACCAAATGAAATCATACACACATACAATGGGTGTACAAAACGTTAAGAACACCTTCCTAATATTGAGTTGTGCCAATCCATGTCTCAATTGACTCTAGGTTTAAAAACCCTTCTTTAACCAGTCTTCTCCCCTTCATCTAAACTGATTGAAGTGGATTTAACAAGTGACATCAATAAGGGATCATAGCTTTCACCTGGTCAGTGTCATGAAAAGACGTGTCATAATGTTTTGTCCATTCAGTATATGTACAGTACCAGTCAAGTTTGGACACACTCATTCCAGGGTTTTTCTTTATTTTTACTATTTTCTACATTGTAGAATAGTGAAGACCTCAAAACTATGAATTAACACACATGAATGAGCTGGTGTGTCCAAACTTTTGACTGGCACTAATATATATATTACACCAACACACGAGAGAAAGAAGAGGGAAGTTAACCTGTGTGATCCGTGGGATGAACATTTGTGTGAAACTGGGAGATGCTGTGATGGGAGTGAGAAGTCGGGAAAATGAAAACAAATCCACCATAAGGAATACAAATATCTAAGACTAACCGTATCCAAGCACACACACAGTACCTGTGGGAGTTGACACTTCCTCCTGAGGGTTCTCTTCAGACGGAGCCAACGGACTCAACATTTCTACGTCTATCACCATGGGCGACAGCATCTCCTCTGCAACAGCTGGCTCCCGTGGTGACAGGCTACACCTCACTGTAGGTTGGAGGTAGCGCTCAAAGGCCAACCCCGGAATATCCTTGTGTATTTTGAGAATAAAACCCAGATGAACTCTTGCCAGTAATTTAGTAATACATTAAGATGAGACATCTTCTTTAACAAAACACTTACCTCTGTGATGGAAGTGTCTGGAGTCACGGTCCCTGGTACGTCGGCATCAGCTGGGAAGCTGAGGGAGACCTGGACAGCAGGAGGAGAGGAGGGGGACACCAAGCAGGGGGAGGAGAGGGGAGATTGGCTGGCCTCAGTAAATCTTGGCCAGGCTGGGTTGGGGGAGAGGGTGAAGCTGAAGACAGGGCTCCTGACTGGATAGGACTCTACTCCATGGTAGTGGGGCAGTGAGGGTGAGAGGGGAAGCCTTGAGGAGATGGGGAGACTGGGAGCCATGATGAGGTGGGTAGGCTGGTATCGTAGGCCTCTAAAGCCTATTTTCTGTCCTGGAGCTCTAATTGGTTGGGCTCTTCTGTGGCCAACACCGATTGGCTGAACGCTTCTCGATGCTGTTTGTCACTGGTCAGCTGTTGTGTGTTGGATGGTGATTGGCAGATTATTTCAGACTTACAGATTTCAGAGTGTTCCTCAGGGCAAACAGTGGGTTCTGAAACAACCTCAGATTGGTCACAAGCTACATCTTCCTGCATGCTCCCGGGCTCTGGTTGGTCAGGAGTGACATTCTGCGCGCAGGCTAGCTCTGGTTGGTTGCTGGGGCCTTCCTCTGACTGGGTGTCCAGAGCTTCTTTGACTGTTGAGATGGAGAGAGAGACTCTGGTGGGGCTACTTTGGGTGGGGGCCGGGGTGTAGAACTGAGGATCAGAGTGAGGGGTACGGAGTGGGGTGGCATTAAACAGGTAGGCAGGGGTGAGGGTGGAGCAGGCAGGAGTGAGGGTGGAACAGGTGAGGGTGGAGCAGGCGGAGGTGAGGGTGGAGCAGACAGGGGTGAGGGTGGAACAGGTGAGGGTGGAGCAGGCGGGGGTGAGGGTGGAACAGGTGAGGGTGGAGCAGGCGGGGGTGAGGGTGGAACAGGTGAGGGTGGAGCAGGCAGTCGTGAGGGTGGGGTGAGCAAGGGCGAGGGTGGAGCAGGTAGTGGTATGGGTGAGGTGGGGGAGAGGGGAGGCGTGTGGAGCTGCAGCAGTGTTGGAGTGGCGGGTTCTTCCGGGGATGGAGAACTTGGTGACTGAACAGGGAGATGTCTGAGGTATGGCAGATACATGGGTGGATCTCTTCACAGAGCCTGGAAAGAGACAGACCATACAGCAATCAGTCCATGCCCAACTAACGAGCTCTATACAGCTTTACCAGGTACCTCAAACACTGACAGAGGGAAAGGTCAGGGGTCTTCCAGGTTCGAGCAAACCCGCCATCCTTTTGGCCTGCCATTCTACGCATCTTCATCTGCCTCCATCCATATCTCTGAGCATCACAGCAGTTGAGGGGAAGCTTGGGTGAAGAACGGTGGAGGTACGAGTCTCACCTGTGAGTTTGGCAGGACTCTCCACCTGGAAGAAGCCTCCCTGGAACACCACCACCGGTGGTTCTGGGGCCTGGGTCTCCACCTGGGGGTCCTTGGGAGCTGGAGCAGGGTCGTCCACAGTGCTGCCTTTGCAGCCTGCTGCTTGACCTTTATTGCAGCCTTGATGGCAGCCAGACGAGACTTGGCGACAGCACCACTGGCAGGCTTAGCCACCAGAGCAGAGGGCAGCTTCTTGACCACCTTCCTCTGTCGTGGTGGGGGTTTGCTTTCCTCCTGCCAACCTTTAGACTCTGCCTCCTTCAGAGCACCAAACTTCTTGTTCACGTCCTCTACCTGAAAGAGGAAGAGTCAAACAAGTGGAGAGAGAGAGAGAAGAGGGGTTGCCCTTTTTAGAAAGCTTGCATCCACATTTTCAACCTTTCAGAATGCTGTACCAATCTAGGTGGTAATTCTTTCTAGAGGTAGCTAGTATAGTTTAGCTGTAGTGTTAACAGACAGGCACAAACAGAGTTTAACCACCAGTGTCTGACTGTTTGTTCATCTAATTCTACACACACACACACACAGTAGACCATGTCCTCATTAACCCACATGGTAGGAGACCATGTCCTCATTAACCCACATGGTAGGAGACCATGTCCTCATTAACCCACATGGTAGGAGACCATGTCCTCATTAACCCACATGGTAGGAGACCATGTCCTCATTAACCCACATGGTAGGAGACCATGTCCTCATTAACCCACATGGTAGGAGACCATGTCCTCATTAAGCCACATGGTAGGACACCATGTCCTCATTAACCCACATGGTTGGAGACCATGTCCTCATTAACCCACATGGTAGGAGACCATGTCCTCATTAAGCCACATGGTAGGAGACCATGTCCTCATTAACCCACATGGTAGGAGACCATGTCCTCCTTGTCACTAACCCACCTGGTAGTACACCATGTCCCAGAAGCCTTGCAGGTCAGTGCAGGTGGTCTTCTCTCCTCTGCCAAGCTCAGTCATCCACCAGGCCAGAGAACTGACCAAATCTCTCCTTCATCAGCAGCCTGGTCTGGCCCACCGCCGTACACATACGGTCACACACTTCACAGGGATGGAGGTCAACACAGTTAGGAAAGGTATTGAGAGAGAATGATACATTGAGGAAATGTGGTGTGATGTATTTTTGCTTATAGAAATCAGAATCCACAGCATATAATGGTTAAAACACATGAGTCACTCACTCTCTTCAGGGACAGAGGCATCATCCACCCTGGGCTCCCACTGCTGACAAAGTTCTGTCAGCCTCTCTGTCTCACTGACTACCACTGACCTGACAGACACACGGACAGACATTCACATAACACACCAATACGAGTCAGGAACATAGCTGTTGACTTGGTTTCACATATTAACCCTCACCTGAAGTAGGGCAAATCATGCTCTGCTTCCTTGGGACTCGGAAGACACCGAGGGGCCAGAGTAGGAGAAGGGCGAGGTGGGGAGTGAGCAGGGGACTTGGCAGGAGAGAGAGAGAGCACTGAGCTCCATTTTGGGCACCAGGTTATCAGAGGGCCAGAGTGGAACAGGGTGTAGAACTGAGACACTGGAGAGGATGAAAAAAGTTTAATACATACACAAAGCTAAAAAATGACAGCCGGTCATATTTTAATAAGTAGTAACGGAATATCAACCAGGTTTTCATTCTCTGAAGAAATGAATCTGACTAAACCTAGTAAATATTAATTTATTGATAGGGAATAGAGAGAGTTAATATGTTAGAGGGATATAGACTGATCAGAAAAGAGTGAAGAAATATTTACATTTTAGTAATTTAGCAGACGCTCTTACGCAGCGCAACTTACAGAAGCAATTAGGGCACATGGACAGATTTTACACCTAGTCAGCTCAGGGGTTCCAAACATCAACCTTTCGGGTACTGGCCCAACACTCTTAACCGCTAGGCTACCTGCTGCCCTAAAAAGGATTTCCTCGAATCCTCTCCTCGACTTCTCAAAACCCATTGGAAGAGAAATCTGAGGTAAATGTTTCCTCCAATGCCAATCGAGAAGGTGCAGAGAGAGGATGAAGGTCCATAGAGAGGATGAAGGTCCATAGAGAGGATGAAGGTCCATAGAGAGGATGAAGGTCCATAGAGAAGATAAAGGTCCATACAGAGGATGAAGGTCCATAGATGTGAGGAGTCACACAAAGTTACCTGGGTTTGAAAAAGGAGTCTGCAGAGCGGGGAGTGAGAGGGTTGAGGTTGAAGGAGGACAGGCCTGCTGGGGCCTGGAACACAAAGCCCTGGGGGGCGAAGGAGGACAAGGTGGGGGCTGAATGTGGGATGCGGTTGGCCTGGGCTGAGACAGGTTCTGGAGCTGGATGAACAAGGTCTTCTACCATCTTCTCATCCTCCTGCTCCTCTGCACTAGGGGGTGTGGGGCTGGCAGCCCTAGTCTCCTCTAATGGCTTGTCCACTTTCACAGCAGCCTGCTTATTGCTCATAGCATTTCCTAAAGGGAATGCCAAATCATTATTTTTGAATGCAGAAATAACATGTCGAAAAGCACGCAAAATGTTGTTAAAGAATGGTGCATAACAAGGTTGGGACGTCAGCTGCCAATGCTCACCCCTGGTGTTCCTCCCTCTGCCAACAGGTGGTGCTGCAGACTGCTTGGCATTTGATCTGGTCTTGGGAGCTGCAGCAGGTGTTCTTTGCCACAGGGGCCACAGAGACCTGAGGCCTATTAGCTGACCTTGTGGATGGGGCTCTGACTATTGGTTCAACTGCAGGAAAGTGGAAAAATAACAGTCATGAGTTACGAGTCAAGGATATGTTTATCAGGGTCAAATAATTGGCAAAACAAAAGGCGTGGAGAGTAACGTAAAGAATAGCTGTGTGTAGTACAGTTGACAGATTGTTGTCGTGGTTAGGAGTGTTACCTATAGCAATCCTGGTCCTCCTGGTTGACCTGACCACAGCTGGTTCAACTAAGCCAGAACCAGGTAGAGGTCAAGGGTCAGCAAGTGTTGAATCAAGCAAACAATTGGACTAATTGTTTTAGAGGTAAAGTGGGGGTAAAGAAACACCAACCTTTTCTTGAAACAGGGAGACTGTGAATAGGCTGTGTTGCTAAGGTCAATGGAACAGAGAAAAGAACTGCATATTGTAAATTATATGGTTATTCAAAAAAGCAGCTATTGTAGTTTTTGACTAAATAATGTAACAGAACATCTTATATAAAGACATGTGCAGAACAAATGTAGACTTGTAGGCCCCCAAAAGTCTCCTTGGGGGCCTGCTGCCTCATGGTGGAGCAAGTCACTCTGGTGGATTGGGGCTGGACCAGTGGCGTTGTTGCCTGGTGGGGGGGAAAGGCCAAGTTATGGCCATGTAATAACCACTAAGAACACCAGTTCTTCTGTTCTTATATGCTAATGAATTTTGGGCACATCGAAGTTGAACCTCCGGTGATGAGTCAATTACATCTTCATCAAATCAATGATTGAACAGTGACTCCCAAGGACGATGGCTATAACATCTATAGACATGTCAGCAGTATACTGAGTCAGTCTTAAGCTGTGTCCTCTCACCCTGGCTTTGATTGTGGCAGCTGAGGCCTGCGGCAGAGGGACCAGGGGCTGGGCCTCTGGCCGGTACAGCCCAACCTTGAACACCCCCTTCTTCTCCCTTGCCCTCTTCTCTTTCTCCTTCACAAGCTCCTTCTTCTCTTTGTAGCGGACAAGCTTTTTCATTCGCTCCTCCACTGCAGCGTCTGAGAAAAAAGAAGGAGGGAGTTGGAGAGAAAATAGATCAGTGTGGGATTACATAATGTTAGTGGGAGTGGAGGATGAAGAGGCATGAGGGTGAAGTTGGCTCAGGCTCATTTTTTTTAGACATACTCCACAGTTTCAGAGAATAAAATATTGTAGCCAGTAACATTACCTAGAGCAGTAGTTCCCAAACGGTGGGGAGCACACCCCTTGGGTCAGTAGGGGGGTGTGGGGGTCCCCCCAAAATAATATATATATATATATATATATATATATAGTGCCGTTAAAAAGCATTTGCACCCTTTCTAATTCTCTACTTTTGAATATTTTTTATACTGAATACTCAGATCCTCACCCAAAACCTAATATCAGATAAAGGGATCCTGAGTGAACAAATAACAATAACATAATTCTGCCCGTGTGAAAAAGTAATTGCCCCCCCCCCCTCCCCCTTACACTCAATAACTGGTTGTGACTCCAACCAAACACTTCCTGTAGTTGTTGATCAGTCTCTCACGTCTCTTCTCTGATACAGAGCAGAATTAATGGTTCCTTCTATTAATGCAAGTCGTCCAGGTCCTGAGGCAGCAAACCATCCCCTACCACCATCATGCTCGACAGTTGGTCTAAGGTTCTTACTGTGGAATGCAGTGTTTGGTTATCGCCAGATATAATTGGTTATCGCCAGATATAATGGGACCCATGTCATCCAAAATGTTATACCTTTGACTCATCTGTCCATAGAACATTCTTCCAAGAGTCTTAATCATCCAGGTGCTTCCAGGTGTTTTTGGCAAACTTGAGTCAACATTTTGGATGAGATGGGTCCCGTTATGCCTGGTGAAAACCAAACATGCCGATGGGTCCCATTACCTGCCCGGTAAAGTTGAAACCGGGCTTCATCAGTGAAGAGCACACTTCTCCTGCGTGCCAGCGGCCATCGAAGGTGTGCATTTGCCCATTGAAGTTGATTATGACGCCAAACTGCAGTCAGGTCAAGACCTTGGTGAGGACGACGAGCACGAAGATGAGCTTCCCTGAAACGATTTTTGACAGTTTGAGCAGAAAGTCTTAGATTTAAACTGTGGGTTTGCACATCAGCAGTACGGGTGGCTAGTATCGATTCAGCAGGTAAAGAAGCCGGATGTAGAGGTCTTGGCTTGGTACACGTGGTTTGCGGTTGTTGGACGTACTGCCAAATTCTCTAAAACGACATTTGAGGCGGCTTATTGTAGAGAAATTAACATTAAATTATCTGGAAACAGCTCTGGTGGACATTCATACAGTCAGCATGCCAATTGCACGTTCCCTCAAAACTTGAGACATCTGTAGCATTGTTTTGTGTGACAAAACTGCACATTTTAGTGACCTTTTATTGTCCCCAGCACAAGGTGCACCTGAGTAATAAAAAATAAATAAACGTTATTTAACCTTTAATTAACTAGGCGAGTCAGTTAAGAACAAATTCTTATTTACAATGACAGCCATTAATTCTTCTCTGTATCAGAGAAGAGACGTGAGGGACTGATCAACAACTACAGCAAGTGTTTGGTTGGAGTCATTGTCGCTAAAGGTGGCGCAATGCTGTTTAATCAGCTTCTTGATATGCCACACCTGTCAGGTGGACAGATTAACTTGGCAAAGGAAAAATGCTCACTAACGGGGATGTAAACGAATTTGTGCACAACATTTTACAGAAATAAGCTTTTTGTGGGTATGGAAGGTTTCTGGGATATTTTATTTTAGCTCATGAAACATGGGACCAACACTTTACATGTTTTGTTTACATTTTTGTTCAATCATTGTATGTATGTATACAGTACCAGTCAAAAGTTTGGACAGACTCATTCAAGGGTTTTCTTATTTAAAAAAATATATATTTTCTACATTGTAGAATAATAGTGAAGCCAGCAAAGCATCCCCACACCATCACACCTCCATGCTTCACAGTGGGAACCACACAAGGAGTTCATCCGTTCATCTACTCTGCATCTCACAAAGACTCGACTGGTTGGAACCAAAAATCTCAAATTTGGACTCATCAGACCAAGGGACAGAATTCCACCAGTCTAATGTCCATTGCTCGTGTTTCTTGGCCCAAGAAAGTCTCTTCGTATTGGTGTCCTTTAGTAGTGGTTTCTTTGCAGCAATACGACCATGAAGTCCTGATTCAGTCTCCTCTGATCAGTTAATGTTGAGATGTGTCTGTTACTTGAACTCTTAGGCATTTATTTTGGGATGCAATCTGAGGTGCAGTTAACTAATGAACTTATCCTCTGTGTCTTCCTTTCCTGTGGCGGTCCTCATGAGAGCCAATTTCATCATAGCGCCTGATGGTTTTTGCGACTGCACTTGAAGAAACATTCAAAGTTCTTGAAATTTTCCAGATTGACTGACCTTCATGTCTTAAAGTAATGATGGACTGTCATTTCTCTCTGCTTATTTTATCTGTTCTTGCCATAATATGGATTTTGATTTATTTTTTTTACACCAAATAGTGCTTTCTTGTTTACCCCCCTACCTAGTCACAACACAACTGATTGGCTCAAACGCATTGAGGAAAGAAATTCCACAAATTAACTTCAGGCACACCTGTTAATTGAAACGTATTCCAGGTGACTACCTCATGAAGCTGGTTGAGAGAATGCCAAGAGTGTGCAAAGCTGTCATCAAGGCAAAGGGTGGCTACTTTGAAGAATCTCATATTTAGAATATTTTTTTATATACTTTTTTGGTTACTACATAATTCCATGTGTTATTTCAAAGATATGTCGTCACTATTGTTCTACAATGTATAAAATATAAAATAAAGAAAGCCTTGAATCAGGGGGTGTCTGTCCAAACTTTTGACTGGTACTGTGTATATATATATATATATATATATATATATATATATATATATATATATATATATATATATATATATATAAACGGAACTCAGTCCAGCTTTAAAATGATTATTAAAATTGGTAATAGAATGCACAAGGTGCAACTTCAAATGTAGGCAGTGTATTATCAGTTACTCTTGTCGTGCCAGTCCAGTCATTGCAGACCTTAAAGAGCTATTTATAACTTTTCAGAAATGTTGATATGTCAGCTAATATTTTTAGCTAGGTTTTTTTAAGCCTTAGATTGATGTAATGTTTGAGTCACTGAAATATCACATGAGACATGGCAAAATAAATAGAATTGCAAGAAAATGAGCTTAAACCCTGCAACATTTTCTCTCCACCAACAAGAGGGGTGTGAACAGTTTGTGTCATGTACAGTGCTTGTGCCCATAGAAATATACGTGGCGCGTGCATGGGGGGCCGGGATGCTCAAATGCTGGAAGGGGGCCTGAATGAAAAAAGTTTGGGAACTCCTGTCCTGAATACTGTTTAGATTGTTAAATAAGTGAACCGCGAATGCACATCAGAACCACCACACACAAAAACAACTCACTTTTCACTTGTTTTGCATTCAGTACATTTCCCTGAACTACTGACACATTTTCAGCAACCGACATGTCCAGTTGAGAACATTCCAACTCGGGGAGATTGTCAAGCTGTCTGTGGCTGTTCAGGGCCTTGTCTCGGTTCTCCTTCTGGGACTGCGACCGTCTCCGAAACATCTTCACCCGCAGCATGTCCACACTGGTGTCACGTTGACGCAGGTGGCTGAAACAAGCTTCCATGGAGTCCATGGTCCTGTGACAAATATAAATACAATGCTTGGAACTTCTAGCTACTTACACGTTTTATAGACAAATACATTGATTATCTTATGACTATACTGTAGCTATCTAGCCAAATAACATTAGGCGCAGTCAATGTTAGCCACTATATTTAGTGTTAATGAGAAACATTTACCAACATAGTATTTCATCATTGTGCACTCTTACCTGTTGGAAAAAGTAGTTGTTAGTGGTGATTTCAAAGTTATAGCTGTCCAGCTAGCACCCTTTCTGGACGTGGGTCCTCAGACTCAAATTAACAACATGGCGGGGCAGTTTTGAAAATTCTAAATTCTGCTAGTCAATGCCAATTGGCTGAGTGGCTGATTTCCGGTCGGGAGCGTCGCGCTGATAGGCTAATGATTTCGAACATGTTCTGAGACACTTTGACGTGTGTGTTTGTGGGTAAAACAACTGTAAGTACCTGGGGGGTAATCGATGTACAACAAGCCTAGAAGTCAATGGCGTCATCATTGAACCAAAGTTTGAACTCCCTCCCCTCTATTTTTTTCTCTCTCTGTGTGGGCGCATAGGCGCTTGAGCAATCTAGCAAAACAGAGCAGCTGCACCCCCACTTTCGAAATATCGGTGTAAATGTATGTTTTAGCACCCCTACTTTCAAAGTCAGGCACCCATTTGTTTGTGTGTGTGTGCGCCTGTGTCCCTGGCATTATTCTCATTTAATGTAGACCTATTGAACATAAAGGTTATTCTATGTCCTGTCCTATGGAATGTAACTGTTTCCCACTCTCATCATCTCTCCAATTTTATCGTTTCAAATTTCACCTTGTGTGTACTTTCAACACACCACAAAAGGGCGGTCGCAGTGTTGTCAGCAGCACAACCATGAGGCAGACAGACAGTATCTCCCAGGTGGAAAATACTTCATGTATCTATCTGAGCTAGGGGGCTTTAACAGCAGAAGTTGCACCAGGGTCAGATCATCCTACCCGCAATCACAACCTCAACCAGTGGGGCGTTGAACAAATATTTGACCCTTGATCAGTTAGGAACCTACTTGCGGCAAGATCTAGGCCGGACAGAGTGGAGTGAAGTTGCCCATGTTGTGTTTATATTATATGGTCTGCGGTTGCGAGGCTTGTTGGAAGTACTGCTAAATGCTCTAAAATGACATTGGAGGCGGCTTATGGTAGAGAAATTAACATTCAATGAACATTCAGCTCTGGTGGACATTCCTACAGTCAGCGTGCCAATTGCACACTCCCTTAAAACACAATACATCTGTGGCATTATGTTGTGTGACAAAACTGCACATTTTAGAGTTGCCTGTTATTGTCCCCAGCACAAGGTGCACCTGTATAATGATCATGCTGTTTAGTCAACTTCTTGATATGCCACACCTGTCAGGTGAATGAATTATCTTGGCAAAGGAGAAATTGTCACCAACATTGACGTAAACAAATTTGTGCATAACATTTGAAAGAAATACGCTTTTTGTGCGTATGGAACATTTCTGGAATCTTTTATTTCAGCTCATGAAACATGGGACCAACACTTTACATGTTGTGTTTATATTTTTGTTCAGTATAGATCTGTACCTAGGGGAAACTTCCCCCCAGAGCAGTCTGAACCATTGGTTATAATGTGGCTTTATCAGTCCCTACAGGGTCAATTTAGGAAAGTACAAAACGTTCAGAAGCAGCTGATCAATGTTTGTTGTTATGGTTACCCAGCTAACAATTCTAGGGAGAGAGAGAAACTTTTTGTAATGTTATCCGTAATGTTCCCTTATTTATGAGTGTCCAGTTTTCCATTAGTTGGGGGAACATTCTATGTTAGCAAAAAACTTTCTGAGAACCTTTTTAGCATGTTTTGGCATAACAGTTAGGAGAGCATTCCCTTGTCAAACAGAACATATATTTTTAGGCTGTAGTTGAAATGGGGTACATGGGAGGAAAATTATAATTACTTAATTTATTTAAAGTTGGGGTTGTATTTTACAATCCACATTACTTTAGACATTATACAAGATAATGAACAGAACCCATAGAAGAAAACAACAGCATGTCTGTGCATGTCATTTTTAAACTGCTTTAGTGATAATAATGTAATGTGTGTCCTTAACAACAACAAGTAGAACAATGTCAACTGTAAGAAACAGCTGACAGGAACTTAAACAAGAAGACAATTACAAATCCTGAACAATTCTGATCATTTTACTCTTAATTACAAGAATGAAAATTACATGATGTGAAAAGCTTCTTTATTTCATTTTTTACTATACATACAGTAAGAGATCAATGGAACACCGATGGCCATGCAACCATAGGCACCCATTTAGAAAAGCTGATACAAAAAAGTGAATATTTGTCAAATCCTTCATAATGTACAGTCGTTAGTGAAAGTCTACACACCCCTTTGGAAAGTCTTCACATTTTGCTGCCTTAAGGTTAAATCTAAAAAGGGATTACATAAAAAAATAATCATATCGATCTATACAACCTACTCCATGTTTTCAAAGTTAAAGAAAAATTCTAGAACATTTTCCAAATTACTAAGAAATACAAAGAAATGAGGATGCATTGATTGAGTAGGTCTTCGCACGCCAGAATTAATACTTGGTAGAAGCACCTTTCGGCAGCCATCACAGCTGTGAATAACTTTGAATAAGATTCTACCAACCTTGCACAACACTTAAGGCAACATATTAAATTGATGTAGTTCTGTCCTTGAGCTGTTCTTGTCTATTAATATTCTATGTTATGTCATGTTTCATGCTTTATGTGGGCCCCAGGAAGAGTAGCTGCTGCTTTTGCAACAGCTAATGGGATCCTAATAAAATACCCAAAATATATATATATCTATTGTTTTTGTCAAAATTGCTCAAGCTCAGCAAATTTGGTTGGGAATCATTGATAGACAGCAATATTCAAATCTTGTCTCAGATTTTTTTTAACAGATTTAACTGGACCAATCTGGAACACTCAACACCTTTTGGAAAAATATACCTGTGATGTATTGGGGTGGCAGCATCATGTTATGGGTATGCTTGTCACCGGCAGGGACTGGGAGTTTGTCAGGAGCAAAATAAATATGAAGGGAGCAAAGCCAGGGGAAAAGATAAAGGAAAACCCGCCTCAGAAAACACACCATAATGGCTTTACAATAGGTGTTGAGTGCTCCTGAGTGGTCTAGTCTCAGTCCTGACTTAAATGTGTTTGAAAATCAGACACAAGGTTTGAATATTGCTGTCCATTAATGATTCCCACCCAAATTTACTGAGCTTGAGAAATTTTGACAAAAACAATGGACATATGTTGCCCTAAGAGTTGTGCAAAGTTGGTAGAATCTTATTCCAAATGATTCACAGCTGTAATGGCTGCCAACAGTGTTTCCACCAAGGATTAACTCTGGGGTGTGAGGACATACACAATCAAGACATCTTCATTTTTCTATTAATTAGAAAATTGTCAATAACTTTTTCACTTTGAAAATGGAGAGTTGCGTAGATCTGTAAGAAACAAAACTACTTACTCCCTTTTCATATTTAATTTTAAGGCAGAAAAATGTGAAGACTGTGCAAGAGGTGTGTGTTCTAACAGGCCTATAATGTGGTTACTAAATAGATTCTGGACCTATCCCCACGGAGGGACGTGTGCGTGGCATTTTCATGGTTTGGTCGAACCCTTACATAATTTATGCAATTATTGCATTACACTAATGCTGTCATAATACCCTGCAATGGTGACAGTTTTAATGTGGTGAAACAGTCCACTTCTCTCTGTCTCTCATTCTTGTTCTTCTTTGACCAGTTCCTTCCTTCCTTCCTTCCTTCCTTCCTTCCTTCCTCCTTCCTTCCTTCCTTCCTTCCTTCCTTCCTTCCTTCCTTCCTTCCTTCCTTCCTTCCTTCCTTCCTTCCTTCCTTCCTTCCTTCCTTCCTTCCAAGAAGAAAATATTGTTGAACTGTGTCGCACAGAGCCTTTTCACTTCTTCTGTTGGGATAAGCAAACATAACCAAGGAAATGTGAGATGAGCTCCAAAAAATCCTTAATTCTTCCATCAATCTATCTATGTTGGACCTACCATTTACTTCAAACAAATTGACATTCTTCTGGTTCAAGATGACGTACAGCTCTCTCTGGTCCGACTTCTGGCTGACCACCCAGTAGTCTGTCATTGCCTTCACAATGATCTCTTCATCAACCCTGAGGCAACATACAAAAAGGACATGAACATAAGGACACTATAATATACTCTACTCACAGAGAGCTGTCAAAACTAAGCCTCAGAGAGCTAACCCTAATAGGGTTGTAGTTCTGTTGTGATACATTGTTGTTGTGCTTAGTGCTTACTGGGCAAAGTCACAGTTGATGTCTCCCAGAATCTTCATGTCTGGGTGGACGGAGGTCAGAAACACGCTGGGAGTCTTCCTCATGTGGATGGTGCTCTTCTCTGCCAGGTTCATGTTGTTGAAGTAGATGAACTTGAACTGGGGCTCTTTGTCCGGCCTGCAGCAAAACAGAGGGAGAGGATGACGATAATTACAAAGATGAGAGGAGAGTCAAATAACCTTTTCACACTACTGAGTCGAGATGAGCAGAGCCAAGCAGAACTGTACTGTGCTAGCCTGCTTGCGCATTCAACGGAGTTGCTGGAACCGTACTGGAAAGGTCAATATGAAAATAAAATATCCTTGCCAGGACAATATGTTAAGGGTAGACGCAGCACGGCAGATATTGAGATGAGCACGATGCAAGACTTTGCTCTCAGAGTCACACAGAGTATCTGCGCAGGTGCGCTTCATGTTGCTACACTGGGTAGCTACAGGACAACAACGGTAGAGAAGGTTAGTCTCGTGCTTCAACGCTCTTAAATGTTGCGGAAATAGGCTGGTGGTACCCATCCTGACAAACAGAGAAGTGGCTTGTGTTAAAACAACTAAAATAAAACTGTTTGGCTGCTGAACAGTCTTCCAGTCCAAATTCAATTACATTAAATTGCTCCAGATAAGGGCAAGCTCCACTTCAGTGCATGCTGTGAAAATAGTCTCTAGCTGTTGCATTTATAAGGGGTTAGTCTCTTGTGACAGACGAAGTTGGCAAGCGCACATGTGAGATTTGGTTCCGGATGCTAAGTTTAATGAGGGGTCGGTCGACTGTACACCTCTTTCAATATTTTGGACCGTAATCTCCATCATTGCGTGTTGAAGCAACACAGGCCGAGGAATTGGAGTGGAGGTTAGAGGCTTTGCGGATTAAAGTGACAGTACTGACCCTGATGTCCTGTGGTTGACGTTGTACTGTTCACATATGTCTGAGGCCAGCAGGGTGAGCTGAGGACCCACAAGGCCATCCAGCTGCTCACAGAACTCCCTCGTCAGCTCCACCGACACTGGGAGAGAATATGACCATACAGTTAGAATTAGTAGAATGGATTTAGGAACTTTAGGTTTTTTATTTTCAGTCCACATAATATTTTGCCAATAATTTGCCATTGCTATATTCGCAAGAACAGCCGACTAAGAAAATGTAAAAAGCATCAGCCCAGATGTTTAGAAGGGGGGGGGGTTGACCAAATGATATGAGAAGATACTCGCCACTGATCGTAAAACAAACCGCTGCACTCATCGCCTGAAATAAAGCAGACAATGTGCCGTTTGAATATAATGGGTCTAGAGAAAGGAATACTATAATTTAGAACTTATCAAATATATTGAATTTAGAAATCATTTAAGGAAGCCATTTGAGAGACCAGAGAACAAAGCCTTCTATTCCCAACAACAGGTCAACTTGGGTCAAACCCTCCCTCTGTCCTTCAGTTATGAAATAATACCAGATTACCAAATTGTCTGCCAAACAAATAATGGGTTGGGAGTACTACCAATCGTGCTCTCTTTAAAACATAATAAAAAGCCTCTTTGGGTGATTTCCATAAACCAGCGGGACTCAAGACCACAGTTCCCTTCTCCTTAGTTGCGTCCCAAATAACGTCCCTTTTCCCTATATAGTTTCCTACTTTTGACCAGAGCCCTCCACTACTTTTGACTAGAGCCCTATGGGCCCTGGTTAAAAGTAGTGCATTATATAGGGAATATGTTGCAATTTGGGACGCAGACATCTCCTCACCTTATAAACGATCAGATGCAGCTCCTCATAATTGTCCTCTGCGTTGACGAATATTCTGGGGAAGCGGAATTTGGCCTCTGGGTCTTTGAGGTTAGCAGGTCCTTTGCATACTGTATGACTGTGGGGTTTGCATACTGTAGGACTGTGTGGGTTTGCATAATGTAGGACTGTGTGGGTTTGCATACTGTATGACTGTGGGGTTTGCATACTGTAGGACTGTGTGGGTTTGCATACTGTAGGACTGTGTGGGTTTGCATACTGTAGGACTGTGTGGGTTTGCATACTGTATGACTGTGTGGGTTTGCATACTGTATGACTGTGTGGGTTTGCATACTGTATGACTGTGTGGGTTTGCATACTGTATGACTGTGGGGTTTGCATACTGTATGACTGGGGTTTGCATACTGTATGACTGTGGGGTTTGCATACTGTATGACTGTGGGGTTTGCATACTGTATGACTGTGGGGTTTGCATACTGTATGACTGGGGTTTGCATACTGTATGACTGTGGGGTTTGCATACTGTGAGTGTACGTACGTACTGTACGTGTATGCGACCCTTCCATCATTTACACTTTAACAGTTCTCCCCTGCCCTTGGTGCTTTTGCTGGATAATCTCCTTGTTAAATGATCCTCTCTCTCTCTGTGTATCCCAGGAGTCAGCTCGAGCTTGACGTGTCCAATTCCCCTCGCAGTCACGAGTCACACCGGCGGCAGCACACTCTCAGGGGTCACCTCCCCCCACCTCCTCCTCTACCAACGGCTCTATTTCAATGCTCTGAAAATGCATTTATATGAAGTGCTTGTATTGTCTTCTCTGTGCCTCTACTTAGATCTACATAAAATGTTGTCTGTGTGTTTGACTACATTCTGCCAAGCTACTTACCCTAAAGGGATAACCTCTTAATTCTACCTATTCTTTGAGATCATTCATTCTCTTCCCTTCTATGAGGTAATCGCTGATCTGACCAGACAGGATAGGTGAAAGCCATGTTGTGGAACCCATTCTTTCATCTATACAGCTGTGATGAATCAGTATAGTGGGACCCATTCTTTCATCTATACAGCTGTGTTGAATCAGTATAGTGGGACCTATTCTTTCATCTATACAGCTGTGTTGAATCAGTATAGTGGAACCCATTCTTTCATCTATACAGCTGTGTTGAATCAGTATAGTGGAACCCATTCTTTCATCATTACAGCTGTGTTGAATTCGTGATTGGAAGGGACGCAGGAAGGGTGCACTTTTACAGTATTCAAACAGGCCTGTAGACACAGCTGTACTACAGGCCCACCTCTGGGATTTGGGCTAAACTGAGGAGCGCCTCTACAAATGACAATATATTTACAAAAGTATGTGGACACCCCATCAAATTAGTGGATTCGGCCATTTCAGTCACAACCTTTGCTGACATGTGTATAAAATCGAGCACACAGCCATGCAATCTCCATAGACAAACATTGGCAGTAGAATGGCCTTACTGAAGAGCTCAGTGACTTTCAACGTGGCACCGTCATAGGATGCCACCTTTCCAACAAGTCAGTTCATAAAATTTCTGCCCTGCTAGAGCTGCCCCCAGTCAACTTTAAGTGATGTTACTTTGAAGTGGAAACGTCTAGGAGCAAAAACGGCTCAGCCACAAACTGGTAGGCCACACAAGCTCACAGAACAGGACAGCCAAGTGCTGAAGCACAGACCGCATAAAAATCATCTGTCCTCAGTTGCAACACTCACTACCGAGTTCCAAACTGCCTCTGGGAGCAACGTCAGCACAACTGTTCGTCGGGAGCTTCATGAAATGGGTTTCCATGGCCGAGCAGCTGCACACAAGCCTTTGATCACCATGTGCAATGCCAAACGTTGGCTGGAGTGGTGTAAAGCTCGCCGCCATTGGACTCTGGAGCACTGGAAACGTGTTCTCTGTAGTGATGAATCACGCTTCACCATCTGGCAGTCCAACGGACGAATCTGGGTTTGGCGGATGCCAGGAGAACGCTACCTGCCCGAATGCATAGTGCCAACTGTAAAGTTTGGTGGAGGAATAATGGTCTGGAGCTGTTTTTCATGGTTCGGGCTAGGCCTCTTGGTTCTAGTGAAGGGAAATCTTAACGCTACAGCATACAATGACATTCTAGACAATGATTCTGTACTACCAACTTTGTGGCAACATTTTGGAGAATGCCCTTTCCTGTTTCAGCATGACAATGTGCACAAAGCGAGGCCCATACAGAAATGTTTTGTCGAGATTGGTGTGGAATAACTTGACTGGCCTGCACAGAGCCCTGACCTCAACCCCATCGAACACATGAACACCTTTGAGATGAATTGGAACACCGACTGCGAGCTAGGCCTAATCGCCCAAAGTCAGTGCCGACCTCACTAATGCTCTTGTGGCTGAATGCAAGAAAGTCCCCACGTCTAGTGGAAAGCCTTCCCAGAAGAGTGGAGGCTGTTGTAGCAGCAAAGGGGGGACCAACTCCATATTAATGCCCATGATTTTGGTTCGACGAGCAGGTGTCCAAATATACTTTTGGTCGCGTAGTGTCTCTTCCTCTCAAGCACAGAGGGCTCTAGGGTGGACTAGGCTAGACCGGGACTCTTAAACAGCTTAGCTCTCCCTCCCTCTCTCTGTTAAGTGTGATCCCAGAGTCAATCCCCCTCCTTTGTGTCTGTGTGTGGGATGGTAGAGAGCTGCAAATCTCATTATTGTTAGTGTGGTAAGACCACGCTGTGTTGTAACACTGATCAGTAATCCTCCATGTTGTTAAACAATCAGACTGGATATTAAGCATGCCTGGCCACCAACGCACTTTAATTACAACCTAATGCTACAATAATGACACTTTCCTAGCAAAACGATAAAAAAATACCCCACCCCCATTGTGCCATCACGTTTGATTGATTTCACTTGATAATCTAAAACAATATAGTTCTTCCTTCACTACGTTGACCTAACAATATAGTTCTTCCTTCACTACGTTGACCTAACAATATAGTTCTTCCTTCACTACGTTGACCTAACAATATAGTTCTTCCATCACTACGTTGACCTAACAATATAGTTCTTCCTTCACTACGTTGACCTAACAATATAGTTCTTCCATCACTACGTTGACCTAACAATATAGTTCTTCCTTCACTACGTTGACCTAACAATATAGTTCTTCCATCACTACGTTGACCTAACAATATAGTTCTTCCTTCACTACGTTGACCTAACAATATAGTTCTTCCATCACTACGTTGACCTAACAATATAGTTCTTCCTTCACTACGTTGACCTAACAATATAGTTCTTCCATCACTACGTTGACCTAACAATATAGTTCTTCCTTCACTACGTTGACCTAACAATATAGTTCTTCCTTCACTACGTTGACCTAACAATATAGTTCTTCCATCACTACGTTGACCTAACAATATAGTTCTTCCTTCACTACGTTGACCTAACAATATAGTTCTTCCATCACTACGTTGACCAAACAATATAGTTCTTCCTTCACTACGTTGACCTAACAATATAGTTCTTCCATCACTACGTTGACCTAACAATATAGTTCTTCCTTCACTACGTTGAAATAACAATATAGTTCTTCCATCACTACGTTGACCTAACAATATAGTTCTTCCTTCACTACGTTGACCTAACAATATAGTTCTTCCTTCACTACGTTGACCTAACAATATAGTTCTTCCATCACTACGTTGACCAAACAATATAGTTCTTCCATCACTACGTTGACCTAACAATATAGTTCTTCCTTCACTACGTTGACCTAACAATATAGTTCTTCCATCACTACGTTGACCTAACAATATAGTTCTTCCTTCACTACGTTGACCTAACAATATAGTTCTTCCTTCACTACGTTGACCTAACAATATAGTTCTTCCTTCACTACGTTGACCTAACAATATAGTTCTTCCATCACTACGTTGACCTAACAATATAGTTCTTCCATCACTACGTTGACCTAACAATATAGTTCTTCCTTCACTACGTTGACCTAACAATATAGTTCTTCCTTCACTACGTTGACCTAACAATATAGTTCTTCCATCACTACGTTGACCTAACAATATAGTTCTTCCTTCACTACGTTGACCTAACAATATAGTTCTTCCTTCACTACGTTGACCTAACAATATAGTTCTTCCATCACTACGTTGACCTAACAATATAGTTCTTCCATCACTACGTTGACCTAACAATATAGTTCTTCCTTCACTACGTTGACCTAACAATATAGTTCTTCCATCACTACGTTGACCTAACAATATAGTTCTTCCTTCACTACGTTGACCTAACAATATAGTTCATCCATCACTACGTTGACCTAACAATATAGTTCTTCCATCACTACCTTGACCTAACAATATAGTTCTTCCATCACTACGTTGACCTAACAATATAGTTCTTCCTTCACTACGTTGACCTAACAATATAGTTCTTCCATCACTACGTTGACCTAACAATATAGTTCTTCCATCACTACGTTGACCTAACAATATAGTTCTTCCTTCACTACGTTGACCTAACAATATAGTTCTTCCTTCACTACGTTGACCTAACAATATAGTTCTTCCATCACTACGTTGACCTAACAATATAGTTCTTCCTTCACTACGTTGACCTAACAATATAGTTCTTCCATCACTACGTTGACCAAACAATATAGTTCTTCCTTCACTACGTTGACCTAACAATATAGTTCTTCCATCACTACGTTGACCTAACAATATAGTTCTTCCTTCACTACGTTGAAATAACAATATAGTTCTTCCATCACTACGTTGACCTAACAATATAGTTCTTTCATCACTACGTTGACCTAACAATATAGTTCTTCCATCACTACGTTGACCTAACAATATAGTTCTTCCATCACTACGTTGACCTAACAATATAGTTCTTCCTTCACTACGTTGACCTAACAATATAGTTCTTCCATCACTACGTTGACCAAACAATATAGTTCTTCCTTCACTACGTTGACCTAACAATATAGTTCTTCCATCACTACGTTGACCTAACAATATAGTTCTTCCTTCACTACGTTGAAATAACAATATAGTTCTTCCATCACTACGTTGACCTAACAATATAGTTCTTCCTTCACTACGTTGACCTAACAATATAGTTCTTCCTTCACTACGTTGACCTAACAATATAGTTCTTCCATCACTACGTTGACCAAACAATATAGTTCTTCCATCACTACGTTGACCTAACAATATAGTTCTTCCTTCACTACGTTGACCTAACAATATAGTTCTTCCATCACTACGTTGACCTAACAATATAGTTCTTCCTTCACTACGTTGACCTAACAATATAGTTCTTCCTTCACTACGTTGACCTAACAATATAGTTCTTCCTTCACTACGTTGACCTAACAATATAGTTCTTCCATCACTACGTTGACCTAACAATATAGTTCTTCCATCACTACGTTGACCTAACAATATAGTTCTTCCTTCACTACGTTGACCTAACAATATAGTTCTTCCTTCACTACGTTGACCTAACAATATAGTTCTTCCATCACTACGTTGACCTAACAATATAGTTCTTCCTTCACTACGTTGACCTAACAATATAGTTCTTCCTTCACTACGTTGACCTAACAATATAGTTCTTCCATCACTACGTTGACCTAACAATATAGTTCTTCCATCACTACGTTGACCTAACAATATAGTTCTTCCTTCACTACGTTGACCTAACAATATAGTTCTTCCATCACTACGTTGACCTAACAATATAGTTCTTCCTTCACTACGTTGACCTAACAATATAGTTCATCCATCACTACGTTGACCTAACAATATAGTTCTTCCATCACTACCTTGACCTAACAATATAGTTCTTCCATCACTACGTTGACCTAACAATATAGTTCTTCCTTCACTACGTTGACCTAACAATATAGTTCTTCCATCACTACGTTGACCTAACAATATAGTTCTTCCATCACTACGTTGACCTAACAATATAGTTCTTCCTTCACTACGTTGACCTAACAATATAGTTCTTCCTTCACTACGTTGACCTAACAATATAGTTCTTCCATCACTACGTTGACCTAACAATATAGTTCTTCCTTCACTACGTTGACCTAACAATATAGTTCTTCCATCACTACGTTGACCAAACAATATAGTTCTTCCTTCACTACGTTGACCTAACAATATAGTTCTTCCATCACTACGTTGACCTAACAATATAGTTCTTCCTTCACTACGTTGAAATAACAATATAGTTCTTCCATCACTACGTTGACCTAACAATATAGTTCTTTCATCACTACGTTGACCTAACAATATAGTTCTTCCATCACTACGTTGACCTAACAATATAGTTCTTCCATCACTACGTTGACCTAACAATATAGTTCTTCCTTCACTACGTTGACCTAACAATATAGTTCTTCCATCACTACGTTGACCTAACAATATAGTTCTTCCTTCACTACGTTGACCTAACAATATAGTTCTTCCATCACTACGTTGAAATAACAATATATCCACTAAAACCCATGAATGAACACGATAAAGTCCAAAAATAATTCCATCCATCCCATCCCCTCTTCACTTCTGTAGTCAGATTAGCAGCAGATGTGACATGGCTAGAAGGTTCCACACTGACATGATGTCTCTGTCCTTCTGCATGGGACCAGAGCCTCAGCAACAGAGGGAATGAGGGAACTTGGCCCAGCCTAGCCAGGAGACCTGGAGGGAGGGAGGCAGGGGACCAGAGAGGGTGTTTAAGGACTCGCCTCCCGTTGTGAAGCAGATTCCTTGCCACCTCAGGTCTTAGGGGAGAGTCCCTACCAGCCAGCTGGAGAGAGAAAGGGAGGGAGGGGAAGAGAGGGTAGAGAAGAGAGATGGTGGAGAGAGAAAAAACCTGCTTTAATATAACTTAAATCATTATCAACATTGTCTGGAGCCTGTGGGGTAACAATGGGTGTTCAACTAATTGTGCCTGTTACAAGACATTCTTCGGTCAAATATACTGTTTAGGTTTTCAACTGCCAAGTTTACACCTTCACTATTACTGTGAAACGTATTGCCCCGGAAGTTGTCTAAAAGGGATTTAATTTGTTGTTGCCTAATTGTTTTTTGGTAAGGTTTCTACACTACTTTCCTTCCATTTATAGCGTTTCTTAATATTATGCATTTCCTTTGGCTTTGATGCCTCATGATTGAGTATTGCTCTGTTCAGGTAGAATGTGATTTTGCTGTGATCTGATAGGGGTGTCAGTGGACTGACTGAATGCTCAGAGACACACACACACACACACACACACACACACACACACACACACACACACACACACACACACACACACACACACACACACACACACACACACACACACACACACACACACACACCCTCTGGTTCGGAGTGTCTGGGGAACAGTGACGTCGTCAGGTACTTGTACAGGATCCGCATGTCATCCTGCTCCAGACCACTCCTGCATGGGGATAAAAAAAATAAAAAAAGGGGACACACCTTAGTTAGCATCAAACATTTCCTGTTCCTGTTCACAGTCTGTTCAGGAGTATTGATAAACTAAGCCCATCATCTCCAGGCCCAATGCTATCAAAACTGCTCAAATTCTTTGATTAGCAATCAATCCAATCATTACGATAATTATATTATCGTTCACATAATCCCCTGATTAGATATCAGGTCAGACTGAGTTAACAGTGAGAGACATGTCGGGATTACAGAGTTACTGTAATCAGATTAAGGTATGTATTTAAAGTCTCTGTGCCTCCCAGCCCCAACCCTAATGGGATGAGGAGCGTTGGAGGGATGCCCGGCACCGCTGCCAGGCTCCCCCACACCTTACAGTGGTAAAGGGCTGCCTGGAGGCACCAAGGGCTAGATCAGGGTTCTAGCACACACAACACATTACCAGGAGGGGAAGCCCAATAAGCTCTCTCCTCCCCTCCCTGGCTTTGGCATGGTGGGGAGGCCTGAAAAAGAGCCTACTAGATACAGAGCCTGGGCAGTTGAATGGTGGAG
The DNA here is from genome assembly GCF_965601325.2 of Salmo salar. Lineage (NCBI taxonomy): Eukaryota > Metazoa > Chordata > Actinopteri > Salmoniformes > Salmonidae > Salmo > Salmo salar. Next base: position 91,800,468 of record NC_138291.1, on the reverse strand, counting down.
CAGCCTGTGTCTCAAGATCATGGGAGAATACAATTCAGAGCTTATGTTTTTTCAACCAGTTCTGTTAGCTTTATTCCTACCCATGCATTTGCAAATTGTAGGCTAAATTTGGTTTCTACATGTGGGCAGGTGTTTAAGACCAAAGTACAGCAGACCACCCCCACACATCCTACACACGATCTGCTTCCCCCAACTGTACCATATGAGCTGGACGTTGTAGAGGAAAGCTGAGCATTCGATCAGGCTGAGGCTCTCCTCCACTCTGTTGACAAATGACTGGCTCGTCAGGTAGGTCATCTTGTCCAGGGGGAAAAAGGCGATTTCCCCCCCCGAAGACGTCCAGCAGGTCACGGGACTGCAGGGTCTGCAGGTACTGGAGGAGACCAGGGATAGAGGACAGTTACACACGCAGTCTGAGTGGACAATGGAAAGTGAATAGAAAGACTTGTATCCGTTAGGTTAATAGCCATTTAATAGCCTTCAGGGATACTTGGAGAAGGTGAGGTGTTAGCTTAGAAAGCAACATTATACACACATCCCATTGTGCTCAGATTTCAGATCTGATAAACACAAAAGGGCTGCAAACGGTATGCTGGACAATACAATGCTCCCATTTTCAGCTTCAATAGCAACCATTTTTCTGTCCAAGGTGGATCTCTGTTAGGTCAAAGCTGGAGATATTAGTTTACCTGCATAGTGCATACATTGCTGTTCCCAAAGACAAGAGGACGCCATCTCGAATTGCTAGAACAGTGACATTCAACCTGGAATACAATACAGACACCACATGCCTTCTGTGTCTTTAGGTTACATAATGGAAGGGGAAGCCCTTCATACAATTAGGGAGAGCTGGGGGTTTCCTCTGATTGGCTAGGTATGAATAATGAAGACAGGTCATTGAAGTAAATGGGCTGGGTATGGTGGAAGCTTTGACCAGCTCTCCTTGAGGAAGGCACTATTTCTGAGCAGGGATAATTAGTGGGGGAGGCCATATTTGAAGACTGTCATCTGATCCTGCATTTAGTCACTGGAAACTCAATACAAGATCAACCCTTCGGGTGACGGCTAGAAGCACGCGTAGCATCCTGTCTGTCAAGCAGGCAGCCTGGCCTGGACACCACCATCAGACTGTTAGAAAAGTAAATAGTATTTACGCATTGTAGCTTACAACACCGGATGCTAATGTTTTCACAGTAAAACAGGGCAGCGTAGGCTGCGTTTAGATGGTATGAGGTAGACGGCAAAGCAGATGTCATCGTTTTCAATTTCAGCACAACAGTAAATGCCGTTGAGCCTGGCGGTGAATGCCGTCAGTCGCCACGGTAGACGGGAATCGCCACCAGAGTTAAAATATTTCGACTTTTGCCGTAACGTTGTTTTCTACCGTATGTTGATTTGGTATGACGGTTTTACGTCCCTTGTCTAAACGCAGCATAAGAGGTAGGACTTACAAAGTATGAGTCAATGTGTGTCAAATATATGTTATATTTACAAAGATAATAACGAATCCGGCACTGAAATAGCAGTGCCCTGCTCCTAGCAAAACAATTCAATATTAGGAAAGCGTTCTTAATGTTTTCTACACTCAGTTTATAATATGTGTAAAGGAGCTGGAACACCAGCTTACCATAATGATCCAGAAACTGTCCTCCACTTCAAAGAAGAACTGCCTGTTCTTCTGTGTGTGGAGGGATTAAGCAGGTTTTGTTTGACAGAAGGTTCTGGAATATAGCAATGATGGTGGTCAGGACTGGAAGACAATACACACAACTAACATAGATATGAGATGTATTTCCAGATGATTGATTTGTTTGTAGTTCTTGTGTACCTGGTAAACTGTACAATGGCCAACATTACGGATCTTCTCATTCTTCTCGACCTCACTGGGATGGTAGAATCAAATCTTCTCCTCCTATAACGCATGGAGACAGTTTCCATGAGGCACAGTATTTAAATGGAGACAACAAAGTTGGCAGATATTCACATTGTATCATTTATAGCAGCTAACTTTGGTTGAAGTTCATAGTGAGAACATGTGGAACACACACAGGAGATGAAAACCACCAAGTGGCGCTCACCTCTCCCTCCCGGGGCCGAAATGAAGGATTATAGATGAAGTGTACTGTTTCTCTTGCATTCTCAAAGTCATTCTTGGACTGCAACAGAGGAAGATGCTGATCAACTGTCTGTGACTGAACAGACTGAAAGATGTATCACTTGTTATCACAATGAGACCCTGGTTTTACCTGATCATCAGCATTAGTTTGGTTTGTGTCTTGACTTCCTCTGTTCCAGAGTGAATTGAGCCTTGTGGCTGCAGATAAAAATAATATCAGCTTTAAACTCTACACATCATTTCAGATTGAGAGAATCAGTGAGTGTGTCAGTTAATTTGGTCAGTTTACTTTAGACAGTAAATTGCATCAAAAACTCAATCTCTTGACCCAGGGCTGAAAGATAGCTATGCATTTTCCAATCTGCACACCTTGCACTGGGTTACAGAAATCTCAAGTCAAGTGGCTCTGAGGGGTGGCCAGTCCTCTTCTGGCTGTGCGGTTGAGATCATAACAGAAAATGTAACGACTTAGTTTTTCAGCAGGTCAATCTTCTCGGTGTAACAGTTGGGATAATGGGGCAATTCGGGGACAACGCATTTCTCATCCCTGGATTGAGGTACGTTTACTGAGCCATATCTCACGGCGGTGTCTTAATGTAAGAACATGTGCAGCTGTAAGCAAGAGTAGGGTCGGAAACAATTCTGGCTAGGGTTAGCGAAAATGCTCTCCTAAACTGCTACAAAAAGTAACTTGTATTTAGGTGCCATGTTTTTAGGGAGTCCCTAGCTCTCAACCTCTAGGCGACATTCTGCTTTCTCCCTACAGTTCTCAGCCATTAGCGTCGCCCACGACTGGCTCATGTGAACTACAATCCAGACGTTGCATTTTAATGTTTTTAAATGTCAAATCATCGCTTGAGGTACGGCTTTCAAAACCTATGGCCCTTATTTTTCATCAACAAGAAAGAATCCTTCCAATAAACAATATACACTTTCTGTAGCAGTTTTGCACAGATCCATAGAGCTATGGGTGTCTCCATCCGATGAAACTACACTTCCCGAGTTAAGTTTACACACAGGTGGTCTGAGCATGCTAGATAGCTAATTAACGCAGGTAGTCGGAGCATTCTAGATAGCTAATTAACACAGGTGTTCGGAGCATGCTAGATAGCTAATTAACACAGGTGTTCGGAGCATGCTAGATAGCTAATTAACACAGGTGTTCGGAGCATGCTAGATTGCTAATTAACACAGGTGTTCGGAGCACGCTAGATAGCTAATTAACACAGGTGTTCGGAGCACGCTAGATAGCTAATTAACACAGGTGTTCGGAGCATGCTAGATAGCTAATTAACACAGGTGTTCGGAGCATGCTAGATAGCTAATTAACACAGGTGGTCGCCTCTTCTCTTCAGTCGGTCTTTCAGAAATAAGCGCTGTTACGTGGAGATATGGCCGTGTTAGAAAAGTAACTCCAACTTTATCAAGGTGTGGTCCAAAATAGGGGACGGTTGTCAAACTTTGGATTTTTTGGGGGGCGGCAGGGTAGCCTAGTGGTTAGAGCGTTGGACTAGCAACAGAAAGGTTGCAAGATCGAATCCCCGAGTTGTTGACAAGGTAAAAATCTGTCGTTCTGCCCCTGAACAAAGGCAGTTAACCCACTACGCCGTCATTGAAAATAAGAATTTGTTCTTAACTGACTTGCCTAGTTAAATAAAGGTAAAATAAATAAAATGGGAAGGTAGTGCATTTTCCCCCTGATTTACATTTGCTCTTCTGCTCGTAATTTCCCTATAAACAATGGCTGGACTTTTGATATTACCCTAATTAAGTTGTAAAGGTTTGATATGGTGTGGCTATTATTAAGCTTTAGCTACTGCAGACCTATGATATGAAGGCAGTGGGGCACTCCAACTGAATCTGACAGTTGAACTTGAGGTGAGGAAGACTGTTTCAGGCCTACCAGTTACTCCTATAATCTAACAATATAATACTTATCTTTATACAAAATATTCGGATAGAGATTTTACAAATTACCCTCCTTCTGTACATCTATATCTGTATAGCAGTAGCATTCTTACATAAAGAAATGCATGTCGGTGTTGTAGCATGCCACCGGCTTTGTTTGACAATATCTAGGCTACATATACAAAAGTATGTGGACACCCCTTAAAAGTAGTGGATTTGTCTATTTCAGCCACACCCGTTGCTGACAGGTGTATAAAATCAAGCACACGGCCATGCAATCTTCATAGACAAACATTGGCAGTAGAATGGCCTTACTGAAGAGCTCAGTGACTTTGAACATGGCTCAGTCATAGGATGCCACCTTTCCAACAAGTCATTTCGTCAAATTTCTGCTCTGCTAGAGCAGCCCCGGTCAACTGTAAGTGCTGTTATTGTGAATTGGAAACATATAGGAGCAACAACTGCTCAGCCGCAAAGTGGTAGACCACACAAGCTCACAAAACAGGACCGCCGAGTGCTGAAGCGCCTAGCACGTAAAAATCGTCTGTCCTCAGTTGTAACACTCACTACTGAGTTCCAAACTGCCTCTGGAAGCAACGTCAGCACAAAAACTTCATGAAAGCCTAAGATCACCATGTGCAATGCCAAGCGTCGGCTGGAGTGGTGTAAAGTTCGCCACCATTGGACTCTGGAGCAGTGGAAACGCGTTCTCTGGAGTGATGAATCACACTTCACCATCTGGCAGTCCAACGGACGAAACTGGGTTTGGCGGATGGCAGGAGAACGCTACCTGCCCCAATGCATAATTCCAACTGTAAAGTTTGGTGGAGGAGCAATAATGGTCTGGGGCTAGGCCCCTTAGTTTCAGTGAAGGGAAATCTTAACGCTACAGCATACAATGACGTTCTAGACAATTCTGTGCTTTCAATATACATACTTTTATTAATATATGAATATTATACAGTGGACACCTAAGCCTATAGGCCTTTGTATGCAATGCCCTGATACATTTAGTGCTCAAATCACTGACAGCTGAACCATGAGGTGGACAATTATTGTTTTAGGATAGTATTTACATTTGCGTAATTTAGCAGATGCTCTTATGTAGAGCGACTTAAATTAGTGAGTGCATACATTTTCATACTGGTCCCACAACCCTGGCGTTGCAAGCACCATGCTCTACCAAGTGAGCCACATAGTAGCCTAAAACAGGCTATAAAGTTTTGCATATGCTACACATCGAAACACAAGAAATAGTGTTTTTGAAATTTGTTATAGGCTGTTTTTAAGGACACGCAAATTGATGGCACTGGCTGCGACAGGTTGGATGTGAATGCATATGGATGTCCATAACATTTCTCAAATGTCCGGTAAATTATTATCTTCCCTGTTATGTTGTCTGGTGCCAAATTTTCCTAAATTAAACTCTGAAATGGCATATTGTTTTTACGAATATTTTACAATATTCACATAAATTTGATGCAAACTGGATGGAAACCTAGCTATAGGTGTCACTTTGATTATGCCTCAGCCCCAAACATCTAAAGTATAAGCTACCAGCCAAACAAACTTGTAAGAATTGTACTTAAACTCCCCCCTCATACTGATCTGGAGGTTGAGCATTTTTCCGTCTTTATCTATGTATATGTATTTATGTGGGGGAAAAAAGGGACCACAATGGAAATAAGTCTGACTTTATTGTGCAATCCCAGATCACTTATTTTTGTGTATACTTGTTTTTTTAACTGAAGAATAAAATCAATCAATCCAAACTGTGCAGCGGCCAAATGATGACTGGAAAGAGATCGGTTACAAAACAGCAAAAAGTTTAATGGCGTTCAGAGATTGCCAAGCTTTCAATACAAAGTAAGGAGGGATGTATTTTCTGTTTGTCAGGATTGACATAGTCTATTTATTGTGGTGTTGAAAACCATGATATTGAAGTGCCCGAAGTCGGTATGCTTTGTTTATTGGTTGTGTGGTGCATTGGCACAGAATCCTGTTGGTGGAAAATTTGTTGCATATATTTCATGTAATTATAAATATGGCATCAAAATGTTAAATCAGATTTCCCCCAAGCTGATCATTGTCTGCAGCCGACTCTGATCGTAGCGTAATGAAACAAACATGGAGAGTTAGCTCGTCAGTGCTGCTCGGGGAACCCTCAACCTTCTAGCCCTCCGTGGCATCGGCTGTGCCACAAAAGCATGTTGAAGTGGCAAAGTCGACATCCATGTTTATGAACACAGGGTCACTATAGTTATTGTTCTTTGTGGTTGTAAACATTCTTTTGAGTTAATTCTATGAGGGGGGAGGGTGTTCAATTTATTTTACAGTACAATGGGAGGGTCATGTGAAAGTTATTTTTGCCAGGGGCACTCTACAAAACTCAGACAATTTTCAAATGATGCATTCATGTTTAGTGAGTCCGCCAGATCAGATGCAGTAGGGATGACCAGGGATGTTCTCTTGATAAGTGTGTGAATTGGACGATTTTCCTGTCCTGCTAAGCATTCAAAATGTAACGAGTACTTTTGGGTGTCAGGGAAAATGTATGGAGTAAAAAAAATACATTTTCTTCAGGAATGTACAGAGTAAAAGTTGTCAACTATAAATAGTACCCCGTCCCTAGGAAGGGTGCGTTACTTGAGTGAATTGAGTCACTGACATGATCTTCCTGTCCGGGTTTGTGCCGTGGGGAAGGTCTTTGTGGGCTATACTCGGCCTTGTCTCAGGGTAGTAAGTTGGTGTTTGAAGATATCCCTCTAGTGGTGTGGGGGCTGTGCTTTGGCAAAGTGGGTGGGGTTATATCCTGCCTGTTTGGCCCTGTCCAGGGGTATCATCTATTTATGATGCAATAGTTTGTGTTGGGGGCTAGGGTCAGTCTGTTATATCTGGAGTATTTCTTCTGTCCTATCCGGTGTCCTGGGTGAATTGAAGTATCCTCCCTCTAATTCTCTCTCTCCCTCCCAGAGGACCTGATCCCTGGGACCATGCCTTAGGACTACCTGGCCTGATGACTCCTTGCTGTCCCCAGTCCACCTGGTCGTGCTGCTGCTCCAGTTTCAACTGTTCTGCCTGTAGCTATGGAACCCTAACCTGTTCACTGGAAGTGCTACCTTGTCCCAGACTTGCTGTTTTTGACTCTCTCTCTCTACTGCACCTGCTGTCTCTAACTCTGAATGCTCAGCTATGAAAAGCCAACTGACATTTACTCATGAGGTGCTGACCTGTTGCACCCTCTACAACCACTGTGATTATAATTTGACCCTGCTGGTCATCTATGAACGTTTGAACATCTTGGCCATGTACTGTTATAACCACAACCCGGCAGAGCCAGAAGAGGACTGGCCACACCTCAGAGCCTGGTTTCTTCCTAGGTTCCTGCCTTTCTAGGGAGTTTTTCCTAGCCACCGTGCTTCTACATCTGCATTGCTTGCTGTTTGGGGTTTTAGGCTGGGTTTCTGTATCGCACTTTATGACATCGGCTGATGTAAAAAGGGCTTTATAAATAATTTGATTAAAGTACAGATACCCAAAAAAAACAACTTCAGTAATATTTAAGTATTTCTACTTAAGTACTTTACACCACTACCCCTCCCCCTCAGTAAATGTCGATATGTCCCTAAAATGCTTATGTTTATGTGTTAATGTTCAGATTGAGCGTCGGTGTTCTTAACAAAACACCCTGTACAGACGAAGCCTTCATTCAATGACACTTGTGTGTAATGGAACAGAGTCTTAATCAAGGGCTAGGGAGTCCGCATCGGACTAGCCAGGTGGGCACAACAACGGGGAATATTTTGCCATCTGACAAGACACGTGATACAAAGCAATCGAACCTGCTAAGTTTATACATTTAAAAAGCTAAATTGTTAAATATAGAAAGCAGTTAGGTGGTCAATTTGTATGCTGGTTGCACTGCAGCAGCGTCAACAATCCGCTACACTGGAGTTGTTTTCGCAGCGATCTGGGGAAACTATTTCCGAATCACAGATGAATTTGACAATTTAACACAACGAAGCGACTTACCTTTTACTCAACACATGCAGATCATCTCGTTTGTTGTGAACATTAGTAAGAGATAAAGTAGAAAAGCCGCGATCAATAAGAACATCCGCATAAACATCCTGATTTTGACGTAATCACCTGTGTTACAGTAGAAACTGCTCGGTGGGATTTATTGTACTAAAATGATGGTTCCACAACAAAAGTTCCTGTGATGCCCTTGCCTTTCCAGACTGTGCATAAATCAGGCCTATATACTAATACAATGTTGAAGAAGAACATTAATTGGTCTTAATGATCATGGATTGGTCTTTGTTTATTAAAAATGGTTGATGGAACAATTAAACAAGTGACAGGCAATTGACAACTGTCAAATTCAATCATATCATTCATTATTGTATGATGTTGATACTACAGTTTGGATAAATTATCAGTAAAAATGTAATATGCGAACTGGCCATAGAGATCCTATTAAATTACAAGTGGGGACTATGTCATTAATTCTCAAAGTTCCTGAATGGTATGAAAATGGCAGCCATATTGGTCAGGGAGAAATCCGAACCAGTCTAATTGAAATGAATGGCAATAGATGCATAATCCTGATTTTACTTATGCAGGAGAATAAAAGTAAGGCATGTGATATCAGAAATTATGTCATCAAATTATTGTCAACCTAAAATATTGTCATATAATTATAAATACAGTTTATATGGGTTGTTAACAATTTTTCTGTATATATTGACTCTAAACTACATGTAAACAGACCATAAATGTCTAAATGTTTTGTTTTCTTTGAAAGCTGTGAGTGCTATTGTATTAAACAATATCAGTACTTTAAAAACTTGTCTAAGTCCTATCATCAACTGATTAGGCCAGTGTACAGTATGGCTTTGGATTGACTGCATTGTTTGAATGGGATGTTGGCATATTGGTAGTTAACTTGAAAAATCTATGGAATCGTTCCTTTAAAACTGTCTGGCTAGCTAACAAACATAAAGTGTAGATACATTTTTCTAATTCATTATTTGACACAATATCTTATCACAGTGCTGGCAAACCATGGTTGACCAACTCCCTGACAAAAATGGCTGACCCTTAGACCCGGTTCATGGACATTCTAGTATTGTAATTCCTAATTCTATGGAACTGCCAATTTTTCTGTCTCATCACTTTAAATTGAATTCATTCAACAGAAACCTAAGAGGTAGTCTTTCCAATGAGACATTGAGAGGCCTTAACCTGCACCCTGTGTCACCTCCATTTGCTTTAAATCTTTAACACTCGTATTCCAGGCCTATTCCTGGATAAACAATGAGCAACATCCATTTTTTGAATTATTGACATTTCTATCAACCACAAAATATGGTTTCCCATTGTTCTGAAGAATAAACAATGTTATTAAAGTATTCATATATTATTCATTACCTAATTATCAAATATTAAAACAAATATATCAAAACAAATCTTGTAAATTGAATGGAATAATCTTATGCTCAGTGTTGACCATTAAACTTTTATGACCCCATGACAGAAAAAACAAATATTCTATATATTTTGACAGAATTTCCTATGGTGGTTGGTTATTGTGCCCTCTTCTATTCATGTAAACACACACACACACACACACACACACACACACACACACACACACACACACACACACACACACACACACACACTTAATGCGGTGTAGCGGACACAAGTGTTACCCGATATAGCCTGAGAGATAGACTGGTGTCAGTTAAGGTCATAGCTCACTTTTACTAGCTACTTAAGCACTGAGGAAAATATAACAAAACAGCTCCCTTTACACTTGATTGTCAGAAACAGCGGGCAAGGATTTCCCTTACTCCTTCAACAGTTGTCTGAATAGGCACCTCAATGGTATCTTGTTTTCTGTTTCATGTGCAGTAGGTCAATGTATATGTGGGTTGATGCAGGGCTAGCAATGATGCTAACCACTGTAATGACTTGTGAGCTTTAGACAACTAAGACAGACCACTGTGTCATACAAGCTGTAGTGTATTCATATTGTGATTTGGATGGACAGAACGGTGTTACACAATGTTACAACTAACATAGCAGCTCTTTACATTTTAGGCAACACTACGTAACATAAAGTAATAGTGCATTAAATTGATTTCCAGTGTGGATTAGCCCAAAAGCAAAGTAAATCCATTACAGGACAATAGGATAATTCACTCTCTCGAGGGATAAGTGTACATTCAGTTCATTGTATCATACAACACTTCCTTACATGGCATCTGTTGTGTGGTTACGATACAGTCATTTAATAGATGTAAATGTTCAGGAGTTGTGTTTGAAAGAAAAAAAGCAATGCAATTCGCCACAATAAGTTACAATGTGTTTATTCATTTCTTTGATAGACAATGTGGTGTGCATTGGAAGGAAACATAGGGCGACACAGCTATACAACCTTCTAGAACTTAATCAAAAGGCAAACAAAAATGGTCTCATGGATTCAAAATGTAATTGAATAGAGAGGGGCTCTGAAAAAAACTAAACTTGAAGGGTACAATTCAAGCAGGACAGAGAAAATCATATTTCCAGGAATGGAGGCTGCTGTAGGCTTGAGGAAGAACACTGGAGGCTGGAAGCTGGAGGCTGGAAGCTGGAGGCTGGAAGCTGGAGGAAGGAGAGGAGAACGAACACCTGCTGCTCTCTCTGCGCCCATGGATCTCTCAGGACTGGACCATGATCAGAAATTCTGTGGTGGGAGAGAAACCATAGAATTAGAATGCGAAAAACATTCTGAGATTAGTTCTAATTCTGGATAAGAACAAAAGCATTCTGAGATTAGATCAGAGCAGTACTCCACAAACGTTGGTTATTTATGTAATCACTTCAATAGACAGCCCATAGAATTAGGAATTGGAATACTAGAATGGACATGAACTTTGTTATCAAAGACAGTAAAGTATGAAGATAGGCAGAAACTGCTTCTCCAATAGAAATCCCCAATCAGACTTTTAGGCGATGTCATGGCGACGTTGGCTAGCTAAACTCATGTGCTCATGTGCAGAAACATGTCATTGGGTCTAACTGTCGTCTCATGCCAAAATGCACATGTGCAGGCCTTCAAATCAATGGCACTCCTTCGATATAAAGTTGTATTTGATGAAAATGATAATATGTCAGTTTGTCACTTTCAAAAGGTTGGAGTAATAACATATTCAACTACACTGAGCAAAAATCTAAACACAACACGCAACAATTTAAAAGATTTTACTGAGTTACAGTTCATATAAGGACATCATTTAATTGAAATATATTCATTAGGCACTAATCTATAGAATTCACATGACCGGGAATACAGATATGCAACCTTTGGTCACATATACCTTAAAAAAATGTAGGGCCATGGATTTTTTTTGTCAACATTTAGGAAGTATAGAAAATAGAAACGACAATTGCCTGCTAAAGTGCGTTTCCATTTAATTATCTTGTGTCAATAAAAAACAGCTGGACGTAATGACGTCACACTTAAAACAAATATTGTGTTGAATAAAAATGTAGTGGTTGAAGTGTTTCCAGTGGTGGAAAAAGTACCCAATTGTGATACTTGAGAAAAAGTATAGATACCGTAATAGAAAGTTACTCAAGTAAAAGTTAAAGTCACCCAGTAAAATGCTACTTGAGTAAAAGTCTAAAAGTATTTGGTTCTAAATATACTTAAGTATCAAAAGTAAATGCAATTTATAAAATATACTTAAGTATCACAAGTAAAAGTAAATTATAAATCATTTCAAATTCCTTATATTAAGCAAAGCAGACGGCACTACAGATGACCACGTGTTCTCCTGATAAGTGCGTGAATTGGAACATTTTCCTGTCCTGCTAAGCATTAAAAATGTAATGAGTACTTTTGTACTACATTATTTTCTTTAGGAATGTAGTGAAGTAAAAGTAAAAGTTGTCAAAAAAATGTAAAGTATAGATACCCCCAAAAATACTTAAGAAGTACTTTTAAGTATTTTTACTTAAGTACTTTACACCAATGAGTGTGAATTGGAGCTTCATAGTTACATTCCGTGCCCCGCGTACCTTCAAAAGTATTCGGCAATCATCATTTATTCTAATAACACCATTTCCGTCATAATTTGTCGCAATAAAGACAGACAAAATAAAAATCCACTCCTGTCCAACAGATAAAAATGTTGACCATCTTTAGAAAATGTCTCCTATATCTGACGTTTCCATTACACATGTCGCAATGATTTTGGTTAATGGAAACCTTCTTATTGACTTCTCCAACCCCAAATCCCGGCCTGGTCTGCTTGGTCTGTTTTACAAGCTTTCCCAGAAGTCTCCCAATGTTGTCGGAATACTTATGTAAATAAAGTGTTTCTTGTTTTGCAAACATTTCTTAAAACCTGTTTTCGCTTTGTCATTATGGGGTATTGTGTGTAGATTGATAAGGGGAAAAAATATTTGTATCCTTTTTAGAATAAGGCTGTAACGTAACAAAATGTGGAAAAAGTCAAGGTGTCTGAATAGTTTCGAATGCACTGTTTCACATGCCTTACTTTTATTATGCATACCACCATACACATACATTTTACATTTACATTTACAGTGCCTTGCAAAATTATTCACCCCTCTTGGCGTTTTTTCTTATTTTGTTGCATTACAACATGTAATTTAAATTGATTTTTATTTGGAGTTCATGTAATGAACATACACAAAATAGTCCAAATGTCACGTCCTGGCCAGTAAAAGGGTTAATTGTTATTGTAGTTTGGTCAGGACGTGGCAGAGGGTATTTGTTTTATGTGGTTCAGGGTGGTGTGTTAGTTAGGAGGGCGTTTGATTTATTATTTCCGGGTTTTGAGTTATGGTCTATGTTTATGTATTTCTATGTGTAGTCTAGTGAGTGTGTTTCTATGTTGAGTTAATTGGGGTGGACTTCCAATTGAAGGCAGCTGTTTGGTGTTGCCTTTGATTGGAAGTCCTATATTAGTTGGGTGTGTTTGTCTTGTATTTGTGGGAGATTGTTCTTGGATTGCTGTGGTGCCGTCAAGACTGTTATTTTGTCGTTCATCGGTTTGTTATTTTTGTATACGTGTTTGTTTGGTTTTTTCCTTCTTTTCCGTAAATAAAGAAGATGAGTATACACATACCTGCTGCGTTTTGGTCCGCCATTTCTAATGATGAGCGTGACACCAAATTGGTGAAGTGAAATGAAACAAATAATTTGTTTCAAAAAATAAAAAACCTGGAAATGTGGGGCGTGCGTATGTATTCACGCTCTTTGCTATGAAGCCCCTAAATAAGATCTGGTGCAGCCAATTACCTTCAGAAGTCACATAATTAGTTAAATAAAGTCCACCTGTGTGCAATCTAAGTGTCACATGATGTGTCACATGATCTCAGTATATATACACCTGTTCTGAAAGGTCTCAGAGTCTGCAACACCACTAAGCAGGGGGCACCACCAAGTAAGCGGCACATGAAGACCAAGGGGCTCTCCAAACAGGTCAGGGACAAAGTTGTGGAAAAGTACAGATCAGGGTTGGGTTATAAAAAAATATCAGAAACTTTGAACATCCCACGGAGCACCATTAAATCAAGAATATGGCACCACAACAAACATGCCAAAAGAGGGCCGCCCACCAAAAGTCACAGACCGGGGAATGAGAAACTGGTCAGAATTGAAGGAATGATGGATGGCACTAAATACAGGGAAATTCTTGAGGGAAACCTGTTTTAGTCTTCCAGAGATTTGAGACTGGGATGGAGGTTCACCTTCCAGCAGGACAATGACCCTAAGCATACTGCTGAAGCAACACTCGAGTGGTTTAAGGGGAAATATTTAAATGTCTTGGAATGGCCTAGTCAAAGCCCAGACCTCAATCCAATTGACAATCTGTGCTATGACTTAAAGATTGCTGTACACCAGCAGAACCCATCCAACTTGAAGGAGCTGGAGCAGTTTTGCCTTGAAGAATGGGCAAAAATCCCAGTGGCTAGATGTGCCAAGCTTATAGAGACATACCCCAAGAGACCTGCAGCTGTAATTGCTGCAAAAGGTGGCTCTACAAAGTATTTACTTTCGGGGGGGGGGGGGTGAGTAGTAATGCAACCTCAAGTTTTTTGTCTTATTTCTTGTTTGTTTCACAAAAAAATGTATTTTGCATCTTCAAAGTGGTAGGCATGTTGTGTAAATCAAATGATACAAACTCCTGAAAAATCAATTTTAATTCCAGGTTGTAAGGCAACAAAATAGGAAAAATGCCAAGGTGGTGAATACTTTCGCAAGCCACTGTTCATAAGTATCTTTCACAAAATCAATTCGCCCCCATGTCCAAAAGATGTTGGATAAAGCATAACAACAAACCCTAGGTAATACAAACACCCAAACACTTACAAAACCTTCTGGTTTATTATTCCATCAATAAAAAAATTGACCAAAATTACCCTGAACCAAATCGTTGGTTTGTAACCAGAGAATAATGTTTAGGGTTGTCTGAATTGTCAGCTTTATTGGAATCAATGGAATAGACCCAAAAGTGCAAACGTCACCCATCTGGCACTCCAGGTTGGCTCAATCAAATGCTGAAAGTATATGAAAGGTTTCGAATACTATTTCAAACCAAGGTCTGCTGGAAGCTGTGACTTATGGATCTCTGCTTGGCAAGAAGACCAACAGGGATTGCCATTAAGAGCATCTGATTGAACTCCACAATCTGTTCTTGTCACCCTCAAAACCTTGTACACACGCTACTCTATACTCTACCAGGGCTGTCCCAAAGCCTTCCTCATGACCTGAAACATCTGCTGTATGTAAAACCTACACTACCTATTCCCTTCTATCCTGGGCTGGCCCTTCAAAGCCATACATCTGTGTTGACAGATGTCAGGGCAGATTACAACTCTAAAGAGCATAACGTTAATCTCATACTACAAAATACACATGACCATACAATGCCATAAATATGAAGAGAGACCTGACCATTGGCATGCTTGGCTTAGATTCAATAGTATTCTGCCATTCTGGAACAGGATGGCAGAATACTAGGAAAGAAATTTAAACTATTTGATTCAAGGAAATGCTAACAGCCTTACAAACTGGCTCATGATAATGCCCCAGCCTGCAGGTGATTACAGAGAGCGACTCACCTTCTACTCCGATCTTGCCGTCGTTGTCATCATCGGCTGCAGACAGGAAGCCTTTGCATTCAGCGTCTGTCAGTGTCCGCGCCCCGGGAACAAACCGTTGCAGGAAGAACCTAGGACACACACACACACACACACACACACACACACACACACACACACACACACACACACACACACACACACACACACACACACACACACACACACACACACAATCAGAATACAAACACATATACAATCATTTTGTGAGCCTTACACATACAGTACCATGCATCTGTCACATGCGCACACACACACAACTTGTTTTCCAGGACAGCCCTTCTGGCATAAAGGTTATTTGGCTCAACTTAAACAAGGATGGAAAGTAATAAAGCTAGGTTATATAGCCGAAACATCAAATGATAAACTCTCTGGCACAATGTTCAGCCTGGTCTCTCTCCAGCTTTGTAACAATGTTCAGCCTGGTCTCTCTCCAGCTTTGTAACAATGTTCAGCCTGGTTTCTCGCCAGCTTTGTAACAATGTTCAGCCTGGTCTCTCGCCAGCTTTGTAACAATGTTCAGCCTGGTCTCTCTCCAGCGTTGTAACAATGTTCAGCCTGGTCTCTCGCCAGCTTTGTAACAATGTTCAGCCTGGTCTCTCGCCAGCTTTGTAACAATGTTCAGCCTGGTCTCTCTCCAGCTTTGTAAAAATGTTCAACCTGGTCTCTAGCCAGCTTTATAACAATGCTCAGCCTGGTTTCTCGCCAGCTTTGTAACAATGTTCAGCCTGGTCTCTCGCCAGCTTCCTAACAAGTGTTTTTTTTATATGCATTGTCATAGAAGATGAGGGACAGTCAATTGAGTAAAATCTCTGCTATACTGCATCTGTCCATAAACTCAACTGTACTTGGGTCATACAGTTGGTGTCCTAAATTCTGCTGGCTGGCAAATGTATTTAATGTAGACAGCACATTATATAATGCAAATATAACAATTATCCTTTTTTTTACCCATGGATTTTATTAAGAAAAAGGAATAATGGTAGCCCTTCATTAAAATGACAGGGCAGTTGGATTGGACAATTTGATCTCATTGGCATTCGTGGCACTTGCAACAAAAAAATAGGTCATTGTATGAAATAATATTAAGTCTCCTGTCACTCAGCATACATTTAGAAATGCTCTCTGTGGTTCTGATGGCTCAGCAGGTTGCCGCTGGCACAGTTGGTGGTCCTGTGTGGCTCAGCTTATAAGAGTCTGCTGCTGGCAAAATGCCAATGTCATGGGTTCAATTCCCGCAGGAATCACATACGCTTAGTAAAAATGTATGGTATGTATTCACTGTACTGTGAGTTGTTATGGATAAAAGCATCTGCTAATTGGCACAGTTGTAGTTTTGAATCCCGCCAGTGCGACATACAGCCAACTGAATGTATTAACGATAAGTCACTTTGAATAAAGGTGTCAGTAAAATGACCATGTAATTAAATAAAGGTGTCAGTAAAATGACCATGTAATTAAATAAAGGTGTCAGTAAAATGACCATGTAATTAAATAAAGGAATCAGTAAAATGTCCATGTAATTAAATAAAGGTGTCAGTAAAATGACCATGTAATTAAATAAAGGTGTCAGTAAAATGACCATGTAATTAAATAAAGTAATCAGTAAAATGACCATGTAATTAAATAAAGGTGTCAGTAAAATGACCATGTAATTAAATAAAGGTGTCAGTAAAACGACTATGTAATTTGCACTCCTATATTATCATTACACAGGAAATTGGTCACAAGTGTCCCTCCTAAAGGATTACTCCAAATGTCATACTTGAGCTCTGACTCCTCGATGTAGCCACTGTTGTCGTCGTCAAGGATCTGGAAGACATCTTTGACTTCTTTGGGAGACTTGGAGGTCAGGCCACACAGCTGGAAAAACTTCTTGAAGCTGAAGGAGTCTGGGGCTGAATGGAGTAAGAGAGAACACGTCAGAGGAGGCTGGTGAGGGGAGGACGGCTCATAATAATGAACTGGAATGGAGTAAATGGAATGGTATCAAACACATGGAAACCAGGTGTTTGATGTGTTTGACACCATTCCATTCATTCCATTCCAGCCATTACTATGACCCGTCCTCTCCCTTTAAAGTGCCACCAGCCACCGCTGGAACCCATGCACCCATAAATGCACCAATGCATGCACACACAGACAGTAGACACGCAGCATGTGAGTGCGCGCACACACACACACACACACACACACACACACACACACACACACACACACACACACACACACACACACACACACACACACACACACTGAGGGAAAAAAGTATTTGATCCCCTGCTGATTTTGTACGTATGCCCACTGACAAAGAAATTATCAGTCTATAATTTTAATGGTAAGTTTATTTGAACAGTGAGAGACAGAATAATAACAAAAAAATCCAGAAAAACGCATGTC
Source organism: Salmo salar (assembly GCF_965601325.2). NCBI lineage: Eukaryota > Metazoa > Chordata > Actinopteri > Salmoniformes > Salmonidae > Salmo > Salmo salar. The sequence continues at coordinate 91,782,857 of NC_138291.1, read as the reverse complement.
AAAAATGTTATAAATTGATTTGCATTTTAATGAGGGAAATAAGTATTTGACCCCCTCTCAATCAGAACGATTTCTGGCTCCCAGGTCTCTTTTATACAGGTAACGAGCTGAGATTAGGAGCACACTCTTAAAGGGAGTGCTCCTAATCTCAGCTTGTTACCTGTATAAAAGACACCTGTCCACAGAAGCAATCAATCAGATTCCAAACTCTCCACCATGGCCAAGACCAAAGAGCTCTCCAAGGATGTCAGGGACAAGATTGTAGACCTACACAAGGCTGGAATGGGCTACAAGACCATCACCAAGCAGCTTGGTGAGAAGGTGATAACACTTGGTGCGAATATTCGCAAATGGAAGAAACACAAAAGAACTGTAAACCTCCCTCGGCCTGGGATTCCATGCAAGATCTCACCTCGTGGAGTTGCAATAATCATGAGAACGGTGAGGAATCAGCCCAGAACTACACGGGAGGATCTTGTCAATGATCTCAAGGCAGCTGGGACCATAGTCACCAAGAAAACAATTGGTAACACACTACGCCGTGAAGGACTGAAATCCTGCAGCGCCCGCAAGGTCCCCCTGCTCAAGAAAGCACATATACATGCCCGTCTGAATTTTGCCAATGAACATCTAAATGATTCAGAGGACAACTGGGTGAAAGTGTTGTGGTCAGATGCGACCAAAATGGAGCTCTTTGGCATCAACTCAACTCGCCGTGTTTGGAGGAGGAGGAATGCTGCCTATGACCCCAAGAACACCATCCCCACTGTCAAACATGGAGGTGGAAACATTATGCTTTGGGGGGGTTTTTCTGCTAAGGGGACAGGACAAATTCACCGCATCAAAGGGATGATGGACGGGGCCATGTACCGTCAAATCTTGGGTGAGAACCTCCTTCCCTCAGCCAGGGCATTGAAAATGGGTCGTGGATGGGTATTCCAGCATGACAATGACCCAAAACACAAGGCCAAGGCAACAAAGGAGTGGCTGAAGAAGAAGCACATTAAGGTCCTGGAGTGGCCTAGCCAGTCTCCAGACCTTAATCCCATAGAAAATCTGTGGAGGGAGCTGAAAGTTCGAGTTGCCAAACGTCAGCCTCGAAACATTAATGACTCGGAGAAGATCTGCAAAGAGGAGTGGGACAAAATCCCTCCTGAGATGTGTGCAAACCTGGTGGCCAACTACAAGAAACGCCTGACCTCTGTGATTGCCAACAAGGGTTTTGCCACCAAGTACTAAGTCATGTTTTGCAGAGGGGTCAAATACTTATTTCCCTCATTAAAATGCAAATCATTTATAACATTTTTGACATGTGTTTTTCTGGATTTCTTTCTTGTTATTCTGTCTCTCACTGTTCAAATAAACCTACCATTCAAATTATAGACTGATCATTTCTTTGTCAGTGGGCAAATATACAAAATCAGCAGGGGATCAAATACTTTTTTCCCTCACTGTATACACACAGGTTAGAGTTCAGGCAAGATTGACTCGCTGAGGAGCTTAGAAGGTAGCGTGCCTGCAGTCCAGACTGGAAATGTCTCCCTTTATAGGCTGGCACACAGACACTCTTCCTAAACTGATACAGTCCTCTTCACCCCAGCACGTGGACTAAACCCATCCTTGGGATGCTAAATTCTACTGCAATAGTTTGTGGACTACTGTCAGCCTACTACTGAGTAGGAAGCACTTTACCTAACAATAACTCCTACAGTACATGATAACTGTCTGTTAGAATCTGACCATCTCTCTCATCTCTCTGTTTTCCTCTCATTCTCTCTCTTTCTCAATACTCTCTCCCCTTTCTCAGGTAGTCCTGCCTCCTGAAGTAAGACCTACCTTGGAACTCCTTGACGGCATTCTCAATATCCTCCGCGGAAAGGATAGAAGTGAGTGACATATTAATCCTGTAGGACAGAGGAACATTGAAAATTATTCACACACACACACACACACACACACACACACACACACACACACACACACACACACACACACACAAGGGCTATTTAAACGGTCAAATCCAGTCTCTTCATTTTGAGAATATGAGTCAATAATCCTGACTGCATTCATATTCCTTAATGAATGGAAAAAAGCAGCTGGATTGCACAAGGGTGTACAGTAGGCTAAGCCAATAATAATGCATTGATACAAAACTCATCAACTATGCAATGTTACAAATCAATTTCTTCAGAATCTTTCTCAAATTAATAAATCTTAAGTAACCAGAACCAACAACACTGCCATGAATTGAACATCACAACCCTTTAAACCTACCTATATGTCCCTTTCTCTCCCTCCCAGGTGATGACTTCTAAAAGTACAGCTTTAGTTCGATCTGTCAGCTTCTTTCCTCTCCTCGCTCTGTTAATCTGCTGATGTCAATTTAGTGAAATTATGTCTATGTCCCTGTTCTGTCTGCTTTGTCGTAATCTGGCTGCTGGATCTGATTCCTCCGATTTAGGAGATTTGAAATTATCTGGCAAAAAGGCAATCGATGAACACGCAACAACACTTCTGCATGCATATGCATAATGGCGTCTGCCAAATGGATTAGGAATAGTCTGGGCTATTTAGCGAAAACCTTTAAGCCAAATTCCGTTAAAAACACAAATTCTGAGAAAAATTACCTAAGAGAGGGTCAGCCAGGTAAATGAACCTGAAACTTCCTCCGCATCACCTGAGCCGCACTAGGCTACCTAAGCATATCTCGGTCGGCAAAGTTACAACACGCACACGTCACACCAAAAACTCCAATAGTGTTTTATCCTGCTCACCGCTTTGATTGTCTCGCCTTGCCGGTGTCCAAAGCAGAGGATGTAAGGCTTTGTGGTGACTGATGTCAGCCGATGAGGACTTATATATGGACTGGATACACCGAAAATCAGCAATGTTTGAGTTACCTGTCCGTGTATCAAATTCTCACAGCCAGCCCCCTCTCGAATTCCTTACCTAACTAATTAACCGTTAGCCTACTATTTATATCCGTCTTCACTAGCTGATGCGTGCAAATAGGCACTGGCAACTGTACCGCCCTTATACTATAGCAGCAAGTGATCTCTCTCTCTTTCTCTCTCTCTCTCTCCCCCCCCTCACACTCGCGTGCACACACACACACACACACACACACGCACACCACGTATTGATATTCCCTATAGCAAGGTTCTCTATAGGCATTTCCCCAATTATTTTATTTGGTCCCCCAAGTTTTCTGTTCTTTAAAAAATAATAATTTTCGTTGTTGGACATTAAAATACTGTAAAATCACCAGATAATCAGCTGAAAGTGATTTTAATTTAGGAAATCTGCTCTCAAGTATTCCCACGCGTAAATAGAGGCATATGGGATCTTATCCCAATGTAATAAAGGTTTGAAATGATTCTGTTTTTGTCAAATGCTATATCTGTTTGGGATTCTTGCGGTCAATTTGCAGTCTGCAAAGGATTTATACCTGTGTTCTTGCCCCTGGCCATCCCCTGCCCTATAGTCTTAAATGGTGGTCGTCGTTAAAGTGCTAAATGATGTAGGACTTTCATTTATATGATAACATTGAACATTGAGAAATATTATTAACAAATAATCAAAAGAAACATCTACTGACAAATCCATGAACAGATTAAAATTAGCATTGCCTGTTAAGTAAGTAATCCTAAAATATTAATTCCCCTACTATTCTGTCAAAAACCAAGTGGGAGCAGATGGGGACAGATGATCTAATATCTTCTCATGCTAATCTAATGTAGGCTGTCAGACAGATATTACACTGACCATCCATCAGCAAATGGCATGGCAATTTAACCATGTCACACCCCACCAGTATAAGGTTGCACTTGAATCCAACATATTAACTCACAAACATCTTAATCTCAATACTTAGTGAATAAAGTCTACTGTACATGGTATTTTTATTAATTAATTTATTTCAAAAGTCTGTTTTAGTTTATATGAACATGCAGGAAATTGTTAGAATAAAAACTCCTGTATGAAATGTTTGCTCTGCACAGCTTTCTTATACTCTCAGGGTACCAAACAGTGTTCTGCTCCACTGTAAAGGTGAATAGCCCACACACAGTATTCTGCCTCCTGAATAAATTCACTCAACCTACATGTTGGCTGATAGCCAGCACACTGTGCATGTGATTCCACCTGGTCACTATAACAACCTTCTTGGCTGTGGTGAGGGATGTGTAAGGGATCAGTGGAGGCTTTCAAAACATCCGGAACAGCAGTAGCATCTCTCATGACTTCATTTAGTCAGGACAAAATGAAGGTGGAGGGAAGATGAAGGGACCAAGGGAATGATTTTTCTCAATTATACTCGACCCAAAACCCAGTCCAACCCCTTACCAACCATTCATCTCTTGATTGACAGATCTTGATAGTTGATATAAAGGCATGCATAGAAAAATAAACATGTTTGTGAAATTTTCATAATTTGATTCAGTGCCAGACAGTGCCTCTGGCATTAGATCGTTTGACTTCCACACCACCTAGTGGTTTGTCTCTGCCAGTACAGGGCCCTCAACATAACTTCTGACTCCAACTCGAATCAATCAAACTAGAGGGTTGGAAATAAAAAAAGCAAACAGCCTTTTCCCTTATTGATTTAATAAGCATATACAACAGTGAACAATTGTTTGAATATTTAGGAGCCATTTTGGCCTACTTATGTGGATGTTGTGTTGTCTATAGTTTGTCTGTCGGCAGTCTAGTAGGCCTACACTAGAGGCATGGGTCATGGGTCACTGGTCACCTGTAGCCCATAGACACACAGGTGACCAGGAAGTAGGGATGCAAAGGCAATAAACATAGATAGAGAACTCTAGTGCCCAAAAGCCAGTTTTAGCATGGGCAGCGCCATTGAGGACTTTCACCGTTTTGAAGTAGTCAACGTGGTGGGACTTCCTATGGTTTAAGGAAGGATCACATAATTCCATCCAGGTCATCAGGAGGGATCAGCCAATTATTTATACTTGTGAGCAAACATTCCAATGACATATCAATTACCCAAGCCCAGCTAAGTTAATCCCAACCACTGTGTCGCTGGAAGCTGCTATAGACCACCAAGTGCTAACAGTCAGTATCCAAATAACATGTGTGAAATGCTTGCTAATGTATGTGATATCAATAGAGAGGTATATTTTCTGCATGATTTAAATATTAACTGGCTTTCATCAAGCTGCCCACTCCAAAAAAACTTCAAACTGTAACTAGTATTTGCAACCTTGTTCAGGTTATCAGTCAACCTACCAGGGTAGTTACAAACAGCACAGGAATTAAATCATCAACATGTATTGATCACATCTTAATGATCACAATATAGTAGCCATATCTAGGAAAGCAAAGTTCCAAAGGCTGGGCCTAATATACAGTGAGGGAAAAAAGTATTTGATCCCCTGCTGATTTTGTACATTTGCCCACTGACAAAGAAATGATCAGTCTATAATTTTAATGGTAGGTTTATTTGAACAGTGAGAGACAGAATAACAAGAAAAAACTCCTGAAAAACGCATGTCAAAAATGTTATAAATTGATTTGCATAGATAGTCCACTTGGGTAGCTAGCAGGACTGACTTTGTGTTAGCCAGCCAATGTTTAATTACTTCTGCGTTATGAAAGGAACTAGACACGGACACGAATGATCCATTGGTAGTTTGTTGTAACCAAGTATTGGTGCTAACCGTGTGTTATTGGATGCTAGCATGCTAGTTAGCTACGGCGTCATAGGATCCTCCTCTCCACCCTCTCCGAGTTGGGCAACTCTTGGATTGCGTCCTACCTGACAGGTCGCTCCTACCAGGTGGCGTGGCGAGAATCTGTCTCCGCACCACGTCCTCTCACCACTGGTGTCCCCAGGGCTCAGTTCTAGGCCCTCTCCTATTCTCGCTATACACCAAGTCACTTGGCTCTGTCATATCCTCACATGGTCTCTCCTATCATTGCTACGCTGATGACACACAATTAATCTTCTCCTTTCCCCCTTCTGATAACCAGGTGGCGAATTGCATCTCTGCATGTCTGGCAGACATATCAGTGTGGATGACGGATCACCACCTCAAGCTGAACCTCGGCAAGACGGAGCTGCTCTTCCTCCCGGGGAAGGACTGCCCTTTCCATGATCTCGCCATCACGGTGGACAACTCCATTGTGTCCTCCTCCCAGAGTGCTAAGAGCCTCGGCGTGACCCTGGACAACACCCTGTCGTTCTCCGCTAACATCAAGTGACCCGATCCTGTAGGTTCATGCTCTACAACATTCGCAGAGTATGACCCTGCCTCACACAGGAAGCGGCGCAGGTCCTAATCCAGGCACTTGTCATCTCCCGTCTGGATTACTGCAACTCGCTGTTGGCTGGGCTCCCTGCCTGTGCCATTAAACCCCTACAACTCATCCAGAACGCCGCAGCCCGTCTGGTGTTCAACCTTCCCAAGTTCTCTCACGTCACCCCGCTCCTCCGCACACTCCACTGGCTTCCAGTTGAAGCTTGCATCTGCTACAAGACCATGGTGCTTGCCTACGGAGCTGTGAGGGGAACGGCACCTCCGTACCTTCAGGCTCTGATCAGTCCCTACACCCAAACAAGGGCACTGCGTTCATCCACCTCTGGCCTGCTGTCCCCCCTACCTCTGCGGAAGCACAGTTCCCGCTCAGCCCAGTCAAAACTGTTCGCTGCTCTGGCACCCCAATGGTGGAACAAGCTCCCTCATGACGCCAGGATAGCGGAGTAAATCACCACCTTCCGGAGACACCTGAAACCCCACCTCTTTAAGGAATACCTGGGATAGGATAAAGTAATCCTTCTAACCCACCCACCCCCCTAACCCCCCCCTAAAAAAATATATATATAGATGTACTATTGTAAAGTGGTTGTTCCACTGGATATCATAAGGTGAATGCACCAATTTGTAAGTCGCTCTGGATAAGAGCGTCTGCTAAATGACGTAAATGTAAATGTAAATGTATGTTGTTGACGTAAAGAATATTTGCTGGTCTGTGGTGTGTAGTGAGGAGCAACCAGATGCTGCACTTTACATATTTATGAAATGTCTTATTCCAGTTACTAGTAAGCAAGCACTCATTAAGAAAAGGACTGTAAAAACTGTTAAATCCCCGTGGATTGATGAGGAATTTAAAAATTGTATGGGTGAGAGGGATGAGGCAAAAGGAATGGCAAATACGTCTGGCTGCACAGCCGGATATATTGATAAAAGACACCTTGTTTGAGAGAGATTTACATGGTTATCAAAACGTCATGCAGGGGTAAGCCTACATGAAACACAGCCCTTATTTGAAGTGTTTCTAAAATCCCCTATGAGAAACCTTAATGGTGGAAAAACGATTGGAACCATTTCCCTGTTTGACCGCTAGGTGTTATGAGTATTATGACACCTCCACTGTGGGGCTCTATGGCACAGGCAGAGACAATAGAGAAAGCAAGACATTTCATAGGGCCTTTTTTCTGGTTAATCTGTGGTGAGTTGGAGGGGGAGAACTAAGTAGACCAGACCCAGCTGCTATCGCATTGGTGAGCCACCCCCTTAGTAGACCGGAACTGTGATTTTTTTTCCCAATGGTAAAAGGCCTTTTGGCATCATCTTTAAAATCCACAATCGTTGGCACAGGTATGGAGAACCTACTAATTACATCTGCCTGCATGGAATTGTTGCAATCTATGTTTTGAATTTTGCTGCTAATAAATGGGCAAAAAGTCCAACCACAGATAGCGTCTGCATGAACATTTCATTTACAATCCCACCAGACTCGGTTAACCACTACAAAAGTAAGAGTTCACCTCTCGATGACAATGGATTATTTTATGGACATTAGATTGAATATTCTTCATGCAATTGGCTGTCACCTAACTCAAAGTCCTCCTGACTTCAGAGTCTAGAATGTTTGTCTCTATGTTTTTGGCACGATGTGTTGATAATTAGTTTATGGACATTGGAGTGAATCTTTTTTATATATATATTTTTTTATATGATTTATTTATTTGTTATGTTTATTTACTTATTTATTTTTACCCCCTTTTTCATCATATCCAATTGGTAGTTACAGTCTTGCCCCATCGCTGCAACTCCCGTACGTCCTCCGAAACACAGCCTCGCCAAGCCGCACTGCTTCTTGACACAATGCACGCTTAACCCGGAAGCCAGACACACCAATATGTCGGAAGAAACACCATACACCTGGCCACCGTGTCAGCGTGCATGCGCCCAACCCGCCACAGGAGTCGCTATAGCGCGATGGGACAAGGACATCCGGCCGGCCAAACCCTCCCTTAACCCGGACTACGCTGGGCCAATTGTACATCACCTCATGGGTCTCCCGGACGCGGCTGGCTGCGACATAGCCCGGTATTGAACCAGGATCTGTAGTAACGCAGCTAGCACTGCATGATGTATTGATACACAATGTGATGATAATTAGTTTATGGACATTGGATTGAATCTTTTTCCTGCAATTGACTGACACCTTACTCGAAATCCTCCTGACTTCAGAGTCTGGAAAGTTTGTCTTTATGTTTTCGGTACGACGTGTTGATAATTAAGGGGTCTGTGGTTTTACAGGTTGGTTCTCCTGTGTGTCTTTCTCACTCAAACACCCACAGGCACAGCCACACACAGCCCACGAGCGCCGCCCCTTCCAATAGAACTGTTGGATTTTCAAATCTAAACAACGAGAGGTCTCCCTAGGGGAAAAAATATTTTACAGGACCAATCGATGCGTCTGCTCAATTCCTGAGTGAATATTGCTTTAATAAATAGCTTCCTGTCCAGACCAGTGAGTCACAGCTCTTCCTCACTGTGTGGTCATGTGGGTCACATTAACAACATTCCCTGGTCTGATGAAACCAAGATTGAACTCTTTGGCCTGAGTGCCAAGCTTCACGTCTGGAGGAAACAAGGCATTGCTCATCACTTGGCCAATACCATTCCTACGGTGAAGCATTAGGTGGCAGCATCATGCTGTGGGGATGTTTTTCAGCAGCAGGGGATGGGAGAATTGTCTACATCGAGGGAAAGGTGAACGGAGCAAAGTACAGAGAGATCCTTGATGAAAACCAGCTCCAGAGCGCTCAGGGGCGAAGGTTCACCTTCCAACAGGATAATGACCCTAAGTACACACCCAAGACAATGCAGGAGTGGCTTCGGGACAAGTCATGAATGTCCTTGAGTGGCCCAGCCAGAGCTCGGACTTGAACCCGATCGAACATCTCTGGAGAGACCTGAAAATAGCTGTGAAGCGACGCTCCCCATCCTACCTGACAGAGCGTGAGAGGATATGTAGAGAAGAGAAGGAGATACTCCCCAAATACAAGTGTGCCAAGCTTGTCGCATCATACCCAAGAAGTCTCAAGGTTGTAATCGCTGCCGAAGGTGCTTCAACAAAGTACAGAGCAAAGGGTCGGAATACTTATTTAAATGTGATATTTACATTGACATTTTTTTTTACATTTGCCAACATTTCTAAAAACCTGTTTTTGTTTTGTCATTATGGGGTATTGTGTGTAGATTGATGAGAAAAATAAAACAATTGAATACATTTTAGAATAAAGCTGTAAAACAAAATAATTTGCAACCTGTGTTGCACAGCTGTCAATTTCTTTGTCTTTAAATGAAACTGGTATACTTTTTTTATTTATCACAATTTTCTTTAACCAATTTTGGTCTTTAATGCAAGGCCGACAGACAAGTTCCTTACCTTGTCCCCCTTCCACTTGCCTCTACCACTTTTGCGGTTATGCTACAATTAGTTGGCTATAATTTTCAATAGAGCAGACATTTTTGTATATTTTTGTAAACTGCATGTGTGACATAAATCTACCAGTCCAATTTATGATATCATTTACAAATATTATACCTTTAAAAAAATATATATATTTTTTTTTTAATCAATTAGTATATTTGAGTTTAATCATAATATTTGTTGTAATATTTGGTATGTACTTTCTGATGGAGTTAACTGAAACAGCAATGAACTTACTATGTTTTGTTTTAAAAATAGCTACAGTTGAAGTCGGAAGTTTACATACACCTTAGCCAAATACATTTAAACTCCGTTTTTCACAATTCCTGACATTTAATCCTTGTAAAAAATTCCCTGTCTTAGGTCAGTTAGGATCACCACTTTATTTTAAGAATGTGAAATGTCAGAATAATAGTAGAGAGAATGATTATTTTCAGCTTTTATTTCTTTCATCACATTCCCAGTGGGTCTGTCACGCCCTGACCGTAGAGAGCCTTTTTATTTCTCTATTTGGTTAGGTCAGGGTGTGATTTAGGTGGGCATTCTACCTTATGTATTTCTATGTTGGCCTGATATGGTTCCCAATCAGAGGCAGCTGTCTTTTGTTGTCTCTGATTGGGGATCATATTTAGGCAGCCTTTTCCCACTGGGTTTTTGTGGGATCTTGTTTTTGTATCGCTACTATGAAGCCTGCAGAACTTTACGTTAGTTTCTTTTGTATTTTGTTGTTTTGACGGTGTTCATTTTAATAAAGGGAAAAATGTTCGCCTACCACGCTGCACCTTGGTCTCATCCTTCAGACGAATGTAACAGGGTCAGAAGTTTACATACACTCAATTAGTATTTGCTAGCAGTGCCATTAAATTGTTTAACTTGGGTCAAATGTTTCGGGTAGCCTTCCACAAGCTTCTCACAATAAGTTGGGTGAATTTTGGCCCATTCCTCCTGACAGAGCTGGTGTAACTGAGTCAGGTTTGTAGGCCTCCTTGCTCGCACACACTTTTTCAGTTCTGCCCACACATTTTCTATAGGATTTAGGTCAGGGCTTTGTGATGGCCACTCTAATAACTTGACTTTCTCTTAAGCCATTTTGCCACAACTTTGGAAGTATGCTTGGGGTCATTTTGGAAGACCCATTTGGAAGACCCATTTGCGACCAAGCTTTAACTTCCTGACTGATGTCTTGAGATGTTGCTTCAATATATCCACATAATTTTCCTACCTCATGATGGCATCTATTTTGTGAAGTGCACCAGTCCCTCCTGCAGCAAAGCACCCCCACAACATGATGCTGCCACCCCCGTGCTTCATGGTTGGGATGGTGTTCTTTGGCTTGCAAGCTTTCCCCTTTTTCCTCCAAACATAACAATGGTCATTAAGGCTAAACAGTTCTATTTTTGTTTCATCAGACCAGAGGACATTTCTCAAAAAAGTACGATCTTTGTCCCCGTGTGCAGTTGCAAACCATTGTCTGACTTCTTTATAGCGGTTTTGGAGCAGTGGCTTCTTCCTTGCTGAGCGGCCTTTCAGGTTATGTCGATATAGGACTCGTTTTATTGTGGATATAGATACTTTTGTACCTGTTTCCTCCAGCATCTTCACAAGGTCCTTTTCTGTTGTTCCAGGAGACAGAACGCGTCTCCTTCCTGAGCAGTATGACAGCTGCGTGGTCCCATGGTGTTTATACTTGCGTACTATTGTTTGTACAGATGAACATGGTACCTTCAGGCGTTTGGAAAATACTCCCGAGAATGAACCGGACTTGTGGAGGTCTACAATTATATTTCTGAGGTCTTGGCTGATTTATTTTGATTTTCCCATTATGTCAAGCAAAGAGTCACTGAGTTTAAAGGTAGGCCTTGAAATACATCCACAGGTGCACCGCCAATTTACTCAAATTATGTCAATTTGCCTATCAGAAGCTTCTACAGCTTCTACAACAAATGACATCATTTTCTGGAATTTTCCAAGCTGTTTAAAGGGACAGTGAACTTAGTGTATGTAAACTCCTGACCCACTGGAATTGTGATACATTGAATTATAAGTGAAATAATCTGTCTGTAAACAATTGTTGGAAAAATGACTTGTGTCATGCACAAAGTAGATGTCCTAACCGACTTGCCAAAACTATAGTTTGTTAACAAGAAATTTGTGGAGTGGTTGAAAAACAAGTTTTAATGACTCCAACCTAAGTGTATGTTACGTGCCTCCTAGTAGGAGGGAGGTGCAGGAATCAGGAGCAGGAGAGCAAGGAAGTCCCAGTGGCACAATCATTTATTAAAGGAGTCCCAACTCAACAACAACATGGGGGGAAACACGCTCAAACGAAGTCTTCACACACAGGGAAAGTAACGCAACACACGGAGGAGAAACCTGTACTCCTAAACATAGTTCAAAACGGTACAACTACCGAGTGAAAAGAAAACCCTGTGGTGCAGACACGCACCCCTAACAAAGTAACACATACAAACAATCCCGCACAAAGACTAGCAGGCAGCGGAGGTAAATAAACCCACCGAAATCAACTAATGGAACACAGGTGTGACAAAACAGACAGACACAAACGAAAAGGAAAAATGGATCGGTGGCAGCTAGTAGACCGGCGACGACAACCGCCGAGCACCGCCGGAACAGGGAGAGGAGCCACCTTCGGTGGAAGTCGTGACAGTGTATGTCACCTTCCGACTTCAGCTGTATTTTTTAGAGATTATTTCATTTTCAAATAACTGAAAGTTAGATTTAGGTCTTAGTGACAGAAATATACATGACTAAACAGAATGTTAGCTACTATATGACATGTGACTATTCCAGTTGAACCATTGACCTCTCAACTCCTCACCTTAGTTACTACTGTATGTGGTGATCATTTTGGTGATAAATAGCGGTTGCTCCGCTTATATCCTTTTCACACTATCCTACTGACCCAAACTATGCTGGTTTCGATAAAAAAATTTCACATTGTCCTTTTCAGCAACTATGGGGGATGCGTCACCAGGCCAGCTCAGTACAGCTTGGTTTGGCTTGGTTCAGTTCAGATCAGTATTGTGAGAAAAGCTCTATTAAAGTGGGTCAGGTGATGACAAAATTCCCCTCTTGTCTAAATAGGTACTCACATGTGGAGTGGTACTGAAATGAAAGCAAACTCTAAAGAAAAGATGAGACACCATATTGAAAAAGAACGTTTATTCTCTTCTATATATCGTTCGACGTCCATTTCCCAAAAAGTGCACCATTGATTTGACACTAAAGCAAAACTCAAATTAACGAGGACAGCGGAGACACAGCCATGCTACATTTACATTCAAAGTGGACAGAAAGATGCACTATGGGAAGACAGTCACAGGCTATGTCTGATATGACACCCTATTCCCTATGTAGTGCACTACCTTTGCCCATCGGCAATGGGAAAAGGTAGTGCACTATCAATGGGATAGGGTGTCATCTCAGACACAGTCACAGTCACGTGTATAAAAGTGTTATGATGAAAAGGGGGATGTCTTGGGTCAAGTTGTTCCTTCAGATCAAGATGTGTTGGTCAGGTCTTCATTTATCCTTTGATCATGGCAGCAAACTCTGGAAATGTGAACACAAAAATGTATATCAATGGTTCAATAATTTCTTATTCAACAGTTAATTTTCAATTACATCTGAGATTGCAAAGACTTGCAAGGAACATGCATGTTTTGTTGTTGAAAGAATGCTCCAAAATTCCAAAAGGAATATTCCTCACCATCAACTCCAATCATGCCATCACCATCCTTGTCCCCATCAGCCAGGAAAGCCTTGGTCTCAGCGTCAGTCAGGGCTCTGGCAGAAGCAGAGAAGTTCTGCAGGAACAGCCTGGATAGATACAGCGCATACAGGCAATGAGCAAAGACCGTGAATACAGACTATCCTGCTGCTTTCCTTCTCCACTCATATTTTGCTGAGCTAAAAATACAGAGGGGTAGGTTTGTAGTTAGGTATCCCCCCCCCCCCCCCCACACTAAACAATCAGTCAAGCCCCCATTCACTCTAAGGAACATGATCAAACTCTCCCTTTCAGCACACCAATAGAGCTGTGAGCCTGGTCAGGCATGAGAGAGCAGGCATAAACCAGAATCAGAGGTGTTAGAGGATGAGTGGAATATCAGAGGGGTCCTTACTTGAGCTCATCCTCCTCAATGAAGCCACTCTTGTCCTGGTCAATGACGTAGAAGGCCTTCTTCACGTCATCGCTGGACTTGCTGGCCAGGCCAACCTTGGCAAAGAACGCCTTGTGGTTGAAGGAGTCAGCAGCTGAGGGGAGATCAGGTATCCATTAAACTGCTGTAGGAGGATTTCACAGTTACAGCTATACTGAACGATGCTGGTGGGCCATGGCTGTGCCTGCTTGCCCAGGGATAGTCTAGTGGTAGAGCTGCTGCCCCCGGACTGGACCACATACTCCTGGAGGCAGCGGTTCAATATTCCAGTCACTCTTTTCTGTGCTATATCCCTCTCATCTATCTCATCAACCACAAACAGAAAGAAAATAAAGAAGCCTGCTCTATACAATGTCACACACAATCATAGAGAGAGAGAGAGAGAGAGAGAGAGAGAGAGAGAGAGAGAGAGAGAGAGAGAGAGAGAGAGAGAGAGAGAGAGAGAGAGAGAGAGCAGACAGACAAACAGACAGACAGACAGACAGACAGACAGACAGACAGACAGACAGACAGACAGACAGACAGACAGAGAAATTAGAGAGTGAAAGTGAAGTGAGGCATCTATAAGAGGTTTACCTGTGCAAGCAGCGAGGGCTGCAGCAACATCAGCATCGTTAAGACCGGCGAAGGACATGTTTAGCTGTGGAGAAAGCGGAGAAGATCAGTTACAGCCAAGCAAATGTTATTCTGTTCTTCACCTGCTTCTGTATAGCAACTGACACTACTGATTTCATTATGCTGTAACTTTGTCCTTTATCCAAGTTGGATATTTGGAAGATTGAACCTCTCCACCCATACAATTACATTTCCTAATAATATAAGTGGTAATAACATAGTTATTGTTATGTTATTAACATCTGAAAATCAAGTTATATTATTTTGGTTAGCTTTGGTTATTTTGGTTAGGATAGGTTAGGACAAGTTCTTTTGATTCGTTTTGGTTATTTTGATTAGGATAGGTTAGGACAAGTTCTTTTGATTAGTTTTGGTTCTTTTGGTTAGTTTTGGTTCTTTTGAATAGTTTTGGTTCTTTTGAATAGTTTTGGTTCTTTTGGTTAGGATAGGTTAGGACAAGTTCTTTTGATTTGGTTCTTTTGATTAGTTTTGGTTCTTTTGGTTAGGATGGGTTCACACAGCAGAGAGCATCAGGATGGAAGGTCTTCTATTCCAAAGCCCAGACTTGCAGGTAGTGAATGATAAAGTATATCATCCCAATGATGTAGCCTAGGGATTTAGTTGTATGATGTCCTTCCATTTGGTTCCTTGATTATTCCAAAGGCAAAAAACTTTTCCTGAGTTTCTTTAATTGAGATAGCCTTTATAGTAGATGCTTCCTCCATGTTCAGTTCCATAGCAAGGTGTAGTAAAGCTGAAGGGTTGAAGATACATGCAAGATGTTGTCGACCTGACAAGATGAAGATTTATCCCTCTGCAACAGACTCACCTCAGGTTTGGCTCTAAGGCTTGAGTGGATTCGCACAGATGATTCTGCCAACTGGTGTAAGCCCCCCCTGCCTAAGCCTTCGATCTTATATACCCTACTCACCTGAAACATGAGACGTAATGTAATAGACACCGCATGCAAAGCAGTTGGTAGAAAATGTGTCCTGTAGTCGGCGTCCTTTCTATTTATATATACATACATGAAAATGCTTAAAAGGTACTTGTATGCTTAATATTAAATCGGGCTAATAATATACACTTCTGCTATGGATGAAAAATACTTGCTGCCGATGCAGATTTATATCTTGTGAAAAGCCATACAGATGATGTGATGAGGTAAATTGGATTTGTAGTTATTGAAAATCAGACTTTACACACAGATGTCTGAATCTTTTGTTGGTTTCGAAGTTCACAAGTGAGCACCTGCACGTGCGCAAACGTTACTGTGATATTTAAAAAATAATTTCAAATGTTTAGATTTCAAATGAAGTGTTATTTGTCACATGCTTTGTAAACAACAGGTGTAGCCAGGGCTCTATTCAATCCTTTTGCGGAAGTTCAGCTTTACAGAGTGATTGAAATTGAAAGACAATGTTTCTGCTTTAGCATAGACCGCATTCTCGGTAAACGATGCATATATCGTCTCAATCTGAAATTACCTTTACATTTATATCTCTTCAGCTTTACACATTGAAAAAAAGCCCTAATAGTGAAATGCTTACTTGGGTTTTTATTTATGTTTTACTGTCTGTTTTACAAAATGCATCAATAACCACTTAGTTTAACCTGTCGGATAGGGGTCAGTATTTTCACAGCCGGATAAAAAACGTACCCGATTTAAACTGGTTACTACTCTTGCCCAGAAACGAGAATATGCATATAATTAGTAGATTTGGATAGAAAACACTCTAAAGTTTCTAAAACTGTTTGAATGGTGTCTGTGAGTATAACAGAACTCATATGGCAGGCAAAAACCTGAGAAGATTCCAAGCAGGAAGTGCCCTGTCTGACAATTTGTAGTCCTTCTGTTGCATTACTATCGAAATTACAGTATCTGTGCTGTTATGTGACACTTTCTAAGGCTTCCATTGGCATTCTAAAGCCTTCAGAAACCGGATTGACGCGTCTCCTGTCTCTGGGCAGATAACAGCAGCATAGTTTGTCAGTGGACTGCCTGGTGACAGAGAGACTGGAGATGCGCGTTCACAAGACCTCGCCATTTTTTTCTTTCCCTCTTTGAATGAATACAACATTGTCCGGCTGGAATATTATCGCTATTTTACGAGAAAAATAGCATAAAAATTGATTTTAAACAGCGTTTGACATGCTTCTAAGTACGGTAATGGAACATTTTGAATTTTTTTGTCACGAAATGCGCTCGCGTGTTACGCTTTGGATAGTGACCTGAACGCACGAACAAAACGGAGGTATTTGAATATAACTATGGATTATTTGGAACCAAAACAACATTTGTTGTTGAAGTAGAAGTCCTGGGAGTGCATTCTGACGAAGAACAGCAAAGGTAATACAATTTTTCTAATAGTAATTCTGAGTTTAGTGAGCCCCGAAGTTGGCGGGTGTCTGAATAGCTAGCCTGTGATGGCTGAGCTATGTACTCAGAATATTGCAAATGTGCTTTTGCTGAAAAGCTATTTTAAAATCTGACATAGCGTTTGCATAAAGGAGTTCTGTATCTATAATTCTTAAAATAATTGTTATGTATTTTGTCAACGTTTATGATGAGTAATTTAGTAAATTCACCAGAAGTTTTCGGTGGGTATGCTAGTTCTGAACATCACATGCTAATGTAAAAAGCTGTTTTTTGATATAAATATGAACTTGATTGAACAAAACATGCATGTATTGTATAACATAATGTCCTAGGAGTGTCATCTGATGAAGATCACCAAAGGTTAGTGCTGCATTTAGCTGTGGTTTGGGTTTATGTGACATATATGCTTGCTTTGAAAATGGCTGTGTGATTATTTTTGGCTGGGTACTCTCCTGACATAATCTAATGTTTTGCTTTCGTTGTAAAGCCTTTATGAAATCGGACAATGTGGTTGGATTAACGAGAGTCTTATCTTTCAAATGGTGTAAAATAGTCATATGTTTGAGAAATTGAAGTAATAGCATTTTTAAGGTTTTTGTATTTCGCGCCACGCTCTACCATTGGATATTGGTGAGGCGTTCCGCTAGCGGAATGTCTAGATGCAAGATTAACAGTTCAAAAGTCTAATTTACAACCGAGCTGCTCTAATGAATAATTGGCATGTGCAAAATGTCTGTAATGAGTGGTTGCTCATGTAGCCTAAGTGTTGAACAAAAGTAGAGTTGATGATGTATTGCTGTAGGTGTAGAGTGCTGTATTATGTTGCAGAAGGAAACAAAGACACTTGAATTACTTGAAAGGCTAATTATAGTGGTGTTGATGTGTCTTTTATGTTAATAATTTTAAAACACCATTTAAAGGCCCATTGCAGTCAAAAATGTGATTTCCTGTGTTTTATATATATTTCCACACTTTAAGGTTGGAATAATACTATGAAATTGTGAAAATGATGATAATGCAGTTTTAGTGTAAGAGCTGTTTGAAAAGACTGTCTGAAATGTCAGACTGTTTTGGGATAGGGTTTTGGAATGGCTGGGGACATCACCAGATGATAAATTAGTTAGTAGACTAATAACAAAGACAGTTCCAAACCTCTCTGCCAATAACAGCTAGTTTTCAATTTTACCCTCCCCACTCAAGCCACTCCCAGACAGTCCTAGCAAAATTCTTGCTTGAGAAATGGCTCTTTGCTATGAAGCTATTTTGTTTATTTTTGACCATTTTAATTGAAAATAATCACTGTAAAGTAATTCATTGTTACCCAGAAATGATTTGATATTAAGATAAAAATGGCTTCCTTGGACTTTTAACTAGTGTGTAAATCACCAAGTGCTGCTGACACAATTGAAATTATATGAGGAAAATAAAAGCAAAAAACTCAAGCAACATAACATAATTCAAAATCTAACCCAAAATGTCACATTCAATTTTTATAGGTTGTTTTATCTATCATATGATCTTCTTTGTTTGTTTGTAATTGTTATATAAGATTTGCACATTTTGCAAACAAGACAATAAAATTATACCAGACCACATGAAAAATATTAATTCATAGAGCTCTAATTAGGGCCTAATAACTTATGGAATCGTTAGTCTGTTCAATAGCATGTCACACATCTTTCCCAACAGTAGGATGTACTGGTCCCTCCTGGGCAGTTCAACATGTTGATTGGGGACCTCTTTGCTGAGGAATGTGAATGCTTTTCCTCAGTGTGATTGTAATTGCGTATATAATGGTGCATGAGGGGATGGCTGCCGTTTTACGGGCTCCTAACCAGCTGTGGTATTTTGCTTGTTTTTATGCATTGTTTGTAACTCATTTTGTACATAATGTTGCTGCTACCGTATCTTATGACCAAAAAGAGCTTCTTGAAATCAGAACAGCGATGTCACGGTTGTCGTAAGGAGAAGCGGACCAAAGTGCAGCGTGTGTGTCGTTCCACATTTTAATTACACTGTGAAACTATGCAATACATAAATAAACTGAATGACAAAAACAACAAACCGTGATGCAGAGGTGAAACATACACTGACTCAAAGATAATCTCCCACAAACCCAGGTGGGATAAAACCCCCCTACTTAAGTATGATCTCCAATTAGAGACAACGAGGACCAGCTGCCTCTAATTGGAGGTCATCCCAAAAAACAACAACATAGAAATAAAAAACTAAAACCTGAACATAGAAATAGAAAACATAGAAAAAAAACCTGTCACGCCCTGACCAACTCTACCATAGAAAATAACATATTTCTATGGTCAGGACGTGACAGTTTAGGTGCGGATTCCGACCGCACCTAAACAAAACAACAACAAACCCCCCCCCCCCAAAAAAAAGGGAGGGCAGGGTGGGTAACTATTGTCTATGGCGGCTCTGGTGCAGTACACATAACCTTCTCATCCCGCGGATCCTCCCACAGAGGAGGCGGCTCCGGTTCGGGGCATAACCCCCGCTCCGCCCGCTGATCCCTCTGCTTCTGTGCCACCAGACCGTGGATCGTCGTCGGAGAAACCGGACTGTAGATCATCGCCAAAGGCTCTGTACTGCAGACCGCCGCCGGAGGTTCTGGGCTCCAGGCCGTCGCCGGAGACTCTGGGCTGCAGGCCGTTGCCGGAGGGTACGAACTGGGGAACGTCGCCGGAGGGTCCGGACTGGGGAACGTCGCTGGAGGGTCCGGACTGGGGAACGTCGCCGGAGGGTCTGGACTGGGGAACGTCGCCGGAGGGTCCGGACTGGGGAACGTCTCTGGAGGTTCCGGACTGTAGGCCATCTCAGGAGGTTCCGGACTGTAGGCCGTCTCAGGAGGTTCCGGACTGTAGGCCGTCTCAGGAGGTTCCGGACTGTAAAATGTCGCCGGAAGCTCTGGACTGGGAACTGTCGCCGGAAGCTCTAGACTGGGAACTGTCGCCAGAAGCTCTGGACTGGGAACTGTCGCCGGAAGCTCTGGACTGGGAATGCGCAGACTAGTAACACGCACCTCAGGGCGAGTGAGGGGAGTAGGAACAGGACACCCAGGACTGGGCAGGCGCACTGGAAGCCTGATGCGTGGGGCTGGCTCAGGTGGCGCCAGACTGGTAACACGCACCTCAGGGCGAGTGAGGAGAGCAGGCACAGGACGTATCTGACTGAGGACACGCACTTCAGGGAGAGTGTGAGGAGGAGTTCATGTTGGGTACCCTCGTTCCAATACGTTATAAAAGAGAATGCATTCGTCCACCTTGAATATTATTCATGTTCTGGTTAAAAAAGGCCCTAATGATTTATGCTATACAACGTTTGACATGTTTGAACGAACGTAAATATATTTTTTCCCCTCGTTCATGAAGTGAAGTCCGGCGGGCTTAGATCATGTGCTAACAAGACGGAGATTTTTGGACATAAATGATGAGCTTTTTTGAACAAAACTACATTCGTTATGGACCTGTGATACCTGGAAGTGACATCTGATGAAGAGAATCAAAGGTAATGGATTATTTACATAGTATTTTCGATTTTAGATCTCCCCAACATGGCGGCTAGTCTGTATCGCAATGCGTATTTTTCTGGGCGCAGTGCTCAGATTATTGCAAAGTGTGATTTCCCAGTAAGGTTATTTTTAAATCTGGCAAGTTGATTGCGTTCAAGAGATGTAAATCTATAATTCTTTAAATGACAATATAATATTTTACCAATGTTTTCTAATTTTAATTATTTAATTTGTGGTGCTGACTTGACTGCCGGTTATTGAAGGGAAACGATTTCCTGAACATCAACGCCACAGTAAAACGCTGTTTTTGGATATAAATATGAACTTGATAGAACTAAAAATGCATGCATTGTCTAACACAATGTCCTAGGAGTGTCATCTGTTGGAGATTGTAAAAGGTTAGTGCATCATTTTAGCTGATTTATGGTTTTGGTGACGCCTGTCTTTGAATTGGCACAACATTACACACAACTCTTGTAAATGTACTGTCCTAACATACTCTAAATTTATGCTTTCGCTGTAAAACCTTTTTGAAATCGTAAAACGTGGTTAGATTAAGGAGATGTTTATCTTTCAAAGGGTGTAAAATAGTTGTATGTTTGAAAAATTTGAATTTTGACATTTATTTGGATTCAAATTTGCCGCTCTTGAAATGCACCTGCTGTTGATGGAGTGCACCACACACACAAAAGATTAAGATGGGCAAAAGAACACAGACACTGGACAGAGGAAGATTGGGAAAAAAAGTGTTATGGACAGACAAATCTAAGTTTGGATCACAAAGAAGAACATTTGTTAGACGCAGAAAAAATGAAAAGATGATGGAGGAGTTCTTAATGCCAACTGTCAAGCATGGTGGAGGCAGTGTGATCGTCTGGGGGTGCTTTGGTGGTGGTAAAGTGGGAGATTTGTACAGGGTAAAAGGGATCTTGATGAAGGAAGGCTATCACTCCATTTTGCAAAGCCATGCCATACCCTGTGGACAGAGCTTAATTGGAGCCAATTTCTTCCTACAACAGGATAATGACCCAAAGCACAGCTACAAACTATGCAATAACTATTTAAGGAAGAAGCAGTCGGCTGGTATTCTGTCTATAATGGAGTGGCCAGCACAGTCACCGGCTCTCAACCCTATTGAGCTGTTGTGGGAGCAGCTAGACCGTATGGTACGTAAGACCGTATGGTACGTAAGAAGTGCCCATCAACCCAATCCAACTTGTGCTTCAGGAAGCATGGGGTGAAATAACTTCAGATTACCTCAACAAATTGACAACTAGAATGCCGAAGGTCTGCAAGGCTGTAATTGCTGCAAATGGAGGATTCTTTGACGAAAGCAAAGTTTGAAGCACACAATTATTATTTCAATTAAAAATCATTATTTATAACCTTGTCAACATCTTGACTATGTTTCCTATTCCTTTTGCAACTAATTTAATCTATGTTTTCTTTGAAAACAAGGGCATTTCTAAGTGACCCCGAATGTTAGTGCACATTTCCCAAACAGAAGTCATGGATTACAGGCAACATCCGCACCGAGCTAAAGGCTAGAGCTGCCTCTTTCAGGGAGCAGGACACTAATCCGGACGCTTATAAGAAATTCCACAATGCCCTTAGACGAACCATCAAAGAGGTAAAGTGTCAACACAGGACTAAGATTGAATCTTACTACACCGGTTCTGACGCTCACCGGATGTGGCAGGGCTTGAAAAATATTATGGACTACAAAGGGAAACACAGCCGTGAGCTGCCCAGTGACGTGAGCCTACCAGACGAGCTAAATGCCTTTTATGCTTGCTTCGAGGCAAGCAACACTGAAGCATGCATTAGAGCACCAGCTGTTCCGGACGACTGTGTGATCACGCTCTCAGTAGCCGATGTGAGCAAGAACTTTAAACAGGTCCACATTCACAAAGCTGTGGGGCCAGATGGATTACCAGGACTAGTACTCAAAGCATGAGTGGACCAACTGGTAGGTGTCTTCACTGATATTTTCAACCTCTACCTGTTTCAAACAGACCACCATAGTCCCTGTGCCCAGGAAAGCGAAGGTAACCTGCCTAAATGATTACCGCCCTGTAGCATTCACGTCAGTAGCCATGAATTGCTTGAAAGGCTGGTTATGGCTCACATCAACACCATCATGCCTGAAACCCTAGACCTATTCCAATTTGCATACTGCCCCAACAGATCCACAGATGACGCAATCTCAATCACACTCCAAATTGCCCTTTCCCACCTGGGCAAAAGGAACACCTATATGTCACGCTTGTGTGTAGAAACGGACCAAGGCGCAGTGTGAGTATCGTTCCACATCTTTATTATATGTGAAACTTAGCCAGACAAACAATAAACTATAAACAAAATAACAAACCGTGACGACAGAGGTACAACATGCACTAACTCAAAATAATCTCCCACAAACACAGGTGGGAAAAACAACTACTTAAATATGATCCCCAATTAGAGACAATGATAACCAGCTGCCTCTAATTGGGAATCATACAAAAACCCCAACATAGAACCTTCTCATCCCGTGGATCTGCCAGCATTGGAGGCGGCTCTGGTGCAGGACGAAGAACCCTCTCATCCTGCGGATCCGGTAACATTGGAGGCGGCTCTGGTGCAGGATGAAGAACCCTCTCATCCTGCGAATCCGCCAGCATCGGCGGAGGCTCTGGACTGCCGACCATCGCTGGAGGCTCTGGACAGCCGACCGTCGCTGGAGGCTCTGGGCCGCAGACCGTCGCTGGAGACTCTGGACCGCAGACCGTCGCTGGAGACTCTAGACCGCAGACCATCGCTGGAGACTCTGGACCGCAGACCGTCGCTGGAGACTCTGGACTGCAGACCGTCGCTGGAGGCTCCGGGCTGTGGACCGTCTCACGAGGCTCCAGGCTGTGGACCGTCTCAGGAGGCTCCGGGCTGTGGACCGTCGTTGGAGGTTTCGGCCTGTGGACCGTCGTTGGAGGTTCCGGACTGTGGACCGTTGTTGGAGGTTCCGGACTGTGGACTGTTGTTGGAGGTTCCGGACTGTGGACCGTCATTGGCGGTTCCGGACTGTGAAACGTCGCCGGAAGCTCTGGACTGGGAACGTCGCCGGAAGTTCTGGACTGGGAGCTGTCGCCGGAAGCTCTGGACTGGGAACTATCACCGGAAGCTCTGGACTGGGAACTGTCGCTGGAGGCTCTGGACTGGGAACTGTCGCCGGAAGCTCTGGACTGGGAACTGTCGCTGGAAGCTCTGGACTGGGAACTGTCGCCGGAAGCTCTGGACCGGGAAGGCGCACTGGAGGCCTGATGCGTGGGGCCGGCACAGATGGCACCAGACTGGTAACACGCACCTCAGGGCGAGTGAGGAGAGCAGGCACAGGACGTATCTGACTGAGGACACGCACTTCAGGGAGAGTGTGAGGAGGAGGCACAGGACGTACTGGGCTGTGGAGGCGCACTGGAGACCTGGTGCGTAGAACTGGTGCAGGATATACTGGACCGTGGAGGCACACTGGAGGTCTGGAGCGTAGAGCTGGCACAACCCGTCTTGGCTGAATGCTCACTTTAGCCCGGCAAGTGCGGGGCGCTGGCGCAGGACGCACTGGGCTGTGAAGGCACACTGGTGACACAGTGCGTAGAGCTGGTGCAGGATATCCTGGACCGAGGAGACACACCGGAGACCAGAAGCGCTGAGCCGGAACAACCCGTCCTGGCTGAATGCTCACTTTAGCCTAGCAAATGCGGGGAGCTGGCAACGAGCGCACCAGGCTGTGAATGTGCACTGGGGATACGGTGCGCATCACCGCATAACACGGTGCCTGACTGGTCACACGCTCCCCACGGTAAGCACGGGGAGTTGGCTCAGGTCTAAAACCTGACTCCGCCAATCTCCCCGTGTGCCCCCCCCCCAATTTTGGGGGGGAGCTGCCTCTCTGGCTTCCGTCGTTGCCGTGCTAATTCCTCGTATCGTCGCCGTTCCTCTTTTGCTGCCTCTATCTCTTCCCTTGGACGGCGATACTCCCCAATCTCCGTCCAGAGCCCCTTGCCGTCCAGGATCTCCTCCCATGTCCACTCCTCCTGGCCACGCTGCTTGGTCCTCTGGTGGTGGGAGATTCTGTCACGCTTGTGTGTAGAAACGGACCAAGGCGCAGCGTGAGTATCGTTCCACATCTTTATTATATGTGAAACTTAGTCAGACAAACAATAAACTATAAACAAAACACAAACCGTGACGACAGAGGTACAACATGCACTAACTCAAAATAATCTCCCACAAACACAGGTGGGAAAAACAACTACTTAAATATGATCCCCAAATAGAGACAATGATGCCTCTAATTTGGAATCATACAAAAAAAACATAGAAAAAACTAGAACACAACATAGAAAAAATAAACTAGATAAACCCCCCAGTCACGCCCTGACCTACTCTACCATAGAAAATAAGAGCACTCTATGGTCAGGATGTGACACTATGTGAGAATGCTGTTCTTTGACTACAGCTCAGCGTTCAACACCATAGTGCCCTCAAAGCTCATCACTAAGCTAAGGACCCTGGGACTAAACACCTCCCTCTGCAACTTGATCCTGGACTTTCTGACGGGCCACCCCCAGGTGGTAAGGGTTGGCAACAACACATCTGCCACGCTGATCCTCAACACTGGGGCCCCTCAGGAGTGCATGCTTAGTCCCATCCTGTTCTCCTGTACTCCCTACTCCCTGTATTAATCACATGCGCCGAATACAATAGGTGTAGATCTTACGAGGCCCTAACCAACAGTGCAATTTAAAAAAACGTGGATAAGAATAAGAGATAAAAGTAACAAGTAATTAAAGAGCAGCAGTAAAAAATAACAATATATACAGGGGGGTGCCGGTACAGAGTCAATGTGTGGGGGCACCGGCTAGTTGAGGTAGTATGTACATGTAGGTAGGTGTTAATTAAAGTGACTATGCATAGATGACAACAGAGAGTGGCAGTGGTGTGGAGAGGGGAGGGGGGCAATGCAAATAGTCTGGGTAGCCATTTGACTAGATGTTCAGGAGTCTTATGGCTTGGGGGTCGAAGCTGTTTAGAAGCCTCTTGGACCTAGACTTGGCACTCCGGTACTGCTTGCCGTGCGGTAGCAGAGAGAACAGTCTCTGATTAGGGTGGCTGGAGTCTTTGACAATTTTTACTCCAACACCATCATTAAGTTTGCTGATGACACAACAATGGTAGGCCTGATCACTGACAGCGATGAGACAGCCTATAGGGAGGAGGTCAGAGACCTGGCAGTGTGGTGCCAGGACAACAAACTCTCCCTCAATGTGAGCAAGACAAAGGAGCTGATCGTGGGCTATAGAAAACGGAAGGCCGAACAGGCCCCCATTAACATCGACGGGGCTGTAGTGGAGCTGGTCGAGAGTTTCAAGTTCCTTGGTGTCCACATCACCAACAAACTATCATGGTCCAAACACACCAAGACAGTCGTGAAGAGGGCACGACAACACCTTTTCCCACTAAGGAGACTGAAAAGATTTGTCAGTTCCACAACTACACCATGGAGAGCATCCTGACCGGTTGCACCACCGCCTGGTATGGCAACTGCTCGGCATCTGACCATAAGGCGCTACAGAAGGTAGTGCATATGGCCTAGTACATCACTGGGGCCAAGCTTCCTGCAATCCAGGACCTATATGCTAGGCAGTGTCAGAGGAAAGCCCCAAAAATTGTCAAAGACTCCAGTCACCCAAGTCATAGACTGTTCTCTCTGCTACCGCACAGCAAGTGGTACCGGAGCACCAAGTCTAGGACCAAAAGGCTCCTTAACAGCTTCTACCCCCAAGCCATAGGACTGCTGAAGAATTAATCAAATGGCCACCCGGACCATTTACATTGACACCCCAACCCCTCCATTTGTTTTTACACTGCTGCTACTCACTGTTTATTATCTATGCACAGCCACTTCACCCCTACCTACATGTTCAAATTACCTCGACTAACCTGTACCCCTGCACATTGACTCGTACCTGCACCTCCTCGATATAGCCTCGTTATTGCTATTTTATTGTGTTACTTTTTATAATTTTTTACTTTAGTTTATTTGGTAAATATTTTCTTAACTCTTTCTTGAACTGCATTGTTGGTTAAGGGCTTGTAATTAAGCATTTCACGGTAAGGTTGTATTTGGCGCATGCGACAAATAAAGTTTGATTTGATTTGATGTAGACTCCTGCGTCCCAAGAGGCGCAATCGAAAGCATTGTGAAATTTGTACGGTGATGTACGGTATTGTAGGCATAGGTATTGCGTAATGGCTCTCCCCAGATCTGGATGTTTGAATGATGATTGGAGTAGACCAATCACCTTTCATTGTTCTCAGCAATAGTAGTATAGCCATAATGAGAAACAGCCTGGAGGGGAGTAGGGGAGGTGAAAAGGGAGGAAAATAACACCAGGAATCCCTCAATTTGACAGAGGTGATGACTAACTCAATCAATCTTTTGTGCCAAATACATTCCTACTCCTGTCCCCTCTCCTCTCCCCCCAGCCACCGATAGCTCCGTCATAAAGATTTTTAAATTATATTATTATTTTACCTTTATTTTAACAGGGAGTCCCATTGAGACCAGGGTCTCTTTCACAAGGGAGCCCTGCATGCACACAATTTACCAAATACAATAAAAATCAAATCAAATCAAATGAAAATGTCAGTGAAGACACTTGCCAGTAGGTCTACATACAAGTATGCATACGTGTGTGACCAGATGAATGTCACTGCGTCCCAAATGGCACCCTTTTCCCTATGGGCCCTGGTCAAACGTAGTGCACCATATTGGGAATAGGGTGCCACATTGGATGTTTCTAATGGGTTTTATACTGCAGCAGGTGGCACTCTTGGGTTTTTCCTCTTTTTGTGTGAAGACATTTCACAGCCAGCTGGATAAACTTTGGAAATCAGTTTGTTACCATTCTATTTCTATGGTTGTGTAGAGACTATCCAAACCCTTTTAATAAATCTAGCATTTGAAACCTCATCAGTTAATATTTTATGGTACATAATTTACCAGGCAGAGAATTACATGGGAAATGGTAATTACTTAGTAATACCAGTAATACCTGACCCCTAACCCCTGACCTTTACCCACAGACAGGTATTGGAATCCATTTAGACACAAATGTATTTTTTATTTTTATTTCACCTTTATTTAACCAGGTAGGCAAGTTGAGAATACGTTCTCATTTACAATTGCGACCTGGCCAAGATAAAGCAATATGATAAATAAGATAAAAGTGTTCCCCCCTTAACTATTCTCCCTCAGATGATGTCCTTTGTATCCATTCCTGCCATTATTTAATATGAGTGTTGTTGTAAAATGTCAGAACAGTGGACAACCCGTTATTGGATGAAACTAGGACTGAATCCAAGCTGATGTGGGACATTCTAACATTCTGACATTTTAACTCCACTTAGAGGTGATCCTTGGACTAAATTCCACCTTGTCATCAATTAGTATGTAAAAATAATGAAATACAGTTACTGTACATTCTAGCTGGAAACAAATATCTGCAAGTAAATGTTCAGAGTGCAATTTGTTCACTTCTCCTTCCCTTTCTTCATAAATAGAAATGGCCTTATTCTATGTCACCGAGTATGACATTCTCTCAGTCTGATATCTGAGAGAGAGAAACGTATTCATAAATGTGCCTCATTGACAAAAACAGTGTAACTTGGGAGTTCTGAAACCCTAGCCGTGTGCTGGCTGGGGCCCTTTGGAATGTGCTGGCTCTAACTGAACAGAGATCCTCTAGCTGGCCAGCCCCCTAAAGAGCTGGCTCCAAGAGGTCCTGACAGTAGCTGTGTCTTTCTGAACCAGCTATAGGTGTGCCAGAGCTGAACATATATCTGTCTCCTATATGCAGTGCCAGAAGGTGGGTCCTGTTTGAGCTTTATGTGAACCTGTGTTCACATGATGTATGTTCACTATATACAGTTACTTCTCAGTACCCCAGGGAGTAATGCCAGGTGGGAATCCCGGCGTAGCTAGTGCTGAATCAGTCTTATATACTCTAATATTCTAAATAAACATTATTTAGTTCTTTGAAGGACTTCCTCAGTTGTGACACTCAATGTTCGATTAATAACAAAAGTCGGTGCTAATCCAAATGTGAATTTATTTCAATTTTCAAAAAGTGCAAAAGCATGGTGGTAAAATTTTGCACACCGGCTGAATGCGAACATAAGACATATTTAAAAAACATAACAGTCAACACGCTTTGGGGGTGTGGGGTTACAGTCAAAACAGTCTGTGCGACATTCATAAATAAAATGAATATAAAAAAGATGCAGTATGTGACAGGCAGCGGGCCAGGACAAAACCTCAACAGCAGATTTGTGGTTCTATGATAACCAAGCCAATGATAGATGACTTATGCGTTCACCAAGGTGACGAACTCTGTGGAAACAAGGAGGAAACAACAACAGTTATTGCAAGGCAGGTCTTGATGAGATCTTTTAAAAAGTGCACCTCATAAAATCCTCATTCCTACATGGCATCTAAAAGTAGTTATGTGTAACTAAAAGTAGTTACACGTTACTAAAAGTAGTTACTTGTTATTTTTAGGGGTACTTTTATATCCAATTGGTAGTTACAGTCTTGTCCCATTACTGCAACTCCCATAATGACTCAGGAGAGGTGAAGGTAGAGAGCCATGCGTCCTCCAAAACATGACCTTGCCAAGTCACACTGCTTGCTTTAACCCAGAAGCCCTCCACAATGTGTCGGAGGAAACACTACAGCTGGCAACCGAAGTCAGTGTGCATGCGCCTGGCCTGCCACAAGGAGTCGCTAGAGTGCGATGGGACAAGGCCATTCCAACCAGCCAAACCCTCTCCTAACCCGGACAACACTGGGTCAATTGTGCACCACCTCATGCGTCTCCCAGTCACGGCTAGCTGTGAAAGCCTGGGATTGAACCCGGGTCTGTAGTGACGCCTCAAGCACTGCGATGCAGTGCCTTAGACCGCTGTGCCACTAGGGAGGCCTAGTTACTTGCTACAGTTACTTGGCCAACTGAATAGGGTAATGTACATAGTTGCTAGTTTGATAGTCTAATTGAAATGTGTAAAAGTGATTTGTTACCATCTACTCCGATCATGCCATCACCATCAACATCTCCTGCTGCAAGGAAGGCCTTGGTCTCTTTATCTGTCAGAGCTCTGGCACCAGCAGAGAAGGTCTGGAGGAACAGCCTGGAGAAAGAGGAGGGTGGAAGAGAGGGGGGAGAGAGGGAGAGAAGGAGGGAGGGAGAGAAGGAGGGAGGAAGGGAGAGCCGGAGGGAGAGAGGGATGAGGGGGGAGGAAGGAAGGGAGGAGATAGAGAGGGAGGAGGGAGGGAGGGAGAGAGGGAGGAGGCATTTTTTTTTAAATTGTGTGCTATTTTCCCATGTGAATTCATGTCTTTTGAATTCATTAGTTGAATAAAAATGCATTTGACCATCGAATTGACCCTTGGATCTATTTTAGTTGAAAAGATTTACATTTCTGGCCTCAGAATAGTCAGAAGGGAATAGCCCAAATATGTAGGTTACTGGTGTTCATTTCAGTTGAAGGGTGTGTTTATGTTACCCCTATGCAATCAAATGAATATGAGACATGGTGAGTAGAGAGCAAGGAATAGTCAAGATATGCACTGGTATTCATTTCAGTTTCAAGGGTACTGGACAGTAAGGTAGCCTTTGGCAACTGAATCAACATGAGACTTACTTGAGCTCATCTTCCTCAATGAAGCCACTCTTGTCCTGGTCAACGAAGTAGAAGGCTTTCTTCAAATCCTCAGCAGACTTGCCAGCCAGGCCAACCTTGGCGAAGAACTCCTTGTGGTTGAAGGACTCAGCAGCTGTGAGGGATAAACACAGTGGTCATTTCAACATGACAACTTGCTCATGGATGATTAAACCTGGTCAATATGGCCCCTTCCACTTTCACTGACATTGATTGTCATAAATCAATTAAGTGTAGCACACCTTCACAATGCTTGAGGGCAGCAGCGATATCCTCATCCTTAAGCATTCCCTTGAAAGCCATTTTTAGATTCTGAGAAATGGAGAGAAAGTAAGAGAAGAGAGCGAGAGAAACATTTTTGAAGTCCTGATCATAAATATTTAACAGTAAATACATAGACTATCTTTTGACTGATAACCACAACTATTGTCAAGAAAACTGTCTTAGGCTTATAGATATATGTAGATAGACCTTTTCTCAAATGTTCTTTAATTAATTAACTAACTATTTAGTTCATTCATGGATTTAAATGGATAAGAAATAGCATTGGTTCTGTTCTATCTGTATCATACAAGTTTACATTCCAAACTTAGCTCCTCTGTGCTAAAAGGTAGAGTGCCCCAATGCAAGAAACTACAGTAGGCCAGCACCCATACAGTAGTATGCTGTGACCCATGACCTTTAGCTCTGCTAGACCTGTTTCTATTCTGTATCTCAACCATTCACACACAAAGGTTCACATAGGACTTTCATTGCCATGAAAGTCCAGCCATGGTAATTTAGATGGAGAACAAGCATTGGTTTAGAAAGAAAGATTGAGTAAGACATGTCTGCCAGTGATAGTAAGTCTTTTTCAGTGGTCCTCGAACTGACATTCCTCGTGAGCCAAAACCATGGCATAAGTCCTCCATCTCCATCTCTCAGGTAAACGCTTGAAGTCCCATATTTATTTATTTTTTACTCCAACTCCAAACACATTCCAGATAGAAACGTTTCCCTCTTCATTTTTATTGAATGTATTCCGTGGAGGATGTAAATAAAAATCTTTGCATGTTGTTGATGTTGAAAACCATTGGTGGTCAGTAAATTAGAACATCAGTCCGATTGAGGGAACTCACCTTTGGAAGATTAGTGGATTAGTGGCGAGGAGGCAGTTGTATCTCAGTGTAGGGCCGGATGAAGCAATTCTCCTTTAGCTCTCACATTATATACTCTCGCCCGTCAAGGTGTAACGCACACCATATGCTTAGGGTTAGTTTTGGAAAAATGTGTCTAGTAGTCAAATTGTGCTATTTTTATCCTTTCAACTAAGGATATGCATGCAGTCCATGGTGAAACGCAAGGCGTGCGTTTTTGGGCGCAAGCTCATCTACTCATTCAGCTGCATGTTAGAGATAAAATGCCTGCAATGCATATTGTTTTTGTAATATGACCCTTTATCTGCAACCTCAGTGAGTTTCTGAATGTATAGAACAAGTCTCACATCATAAACCAGATATGAACCATTTAGTATATGTCAAATCAGATCATTTAGTTTTATATACAAATGTAACTGTTTTAAGCTAGTGTACATTATAGTATTAACCATTATGGACACTAATGTCTCTGTTGCAAATTGCTATATTCATGTGATGTAGGCCTCGATTTTATACTTGATCATTATTTGCATAGATTCATCATTCTTATGCTAGACGATACTGTGCTTGTCATACTTGTAAACAACATAAATCACCTCCATACCAGCACAGTCTCATTTAAACATTTTAAAAGTTGCTGTTGTTGTTGATAGAAACATATACATAATCTTCTTGACAGTTGAAAGGTTCCAAAGTTATCAGTTTATAGCAAGAAACTTCATCCCTCGTCTGCCCTTCATATAATCATGAGGAGGAAATGACTTGGTTTGGATGATCTACTGCAGATGGATACACATGAGAGGAATATAGACGTTTGTTGACTTGACTCCTTACCCTGGGCTACATGCTCATGAAAAGGCCCAGCTTGTCAATGACATGGCTAGGATACATCACATCGTGTCATATGAAGACAGGTGCTATATTATTTATGGTCAAACCCAGATACAGTATCTGTATATGAAGGCACTGAGCAGATTCACACAGACCATGTACAGCTTGTCTTCAAATTGTCAAAATACATATCTTCCTCCTCTTCATCTCTTTATGAAGACATGACAAGGTTGGAGAACTCTGAAAGAGAGACACAAACAAACCAAAAATGAAATGTGCTCATTAACCTTCAACATGCAGAATGTAGAGATTGAATTACTTTCCAACCACATTCCAAACTAGGTTTCTGATCCAGTGATCCTTAAACTGCCACAATAATCATAAATGTTAACTTTGGACTCGACCCTCGTTGCCTAGTAACCCAACCGTCCCAGCCTATCTTTCCATTCCCGTCCTTGTCCCCAGCCAGGAGGAAGGCTCTTGTCTCAGCCGTTGTCAGGGGACGAGCCCCCTTGGAGAAGTTCTGGAGGAAAAGCCTAATACACAAACACACACACACACACACACACACACACACACACACACACACACACACACACACACACACACACACACACACACACAGACACAAACATGAAACACAAAACATTAAAGTAGTATTACATACAGTACACTGTACAGTATAGGTTTTGTGTGTTTGATTGTATCCATCTAACGGATCAGAAGTACTTGTATTAGGCAACTTTTGTTGAGAAACTAAATAAAAATAATTCTTGGTGTGATATCTGCTTAGTATCAGCTGCTGTTTTGATCATGGGTTCAAGTATGTTATATTGAGACTCAACTGTAGCTCGTCCTGTTCGATGTAGCCACTCTTGTCCTGGTCCAGGATCATGAAGATCTTCTCAATCTCAGGGGGAGACTTCTTGGACAATCCCACCATCGCAAAAAACTTCTTTGGGCTGAAGGAGTCGTTTGCTAATAGCAGAATGGACAATGCAAAATGACAAGTGACCAAACAAACCGTTGACGTTTGAAGTTAGTAGCTCATATCTCACTAAGTTTCCTTTTCATTGAACTTCTTGAGTATTAATATAAACACATTTGTGGAGCCACAATAATATACAAAAAGATATACTGCATTCATGAGTC
This sequence comes from Salmo salar, assembly GCF_965601325.2. Taxonomy (NCBI): domain Eukaryota; kingdom Metazoa; phylum Chordata; class Actinopteri; order Salmoniformes; family Salmonidae; genus Salmo; species Salmo salar. Next base: position 91,749,530 of record NC_138291.1, on the reverse strand, counting down.
CCTATGGGCAACCTAACATCCCTAATGTAAGATTAAGAGTCAGATCATTTTACTGGTCAATTGCAAACAAGGTACAACTGAAATTTAAATTCTGCTTTTAACCCAACCCCTTCTAAAGACACACATAAATATCGGGCTTTGGATAGGTGCAGTGGGCTGCCACACTAACATTCCCAATACCAATTAAGCTACAGTAGAGGTCAAAACATTCCCCATGCTCATTAAGCTACAGTAGAGGTGTCACGTCCTGGCCAGTATAAGGGTTAATTGTTATTGTAGTTTGGTCAGGACGTGGCAGAGGGTATTTGTTTTATGTGGTTCAGGGTGGTGTGTTAGTTAGGAGGGCGTTTGATTTATTATTTCCGGGTTTTGAGTTATGGTCTATGTTTATGTATTTCTATGTGTAGTCTAGTGAGTGTGTTTCTATGTTGAGTTAATTGGGGTGGACTTCCAATTGAAGGCAGCTGTTTGGTGTTGCCTTTGATTGGAAGTCCTATATTAGTTGGGTGTGTTTGTCTTGTATTTGTGGGAGATTGTTTTTGCATTGCGTGTTTTTGTGAGCCTGCAAAACTGTCATTTGTCGTGCTTATTGGTTTCCTGTTTTTTTTTCGTGTTCAACGTTCGTTAATAAATTAAGAAAATGAACACCAACTCTGCTGCATATTGGTCCACCTTTTCAGGCGACGATTTCGCTATATCGTCCTCCGACGAAGAAAGTCGTGACAAGAGGTCAGAACATTTCCCATACACATTAAGCTAAAGTAAAGATCAGAACATTCCCAATACCAATTAAGCTACAATAGAGGTCAGAACATTCCCCATACCAATTAAGCTAAAGTAGAGGTCAGAACATTACCCATACAAATGAAGCTACAGAAGAGGTCAGAACATTCCCAATTCCCATTAAGCTACAGTAGAGGTCAGAGCATTCCCCAAACCCATTAAGCTACAGTAGAGGTCAGAATATCAACCGTTACAATTCAGCTACAGAGGAGGTCAGAACATTCCACAATCCCATTAGCAACAGTAGAGGTCAGAACATTCCCAAATCCCATTAAGATACAGTAGAGGTCAGAACATTCCCCATACCAATTAAGCTACAGTAGAGGTCAGAACATTACCCATAAAAATTAAGCTACAGTAGAGGTCAGAACATTACCCATAAAAATTAAGCTACAGTAGAGGTCAGAACATTCCCCATACCAATTAAGCTACAGTAGAGGTCAGAACATTACCCATAAAAATTAAGCTACAGTAGAGGTCAGAACATTACCCATAACCATTAAGCTACAGAAGAGGTCAAAACATTCCTAATTCCCATTAAGCTACAGAAGAGGTCAGAAAATCCCCCATACCAATTAAGCTACAGTAAATGTCAAAAGGCTTCCCCATACTCGTTAAGCTACAGTAGAGGTCAGAACATTCCCCATACTATTATGCTACAGTTGAGATCAGAACATTCCCCATACCCATTAAGCTACAGTAGAGGTCAGAACATTCCCCATAACCATGAAGTTAAAGCAAAGGTCAGAACATTACCAATACTCATTAAGCTACAGTAGAGGTCAGAACATTCCCCATACAAATTAAGTTACAGTAGAGGTCAGAACATTACCCATTCCCACTAAGCTACAGAAGAGGTCAGAACATTCCCCTTATTCCCATTAAGATGCAGTAGAGGTCAGAACGTTACCCATACCCATAAAGCTACAGTAGTGTTCAGAACATTCTCCCTTCCCATTAAGCTACAGTAGAGCTCAGAACATCAATCGTTACAATTCAGCTACATTAGTAGTCAGACCATTACCCATACCAATTTAGCTGCAGTAGATGTCAGAACATTCCCCATACCATTTAAGCTACAGTAGAGGTCAGAACATTCCCCATACCAATTAAGCTACAGTAGAGATCAGAACATTCCCCATACCAATTAAGCTTCAGTAGAGGTCAGAACATTCCCCATACCTACGAAGCTACAGTAAATGTCAGAACATTCCCCATATTCATTCATCTACAGTAGAGGTCAGATCATTACCTATACAAATGAAGCTACAGTAGAGGTCAGAACATTACCCATACCCATTAAGCTACAGAAGAGGTCAGAACATTCCCCTAATTCCCATCAAGATGCAGTAGAGGTAAGAATGTTACACATACCCATGAAGCTACAGTAGTGTTCAGAACATTCCCCCAACCTATTAAGCTACAGTAGAGGTCAGAACATCAACCGTTCAAATTAAGCTACATTAGAGGTCAAAACATTACCCATAGCAATTAAGCTACAGTAGAGGTCAAAACATCAACCGTTCAAATTAAGCTACATTAGAGGTCAAAACATTACCCATAGCAATTCAGCTACAGTAGAGGTCAGAACATTCCCCATGTCCATTAAGCTACAGTAGAGGTCAGAACATTCCCCGTACCAATTAAGCTACTGTTGAGGTCAGAACATTATCCACACATATTAAGATACAGTAGAGGTCAGAACATTACCCATACCAATTAGGCTACAGTAGAGGTCAGAACATTCCCCCTACCCATTAAGCTACATTAGAGGTCAGAACATTCCCCATACCCATTTAGCTACATTGGAGGTCAGAACATACCCCATACCCATTAAGCAACATAAGAGGTCAGAACATTCCCAAATCCCATTTAGCTACAGTAGAGCTCAAATTTGTACTCATACCCATTAAGCTGCAGTAGAGGTCAGAACATTCCCCCTACTCATTAAGCTACAGTGGAGGTCAGAACATCACCCATTCCAATTCAGCTACATTAGAGGTCAGAACATTACCCTTACCAATTAAGCTACAGTAGATGTCAGAACATTACCCATATCAATTAAGCTACAGGAGATGTCAGAACATTACCCATACCCATTAAGCTACAGTAGATGTCAGAACATTACCCATACCAATTAAGCTTCAGCAGATGTCAGAACATTCCCAAATCCCATTAAGCTACAGTAGAGGTCAGAACATTACCCTTACCCATTAAGCTACGTTAGAGGTCAGAACATTACCCATACCCTTTAAGCTACAGTAGGGGTCAGAACATTACCCATACCAATTAAACTAAAGTATTGTTCAGAACATTCCCCGTTCCACTTAAGCTACAGTAGAGGTCAGAACATTACCCATACCCATTAAGCTACAGTAAATGTCAGAACATTCCCCTAATTCCCATTAAGCTGCAGTAGAGGTCTGAACGTTACCCATACCCATAAAGCTACTGTAGTGTTCAGAACATTCCCCCTACCCATTAAGCTACAGCAGAGGTCAGACCATCACCCATACCAATTCAGCTACAGTAAAAGTCAGAACAGTACCCATACCAATTAAGTTCCAGTAGAGGTCAGAACATTCCCCATACACATTAGGCTACAGAGATGTCAGAACATTATCCACAACAATTAAGCTACAGTAGAGGTCAGAACATTCCCCATACTAATTAAGCTCCAGTAGAGGTCAGAACATTCCCCATACCAATTAAGTTACAGTAGATGTCAGAACATTCCCCATACCCACGAAGCTACAGTAAATGTCAGAACATTCCCCATACTCATTCATCTACAGTAGTGGTCAGAAGGTTACCCATACATATTAAGCTACAGTAGAGTTCAGAACAATACCATACCAATTAAGCTACAGTAGAGGTCTGAACATTCCACATGTCCATTAAGCTACAGTAGAGGTCAGAACATTACCCACACCCATGAAACTACAGTGGAGGTCAGAACATTCCCCATACCAATTAGGCTACAGTAGAGGTCAGAAAATTCCCTAAACCAATTAAGCTGCAGTAGAAGTCAGAACATTACCCATACTATTATGCTACAGTTGAGATCAGAACATTCCCCATACCCATTAAGCTACAGTAGAGGTCAGAACATTCCCCATAACCATGAAGTTAAAGCAAAGGTCAGAACATTACCAATACTCATTAAGCTACAGTAGAGGTCAGAACATTCCCCATACAAATTAAGTTACAGTAGAGGTCAGAACATTACCCATACCAATTAAGCTACAGTAGAGGTCAGAACATTCCCCATAACCATGAAGTTAAAGCAAAGGTCAGAACATTACCAATACTCATTAAGCTACAGTAGAGGTCAGAACATTCCCCATACAAATTAAGTTACAGTAGAGGTCAGAACATTACCCATACCAATTTGGCTACAGTAGAGGTCAGAACATTCCCCATACCTATTAAGCTACAGTAGAGGTCAGAACATTACCCATACAAATTAAGCTACAGTAGAGGTCAGAACATTACCCATACCAATTTGGCTACAGTAGAGGTCAGAACATTCCCCATACCTATTAAGCTACAGTAGAGGTCAGAACATTACCCATAACAATTATGCTACAGTAGAGGTCAGAACATTACCCATTTTCATTTAGCTTCAGAAGAGGTCAGAACATTCCCAGTTCCCATTAAGGTACTGCAGAGGTCAGAATATTCCCAATTCCCATTAAGTTACAGTAGAGGTCAGAACATTACCCATATCCATTAAGCTACAGTAGAGGTCAGAACATTACCCATACCCATTAAGCTACAGAAGAGGTCAAAACATTCCTAATTCCCATTAAGCTACAGTAGAGGTCAGAACATTCCCCATACCCACGAAGCTACAGGAAAGGTCAGAACATTCCCCATACCCATTAAGCTACAGGAAAGGTCAGAACATTCCCCATACCAATTAGGCTACAGTAGAGGTCAGAACATTCCCCATACCCATTTAGCTATAGTAGAGGTCAGAACATTACCCATATCAATTAAGCTGCAGTAGAGGTTGGATCATTACCCATTCCCACTAAGCTACGGAAGAGTTCAGAACATTCCCAGTTCCCATTAAGCTACAGTAGGGTTCAGAACGTACCCCATACCAATTAAGCTACAGTAGAGGTCAGAACATTCCCCATAACAATTAAGCTACAGTAGAGGTCAGAACATTCTCCATACCTGTTAAGCTACAGAAGAGGTCATAACATTCCCAATTCCCATTAAGCTACAGTAGAGTTCAGAACATTCCCCATACCCATTAAGCTACAGTAGATGTCAGAACATTACCCATATCAATTATGCTACAGTAGATGTCAGAACATTACCCATACCCATTAAGCTACAGTAGATGTCAGAACATTACCCATACCAATTAAGCTTCAGCAGATGTCAGAACATTCCCAAATCCCATTAAGCTACAGTAGAGGTCAGAACATTACCCTTACCCATTAAGTTACGTTAGAGGTCAGAACATTACCCATACCCTTTAAGCTACAGTAGGGGTCAGAACATTACCCATACCAATTAAACTAAAGTATTGGTCAGAACATTCCCCGTTCCAATTAAGCTACAGTAGAGGTCAGAACATTTCCCACACCAATTATGCGACAGTAGAGATCAGAACATTACCCATACCAATTAAACTATGGCAGAGGTCAGAACATTCCCCATACCCATTAAGCTACAGTAGATTTCAGAACATTCCCCATTCAAATTAATCTACATTAGAGGTAGGGACATTACCCATTCACATTATGCTACAGTAGAGATCAGAACATTTCCCACACCAATTAAGCTACAGTAGAGGTCAGAACATTCCCAATCCCACTAAGCTACGGTAGTGTTCAGAACATTACCCATACCAATTAATCTACAGTAGATGTCAGAACATTCCCCATGTCCATTAAGCTAAAGAGGAGGTCAGAACATTCCCCATACCCATGACGCTACAGTAAATGTCAGAACATTCCCCATATCAATTAAGCTACAGTAGATGTCAGAACATTCCTCTAATTCCCATTAAGCTGCAGTAGAGGTCAGAACATTACCCATACCCATAAAGCTACTGTAGTGTTCAGAACATTCCCCCTACCCATTAAGCTACAGTAGAGGTCAGAACATCACCCATACCAATTCAGTTACAGTAGAGGTCAGAACATTCCCCGTACCAATTATGCTACAGTAGAGATCAGAACATTCCCCGTACACATTAAGCTACAGAAGAGTTCAGAACATTCCCCATGACAATTAAGCTACAGTAGATGTCAGAACATTCCCCGTACTCATTAAGCTACAAAGGAGGCCCGAACATTACCCATACCAATTATGCTTGAGTACAGTTCAGAATATTCCCCAAACCCATTAAGGTACAGAAGAAGTCAGAACATTACCCATACCAATTAACCTGCAGTAGAGGTCAGAACATTACCCATACCAATTAAGTTACAGTAGAGGTCAGTGCAAACACACAATGTAGTACATCCATACCCCTGCAAGCGTTGATAGCTGAAGCAATATCTGACACAACGAGGAAGTCTGTGAGAGTCATACTGAATCTGTAGCGAGATCGTGTTGAGATGTAGCAGCTTGTGGTTGTATCCAAACTGATGGTGAGGTAGAAAGCTATTGATAAGAGGGAACTTATGATACCGTGGTGTCAGAAACCTCCAGCGTTTCCCTGCCAAACACAGCTGCCTTCTTGGCCCACTTGATGTTCAACTGACGTGAATGTCACAGCGTCACTATGACAAAGCTTTTGTTTGGCACTTCAGAGACAAACTGAATGTATCCCTTCTGGTGAACAGAAAGCCTTTCTTACTAGCTTTCCCCCCATATACAGTGCATTCGGAAAGTATTCAGACCAGTGGAGGTTCCTCAGAGGAGAAAGGGGAGGACCATCCTCCTCAGTGAATTTTATAAAAATAAAAATAGTAAATAATTTGAAAGTTATCCTTTTTAGATAAAACTATCTTAAATATAATCACGTCACCAAATAATTGATTAAAACATACTATTTTGCCATGAATGTCTACAGTAGCCTCAACAGCACTCTGTAGGGTAACACCATGATGCATCCAGAGGACAGCTAGCTTCCGTCCTCTTATGGGTACATTGACTTAAATACAAAACCTGGGAGGCTCAGGGTTCTAACCCCTTTCCATAGACTTACACAGTAATGATGAAAACTTTCGGAGGACGTCCTCCAACCTATCAGAGCTCTTGCAGCATGAACTGACATGTTGTCCACCCAATCAAAGGATCAGAGAAGGAATCTAGTAGTGAAAGCATAAGATACAGCTAGCTAGCACTGCAGTGCATAAAATGTGGTGAGTAGTTGACTCGAAGAGAGAGAAATACAATAGTTGAACAGTTTTGAACAAATTAATTTCTTCCAAAATGAAGGAGAAGCAAGAAATATATAAAGTGAGAGATTGACATAATTTTTCACTTCCAGTTTCACTTACTTTGTTAGCAAATGCAGCTATCTAGTTTAGCCTTCTCAAACACCCTGCTCAAACAGAGGGATGCTATGTTAGCTAGCTGACTATGACCATCCAACACAACACTGGAACTCTTCCAAGTCAAGGTAAGCTTTTGGTTTTACAAATTTATTGCCACAGGGGGCCGCCGGTGTAACTGCTTACTGATGGTACACTGTAACGTTACTGCATGATTGTAGTGGGTTTACAAAACGCGTTAGTTATTTTAGCTATGTTGACTATGATGTTACTTTAGCTAATATGGTGACAACAATGTAGGCTGTGTGTAGCAGTTATGATATGGTTTCGCTTGGAAAGGTTTTTTCGCCTGGTCACACAGCTGATGTGTTGTGCATTGATGTCCACAAGTGATGAAGGGAAAAGATGAGAGGAGGTGAGCACATAGATGTGAGAAGAAATACAAAGTGGCTGTTATGAAAGTGAACTGTGTTTACGCGTGATCAGAGGTGTATTCATTCCGCCGATTCTGTTGAAAATCGTTTCTCAAAACGGGGATAAACATACCTACATTTGTCCAATGGAAACTCTCGCTTGCAACTGTGTCACTGTCTGTCCATGTGTCACTGTCTGCCATCTCCAATTTTTCTCTCGACCTGTTTGCACCTATGTTGTAAACTTTCATTCATAGGCTCGGTTGTAGAAACCTCATAATGCATATAGGGAAACTTTGAGTATCATGTAATAGCCTAAACCTAATGCTGTTACATTGAACTGGGTGAATGGAATATGAATGACAGTCATCCAATATGCTGTATTAGAGATAAGGCCGTGCTCATGGAAAAAATGTATTAGCCTCGCTCATCTTAAACGACACTGACTGCCACTGGGATAAATATACCTGAATTTGTCTTATAGAAACTCTCGTTTGCAACTGTTGAACTAATGATAACACTAGATCAGCTAGATGCAGGAAAGAGTGTGCAAGGCAGTAATGAATGTGTCACTGTCTGTGCACCTAAGTTGTAAACTTTCATTCGAAGGCTAGGTTGTAACAACCTCATGATGGGTATAGGGAAAATTAAAGCTATCGATGTTACATTGAGCGGGGTGAATGGAATATGAATGACAGTCATCCAAATTGCTGTAATAGAAATAAGGCCATGCTCACTACAATAAATCGTCCTCCCTCATCCTAAACGACACATTTTGTTACGTTACAGCCTTATTCTAAAATGACATAAATTGTCCCCCCCATCAATATATTCACCATACTCCATAATGAAAAGCTTATTTATAAAAATAAAAGAAATACTGAAATATCTCATTTTTGTGCTTAGGGTTGTTGTCCTGTTGGAAGGTGAACCTTCACCCCAGTCTGAGGTCCTGAGCACTCTGGAGCAGGTTTTCATTAAGGATCTCTCTGTACTTTGCTCCGTTAATCTTTCCCTCAATCCTGACTAGTCTCCCAGTCCCTGCTGCTGAAAAACATCCCCACAGCATGGTGCTGCCACCACCGTGCTTCACCGTAGGGATGGTGCATGGTTTCCTCCAGACGTGACGCTTGGCATTCAGGCCAAAAAGTTCAACCTTGGTTTCATCAAACCAGAGAATCTTTGTCTGAGTGTCCTTTAGGTGCCCTCCAAGTGGGCTGTTATTTGCCTTTTACTGAGGAGCGGCTTCCGTCTGGCCACTCTACCATAAAGGCCTGATTGGTGGAGTGCAGCAGAGATGATTGTCCTTCTGAAAGGTTCTCCCATCTCCACAGAGGAACTCTGGAGCTGTCAGAGGGACCATTGGGTTCTAGGTCACCTCCCTGACCAAGGCCCTTCTCCCCTGATTGCTCAGTTTGGCCGGGCGGCCAGCTCTAGAAAGAGTCTTGGTGGTTCCAAACTTCTTCCATTTAAGAATGATGGAGACCACTGTGTTCTTAGGAACCTTCAATGCTGCAGACATTTTTTGGTACCCTTCCCCAGATCTGTGCCTCGACACAATCCTGTCTCAGAGCTCTATGGACAATTCCTTCAACCTCATAGCTTGGTTTTTGCTCTGACATGCACTGTCTTTCTGTGGGACCTTAAATAGACAGGTGTGTGCCTTTCCAAATCATGTCCACTGAAACAGGTGGACTCCAATCAAGTTGGGTTGCATCTGAGCTCAATTTCGAGTCTCATAGCGAAGAGTCTGAAAACTTATGTAAATAAGGGATTTCAGTTTTTTATTATTAATAAATTAGCAAAATATTTAAAACCTGTTTTTGCTTTGTCATTATGTGGTATTGTGTGTAGATTGATGAGAAAAAATAATACTTGAATCCATTTTAGAATAAGGCTGTAACGTAACAAAATGTGGAAAAGGGGAAGGGGTATGAATACTTTCCGAATGCCTTGTAGTATAAAAATGTCAGATTGAACCTGAATATGGGATTTGTTTGAAACAGCCAGTGACAGCAATAAATCATCTGATGACTTGTAAACAGTTTCTATTTACATCAAACTGTTGAACACTTGAACTGGACTGGCCACCTGCACTGACTCTCCGCACCTTAGCACACACTCACTCACGCACACCCACACACAGACACACACGCACACACACATGCACACGCACCCACACACATTCATGCTACACACACATCACAGTTGGTGCTACCAGACTCTTATTTACTATTAATGCACAATTTAAACACTTGCCCACCCAATTCCCCCTTCCCAGGTATACGTGTAAATATTGTGCCTTCCTGTATTATACTGATGCTAAAATGTTTATTCTATTCTATTGAGCCATATCTTTTATTATTTCTTATTATTGTTGCATTGTCCAGAAGAAACCAGCCAGTAAGCATTTAGTTGGGCCGTGTATACCTGTCACGTCCTGACCAGCAGGTGGAGTAGGTGTATAAGTTTTGGTCAGGGCGTGGCAGAAGAAGTTGTGTTTTCTATGTTCTGTCTAGGTTGGGTGTTTCTATGTAGAGTTAATTGGGGTGGACTTCCAATTGAAGGCAGCTGTGTGGTGTTGCCTTTGATTGGAAGTCCTATATTAGTTGGGTGTGTTTGTCTGTGTGTTTGTGGGGAATTGTTTGTGAGCACTGCTTGTTGAGCCTGCCACACTGTTGTTAGTTGTGAGTGTCATTTATTGTTTTGTTTTTTCTGTGGATGCTTTACTCTTTTTGTGAATTAAAAGAATGAGTATCCATATACCCGCGGCATTTTGGTCATCCCTGCAACACCACGACATAATTCGTGACAGAATCTCCCACCAAACCAAGACCAAGCAGCGGAGAGAGGAGCGGCACGCTCAGTATATGGACTATGGGGAAAGATGGACTTGGGAGGAGATTTTGGATGGGGCTGGACCTTGGCATCAGACTGGGGAATACCGTCGCCCACGGGAAGAGATCGAGGAAGCGAAGGCTGAGAGGCGGCGGTTTGAAGCCATGGCGAGGAAGCCGGAGAGGCACCCCCAATAATTTTTTTTGGGGGGGCACACGGGTAGTTTGGCTAGGTCTAGGAAGAACCATAAGCCAGCTACCCATGAGTACATGGAGGAGCGTAGGAGGTGGAGAGCGCCGGGTATCGCTGAGGTGCGCAATATCTCGCCTATACGCACGCACAGCCCAGTCCGCCCTGCACCAACACCCCACTCGTGCAGGGCTACTAGTCTCATCCAGCCAGGACGGGCTGTGCAGGCGGTGCGATCACGGCCACCTGCGCGCCTCCATGGCCCAGTCTTTCCGGTTCCTGTCTCTCGTGCTTTCTCGGAAGTGAGTACCTCCGGGCTGGCACGTCCAGTACCAGCCCCACGCACAAGGCTTCTAGTGCGTCAGTTCAGCCCCATCAGTCAAGAGTCGCCAGAGCTGCCCGTCAGTCAAGAGTCGCCAGAGCTGCCCGTCAGTCAAGAGTCGCCAGAGCTGCCCGTCAGTCAAGAGTCGCCAGAGCTGCCCGTCAGTCAAGAGTCGCCAGAGCTGCCCGCCAGTCAGGAGCTGCCAGAGCCACCTACTAGTCAGGAGCTGCCAGAGTGGCCAGACTGCCCGGAGATGCCAGAGTGGCCAGACTGCCCGGAGATGCCAGAGTGGCCAGACTGCCCGGAGATGCCAGAGTGGCCAGACTGCCCGGAGATGCCAGAGTGGCCAGACTGCCCGGAGATGCCAGAGTGGCCAGACTGTCCTCCGGGTCTGCCAGAGTGGCCCGACTGTCCTCCGGGTCTGCCAGAGTGGCCCGACTGTCCTCCGGGTCTGCCAGAGTGGCCCGACTGTCCTCCGAGTCTGCCAGAGTGGCCCGACTGTCCTCCGGGTCTGCCAGAGTGGCCCGACTGTCCTCCGGGTCTGCCAGAGTGGCCCGACTGTCCTCCGGCCCAGCCCGAGTGGCCCGTCTGCCCGGAGCTGCCGGGGTGGCCCGTCTGCCCGGAACTGCCAGAACCAGAGCCACCTCCAGATATAGGTGGGTTGGGGAGGGGGGGTGTAGCACAGTGCCGTCATTGATGGCAGCCACCCTCCCTTCCCTCCCTTTAGTTTAGGGGGATTTTTTGTTGTTGTTTGGGGTTTTTGTTTTTCTTGAGGTGCTTCCGGGGTTAGCACCTTTGGGGGGGGGGGGGGGGGGGGGGGGGTACTGTCACGTCCTGGCCAGTATAAGGGTTAATTGTCATTGTAGTTTGGTCAGGACGTCGCAGAGGGTATTTGGTTTATGTGGTTCAGGGTGGTGTGTTTGTTGTAGGGGATTTGATTTATGTATTCCGGGGTTTTTGGGCACTGTTCCTTGTTTATGTATTTCTATGTTGATCTAGCTGGTTGTATGTCTATGTTTGGTTAATTGGGGTTGGGACTCTCAATTGAAGGCAGGTGTTGTCTATTTGCCTTTGATTGAGAGTCCCATATAGTAGGGTGTGTTTGTGTTTGTCTTTTGTGGGAGATTGTTTGTGAGCACTGCGTTATTGAGCCTGCTACACTGTTGTGAGTACTGTTTATTGTTTTGTTTTTGTGGATGCTTTAATTTTTTTCATTAAAAGAATGAGTATCCATATACCCGCTGCATGTTGGTCTTCCCTTCATCACCACGTCGAATTTTGTGACAGAATTCCCCACCAAACCAAGACCAAGCAGCGGAGAGAGGAGCGGCACGCTCAGTATATGGACGAGGAGGAAGGATGGACATGGACAGAAATAAGGTTGAGCGTTTCCAGGGCTATGGAGGAGTTTAGGAAACTCGAGAGGCAGCCCCAAGAATGTTTTGGGGGGGGGGCACAAGGGCAGTTTTGCGGGGCAAGAATGGAGCCCCAGGCCAGCTCCCCGCACTAGCCCGAAGGTGCGTGTCTCCAGGCTGGCACGTCCAGTACCAGCCCCACGCACAAGGCTTCTAGTGCGTCAGTCCAGCCCGGTCAGTCAGGAGTCGCCAGAGCTGCCCGTCAGTCAAGATGCGCCAGAGCTGCCCGTCAGTCAAGAGTCGCCAGAGCTGCCCGTCAGTCAAGAGTCGCCAGTGCTGCCCGTCAGTCAAGAGTCGCCAGTGCTGCCCGTCAGTCAAGAGTCGCCAGAGCTGCCCGTCAGTCAGGAGTCGCCAGAGCTGCCCGTCAGTCAGGAGCTGCCAGAATGGCCCGAATGCCCGGAGATGCCAGAGTGGCCCGACTGTCCGGAGATGCCAGAGTGGCCCGATTGCCCGGAGATGCCAGAGTGGCCCGACTGCCCGGAGATGCCAGAGTGGCCAGACTGCCCAGAGATGCCAGAGTGGCCAGACTGCCCAGAGATGCCAGAGTGGCCAGACTGCCCGGAGCTGCCAGAGTGGCCAGACTGCCCGGAGATGCCAGAGTGGCCAGACTGCCCGGAGCTGCCAGACTGCCCGGAGCTGCCAGAGTGGCCCGCCGGCCAGGATCAGCCAGAGTGGCCCGCCAGCTGGCCACAGTCAGAGACACCTGCCAGCCTACTAGTCTTCCGGAGCAGCCAAGGGCGCTACCGAAGTGGGCAACGACGAGGATGGAGCGGGGTCCACGCCCCGCACATGAGCCGCCTCCAACATAGGTGGGTTGGGGACGGGGGGTGTAGCACAGCCACCCTCCCTTCCCTCCCTGTAGTTAGGGGGATTTTTTCGGGTTGTTTTGGGTGTTCTGTGTTTTTTCTTTTGAAGATGCATTCGGGGTCTGCACCTTTAGGGGGGGGGGGGGGGGGTAATGTAACGTCCTGACCAGCAGGTGGAGTAGGTGTATAAGTTCTGGTCAGGGCGTTGCAGAAGAAGTTGTGTTTTCTATGTTCTGTCTAGGTTGGGTGTTTCTGTGTAGAGTTAATTGGGGTGGACTTCCAATTGAAGGCAGCTGTGTGGTGTTGCCTTTGATTGGAAGTCCTATATTAGTTGGGTGTGTTTGTCTGTGTGTTTGTGGGGAATTGTTTGTGAGCACTGCTTGTTGAGCCTGCCACACTGTTGTTAGTTGTGAGTATCATTTATTGTTTTGTTTTTTCTGTGGATGCTTTACTCTTTTTGTGAATTAAAAGAATGAGTATCCATATACCCGCTGCATTTTGGTCTTCCCTGCAACACCACGACATAATTATTGACAATACCATGTGTATCCTGCACATACGATGAATACAATTTGAAACTTGAAAAAGTGTTTGTCTTCGTATTCATGTGATTGAGGGTTTTTCCTTCAGGATACGAAGGGGAAAGGCTTTAGGACATGCTGGGGAAAGGCTTTAGGACATGCTGGGGAAAGGCTTTAGGACATGAAAAGGAAAGGCTTTAGGACATGTTTGGGAAAGGCTTTAGGACATGAAAAGGATAGGCTTTAGAACATGCTGGCAAAAGGCTTTAGGACATGAAAAGGAAAGGCTTTAGGACATGAAAAGGATAGGCTTTAGAACATGCTGGCAAAAGGCTTTAGGACATGAAAAGGAAAGGCTTCAGGACATGTTTGGGAAAGGCTTTAGGACAGTGGTCACCAACCTATTCATGCCTAAGATCACATACCAAGTCTAAATGTAAACCAAGATCTACCACTTGCAAAAAATGATGAAACAAAACAAGGACAGAATGTAGTTCCACATTGACATTCTTTATTTTGTTACCTGTCAGTCACAAGCAAAGTATTCATGTAATTATACAAATAGAATAATCAGAAGTAAGTGCAACTATCATTCAACATTTAATAACAGTCATATTACATTTTTCAGTAATTCCACAGGCCTATTACTCATTCACCATTCATATATTACCTCAATAACCAGTCAATTACAGGCCTAAGCCAATCATGTACAGTACTGTTTCACTTTCCCTTTTTGAACAACATACAACACAGATCATATCCTTTTGTAAACAATAGAGCCTACAACAGATTTCAAACTGGCAATACTCACTCACGCTGATGTCTGTGGATGAGATCCCCTCCCCAAACACACACATTCAATGTGATGGCTGTGATTGCACACTATCAGCAAGTGCTCTATAGTCTGGCTCATAGTTTGACACAACAAGTCTGACACTGTCTGTGAGATGTCTGACACTGTCTGTGAGATGTCTATTTGTTAGACAAGACGTGTTCTTTGACTTGATTATTTTAATCTGTGAAAAGGCCATCTCACAGAGATATGTTTTGACTAGTGTAATGTTAGCTAGCTACATAGTTGTCTTTATATCAAAATAAAGGCGTAGTACAGAGTAACTATCGAGGTTAGCTAGCCAGCAACATTTTCTAACATAGTCAACAACGCGCCCAATGCTAGCTAGCTAACCCTACCAGCTAGCTGTATAATTTTTAGTCAATAAGATTTTTGCAATGTAAGCTTAACTTTCGGAACATTTGAGATGTGTAGTCCACTTGTGTAGCTAGCAGGACTGACTTTGTGTTAGCTAGCCAACGTTTACTTACTTCTGCGTTATGAACTAGACACGGACACGAATTATCCATTGGTAGCTTGTTGTTACCAAGTATTGGTGCTAACCGTGTGTTATAGGATGCTAGCATGCTAGTTAGCTAGTTAGCTACGGCGTCATAGGACACGGTGCACTAGGTGGGTTTTCACGGAAGAATACTGTACCAAGTTATCTAGCGGAATAAACTAAGTTTGAGCCTATTCCTGGAAACATTGAACCACTGTAGTTTACATCAATTTTAATTTCTAGTGGTAGCTAGAAAAGTTATATTTGAGCGTTTTAATGTTTCAGTGAATTGTTAGTGAGGAAGGCCCTGCTCTCTCGCTTCCCCAGTTGTTTAGTTAATTTTCATGCCAATCTCCTTTGCATTAGCGTAGCCTCTCCTGTAGCCTATCAACTATGTGTCGGTCTATCCCTGTTCTCTCCTCTCTGCACAGGCCATACAAACGCTTCACATCGCGTGGCCGCTGCCACTCTAACCTGGTGGTCCCAGCGCGCACGACCCACGTGGAGTTCCAGGTCTCCGGCAGCCTCTGGAACTGCCGGTCTGCGGCCAACAAGGCAGAGTTCATCTCAGCCTATGCTACCCTCCAGTCCCTCAACTTCTTGGCGCTGACGGAAACATGGATTACCACAGAAAACACTGCTACTCCTACTGCTCTCTCCTCGTCTGACCACGTGTCCTCGCACACCCCGAGAGCATCTGGTCAGCGGGGTGGTGGCACTGGAATCCTCATCTCTCCCAAGTGGACATGCTCTCTTTCTCCCCTGACCCATCTGTCATCTCCTCCTTTGAATTCCATGCTGTCACAATCACTAGCCCATTCAAACTTATCATCCTTACCATTTATCGCCCTCCAGGTGCCCTTGGAGAGTTCATCAATGAGCTTGACGCCTTGATAAGTTCCTTTCCTGAGGATGGCTCACCCCTCACAGTTCTGGGTGACTTTAACCTCCCTACATCTACCTTTGACTCATTTCTCTCTGCCTCCTTCTTTCCACTCCTCTCCTCTTTTGACCTCACCCTCTCACCGTCCCCCCCTACTCACAAGGCAGGCAATACGCTTGACCTCATCTTCACTAGATGCTGTTCTTCTACTAATCTCACTGCAACTCCCCTCCAAAAATCCGATCACTACCTTGTATCCATTTCCCTCTCGCTCTCCTCCAACACTACTCACTCTGCCCCTACTCAGATGGTATTGCGCCGTCGCAACCTTCGCTCTCTCTCTCTCCTGCTACTCTCTCCTCTTCCATCCTATCATCTCTTCCCTCTGCTCAATCCTTCTCCAACCAATCTCCTGATTCTGCCTCCTCAACCCTCCTCTCCTCCCTTTCTGCATCCTTTGACTCTCTATGTCCCCTATCCTCCCGACTGGCTCGGTCCTCCCCTCCTGCTACGTGGCTTGACGACTCATTGCGAGCTCACAGAACAGGGCTCCGGGCAGCCGAGTGGAAATAGAGGAAAACTAGCCTCCCGGGGGACCTGGCATCTTTTCACTCCCTCCTCTCTACATTTTCCTCCTCTGCTTCTGCTGCTAAAGCCACTTTCTACCACTCTAACTTCCAAGCATCTGCCTCTAACCCTAGGATGCTCTTTGCCACCTTCTCCTCCCTCCTGAATCCTCCTCCCCCTCCCCCCCTCCTCCCTCTCTGCGGATGACTTCGTCAACCATTTTGAAAAGAAGGTCGACGACATCCGATCCTCGTTTGTTAAGTCAAACGACACCGCTGGTCCTGCTCACATTGCCCTACCCTATGCTTTGACCTCTTTCTCCCCTCTCTCTCCAGATGAAATCTTGCGTCTTGTGACGGCCGGCCACCCAACAACCTGCCCGCTTGACCCTATACCTTCCTCTCTTCTCCAGACCATTTCCAGAGACCTTCTCCCTTATCTCACCTCGCTCATCAACTCATCCTTGACCGCTGGCTACGTCCCTTCCGTCTTCAAGAGAGCGAGAGTTGCACCCCTTCTCAAAAAACCTACACTCGATCCCTCCGATGTCAACAACTACAGACCAGTATCCCTTCTTTCTTTTCTCTCCAAAACTCTTGAACGTGCCGTCCTTGGCCAGCTCTCCTGCTATCTCTCTCAGAATGACCTTCTTGATCCAAATCAGTCAGGTTTCAAGGCTGGTCATTCAACTGAGACTGCTCTTCTCTGTGTCACGGAGGCTCTCCGCACTGCTAAAGCTAACTCTCTCTCCTCTGCACTCATCCTTCTAGACCTATCTGCTGCCTTTGATACTGTGAACCATCAGATCCTCCTCTCCACCCTCTCTGAGTTGGGTATCTCCGGCGCGGCTCACTCTTGTATTGTGTCCTACCTGACAGGTCACTCCTACCAGGTGGCGTGGCGAGAATCCGTCTCTGCACCACGTGCTCTCACCACTGGTGTCCCCCAGGGCTCAGTTCTAGGCCCTCTCCTATTCTCGCTATACACCAAGTCACTTGGCTCTGTCATATCCTCACATGGTCTCTCCTATCATTGCTATGCAGACGACACACAATTCATCTTCTCCTTTCCCCCTTCTGATAACCAGGTGGCAAATCGCATCTCTGCATGTCTGGCAGATATATCAATGTGGATGACGGATCACCACCTCAAGCTGAACCTCGGCAAGACGGATCTGCTCTTTCTCCCGGGGAAGGACTGCCCTTTCCATGATCTCGCCATCACGGTGGACAACTCCATTGTGTCCTCCTCCCAGAGTGCTAAGAGCCTCGGCGTGACCCTGGACAACACCCTGTCGTTCTCTGCTAACATCAAGGCGGTGACCCGATCCTGTAGGTTCATGCTATACAACATTCGCAGAGTACGACCCTGCCTTACACAGGAAGCGGCGCAGGTCCTAATCCAGGCACTTGTCATCTCCCATCTTACTGCAACTCCCTGTTGGCGGGGCTCCCTGCCTGTGCCATTAAACCCCTACAACTCATCCAGAACGCCGCAGCCCGTCTGGTGTTCAACCTTCCCAAGTTCTCTCACGTCACCCCGCTCCTCCGCACACTCCACTGGCTTCCAGTTGAAGCTCGCATCTGCTACAAGACCAGGGTGATTGCCTACGGAGCTGTGAGGGGAACGGCACCTCCGTACCTTCAGGCTCTGATCAGTCCCTACACCCAAAGAAGGGCACTGCGTTCATCCACCTCTGGCCTGCTGGCCCCCCTACCTCTGCGGAAGCACAGTTCCCGCTCAGCCCAGTCAAAACTGTTCGCTGCTCTGGCACCCCAATGGTGGAACAAGCTCCCTCACGACGCCAGGACAGCGGAGTCAATCACCACCTTCCGTAGACACCTGAAACCACACCTCTTTAAGGAATACCTGGGATAGGATAAAGTAATCCTTCTAACCCCCCCCCCCAAAAAATAAATATAGATGTACTATTGTAAAGTGGTTGTTCCACTGGATATCATAAGGTGAATGCACCAGTTTGTAAGTCGATCTGGATAAGAGTGTCTGCTAAATGACGTAAATGTAAATGTAAATATGTTGATCCAAAGTAAGCCTTCACCTTAAGTGAGCAGGATGAAAGGAGGGAAAACGTTTCAGTGTTTACAGGACCCCAAAGGGCACTGTCTCTTGATCTTGCTTTCAACTCAATGTAATTTTGCAATTCAATTATCTCCATGTCAACTCTGATTGGTAAAGCAAATACTTACTGGAATTTGGCGGACACCTCCTCAATCTCAATGGGGAGGAAAGGATTTGAGATAAATGCAACAACCTCTCCTATGTCATTTAACTCCTGAAAACGCCTGTTGAATTCGTATGCCAGTTTCTCCAGGTGGGCAGAGAATTCTTGAAGGGAGAAAAGCATCTTTGTTTCCGATGTTTTGGAACATTCTCTCCAGGTTTGGGAAGTGCACCAGACTTCCATTCCTCAGCTGAGAGGCCCACACACCCACCTTGGCCTTACAGGCATTGACAGTGCTGATCATGTGTGCCACGTCTTTTCCCTGAAGCTCATAGTTGAGCTGGTTCAGTTTTGCTCTTATGTCCATGAGGAAACCTCAGTCTAGCAGCCATGCATCATCAGACAGTTCCTCATGCTCCTCATTTCGTGACTCCAGAAATGATTTGATCTCGGGCAACAAGTCAACAAATCAACCACTCAACCACCTTACGCAAGCGTGGAGAATCAAGTCACCTTATGCGGCATTAAGCTCATCTAATAAAGATTTAAACAAGCGGTGCTGAAGTAATTTTGCACGAATCGAATTAACAATCATAACGACAAGTGTCATGACATGAGACAAGTCCACTACTTTACTAACTAGTGCTTGCTGATGGATCACACAGTGATCGTTCAAAAACTCTGGGAAATCGGGATCACGACGGCACAGTGCAACGAAGCCCGAATGCACCCCACGCATTGCCGGTGCCCCGTCTGTAGTGATCGCTACCAGCTTATGAATGGGAATGCTGTTATCATGCACATAACGTTTAAACTCGTTGTAAATGTCCTTACCTCTTGTCCTCTCGTTTAATGGTAAAAGAGTGAGAAAAGCCTCCTTAAAAGCCATGAGAACAAACGCCCTCAGCTGTGCAGTGTCTGTCATATCCTGGGAATCATCAAATTGCAGTGAAAAGCACTCACAAAGTGATAAATCCTTGAGCACTTGTTGGTTCACGTCCTCCGATAACGACTCTACCCTTCTTGTCACAGTGGTTGGGCCAAGTGGCACACTTCCGATAGCATTTTTAATGTCCTCTTTGTTTTTGAAATCTTTGGATAACATCTCTGCGGCAACGGCCATTGCCTGCTTGTATAGCTCTCCATTGGTGAACGATTTCTTATGTTTAGCCAAGAGATGGCTGACATGGAAGGATGCCTCTGTTGCAGCATTACTTTTAGATGTCGGTTTGGTAAAAAGCGACTGCTTGAGCTCGTCAACTTTCTGTGAACGAAGTGTGCTCTTTAGCGGGTAGGTTTCTTTGAACTAGGGGTGGATGGTGTTGTGGTGCCGCTACAAATTACCCCTTTTTGCGAGCGCTACAGCCTGGTGACAAAATCAAGCAAATCCTTTTGTCCTTAACTACGGTGAGCAGAAAATCGTGTTCCCATTCTACATGAAAATTATATGTTTTTTGCTTTTTCCGTTGTGCCTCCTCCATCGTTACGTTAGCTTGCGTATCGTTAGCTTGATAGCTCGTGAGCGTTACAACAAGTGCCTGAGCAAGTTAAGGCGGGAGTCAAGGACATAATTTGTCAGACGTTAAACCTAGAAACTGTATTTGATTGGCCAGATATACACCTCCCCCGCCCCTCAACCCCCATCACTACACACAGGGCTCACACATGGCACATTTGAAATTAAAGTCATAAATAATAATAAATTAATTAAAACGTTTAGACATTTATGATTTTTTTTTCTTTGATTTTGAACATTCCTCGCGATCGACTTGGAATGCTCCAAGATCGACTTGTCGACCGCGATCAAAGGGTTGGTGACTCCTGCTTTAGGACATAAAAGGGAAAGGCTTTAGGACATGTTCGGGAAAGACTTAAGGATATGCTGGCAAAAGGCTTTAGGTAATGCTGGGGAAAGGCTTTAGAACAGATAAGTGGCCAAGAAAATAGAAGACTTTATATTTGGTTGGCCAGATGCCGCCTGGCTGACCTGCTCTGCTCCCTCCCTATCTCCCTCTCTTCCGCTCGCCCTCTCTTCCTCTCTTCCTCTCTCCCTCTCTTCCTCTCTCCCTCTCTTCCTCTCTTCCTCCACTACCATTGCCCATCTCCCTCCCCGTGTTACAGAGCTGTCTCTCTGGCACAGGATCCCCCAGGCGTATCTATAAACATCCTGTTATTCGGAGGCCCAGTCACGTTTGGACTTTCCCCTGTGATGCGGGTAGGCTCACTATCATCATGGGTAGAGGTAAAACTTTGTTTTATGAAAATATTAGGTTTTGAGTCTTCAAATCTCCAGTGTCAGTCGTACTGTACGTGTTATGTCTTTGGGTCAGACACAGCTGTTGGTGCCTGATAAATGAAGTGTTAATTTTTAATTGTTTTATTTATTTCATCTTTATTTAACCAGGTAGGCAAGTTGAGAACAAGTTCTCATTTACAACTGTGACCTGGCCAAGATAAAGAAAAGCAGTTCGACATATACAACAACACAGAGTTACACATGGAGTAAAACAAACATACAGTCAATAATACAGTAGAAAAATAAGTCTATATACAATGTGAGCAAATGAGGTGAGATAAGGGAGGTAAAGGCAAAAAAGACCATGGTGGCAAAGTGAATAAAATATAGCAAGTAAAACACGGGAATGGTAGATTTGTAGTGGAAGAAAGTGCAAAGTAGAAATAGAAATAATGGGGTGCAAAGGAGCAAAATAAATAAATACAATAGGGGAAGAGGTAGTTGTTTGGGCTAAGTTATAGATGGGCTATGTACAGGTGCAGTGATCTGTGAGCTGCTCTGACAGCTGGTGCTTAAAGCTAGTGAGGGAGATAAGTGTTTCCAGTTTCAGAGATTTTTGTAGTTCGTTCCAGTCATTGGCAGCAGAGAACTAGAAGGAGAGACGGCCAAAGGAGGAATTGGCTTTGGGGGTGACCAGAGAGATATACCTGCTGGAGCGCGTGCTACAGGTGGGTGCTGCTATGGTGACCAGTGAGCTGAGATAAAGGGGGACTTTACCTAGCAGGGTCTTGTAGATGACCTGGAGCCAGTGGGTTTGGCGACGAGTATGAAGCGAGGGCCAGCAAACAAGAGCGTACAGGTCGCAGTGGTGGGTAGTATATGGGGCTTTGGTGACAAAACGGATGGCACTGTGATAGACTGCATCCAGTTTATTGAGTAGGGTATTGGAGGCTATTTTGTAAATGACATCGCCGAAGTCGAGGATTGGTAGGATGGTCAGTTTTACGAGAGTATGTTTGGCAGCATGAGTGAAGGATGCTTTGTTGCGAAATAGGAAGATAATTCTAGATTTAACTTTGGATTGGAGATGTTTGATATGAGTCTGGAAGGAGAGTTTACAGTCTAACCAGACACCTAGGTATTTGTAGATGTCCACATATTCTAAGTCAGAACCGTCCAGAGTAGTGATGCTGGACGGGTGGGCAGGTACAGGCAGCGATTGGTTGAAGAGCATGCATTTAGTTTTACTTGTATTTAAGAGCAGTTGGAGGCCACAGAAGGAGAGTTGTATGGCATTGAAGCTCGTCTGGAGGGTTGTTAACACAGTGTCCAAAGAAGGGCCAGAAGTATACAGAATGGTGTCATCTGCGTAGAGGTGGATCAGAGACTCACCAGCAGCGAGCGACATCATTGATGTATACAGAGAAAAGAGTTGGCCTAAGAATTGAACCCTGTGGCACCCCCATAGAGACTGCCAGAGGCCCAGACAACAGGCCATCCGATTTGACACATTGAACTCTATCAGAGAAGTAGTTGGTGAATCAGGCGAGGCAATCATTTGAGAAACCATGGCTATTGAGTCTGCCGATGAGGATGTGGTGATTGACAGAGTCGAAAGCCTTGGCCAGGTCAATGAATACGGCAGCACAGTATTGTTTCTTATCGATGGCGGTTACGTTATCGTTTAGGACCTTGAGCGTGGCTGAGGTGCACCCATGACCAGCTCTGAAACCAGATTGTATAGCGGAGAAGGTGCGGAGGGATTCGAAATGGTCGGTAATCTGTTTGTTGACTTGGCTTTCGAAGATCTTAGAAAGACAGGGTAGGATAGATATAGGTCTGTAGCAGTTTGGGTCTAGAGTGTCCCCGCCTTTGAAGACGGGGATGACCGCAGCTGCTTTCCAATCTTTGGGAATCTCAGACAAAACAAAAGAGAGGTTGAACAGGCTAGTAATAGGGGTTGCAACAATTTCGGCAGATCATTTTAGAAAGAAAGGGTCCAGATTGTCTAGCCTGGCTGATTTGTAGGGGTCCAGATTTTGCAGCTCTTTCAGAACATCAGCTGACTGGATTTGAGAGAAGGAGAAATGGGGAAGGCTTGGGCGAGTAGCTGTGGGGGGTGCAGTGCTGTTGACCGGGGTAGGGGTAGCGAGGTGGAAACCAAGGCCAGCCGTAGAAAAATGCTTATTGAAATTCTCAATTATAGTGGATTTATCGGTGGTGACAGAGTTTCCTATCCTCAGTGAAGTGGGCAGCTGGGAGATGGTTAATGACTGATGTGACTTCACCAATGGTTAATGACTGATGAATTTTGAAGAGCCACCTCCCTTTGAGGCTGTTAGGCTGTTTTTCACTGAGCAGTCACCTGCTGGAGTATTGACACATTCACAGCTGGCCAGGCCCTACTGTAGCCTATTATGTACAGGAAATGGATAATTGCCGCTGGCTTGGAAACAGTAAAGTATAATGTTTCCTGCTGGTTCAACAGCAACTAGCTTTGGAGAGAAACATATCGATAAAGATATTGAACTGACCTTGACGCCTTTCCCTTTACATTAAACATTGGCTTACTGTACAGTATCCCAACTATCCATAAAAATAAAGCTACTTTGTTCCTCCCATGTGGGGGTCATTGCTGATATCTGCATCAGACCCTCTCTGCAGCTATGGTGTCTGTGTCGCTGTGGGCCTGCTACTGAGCATGTGCAGGCCTATGGCTGGAGCTGTAGTGCTCCTCTGAGCACCAATGACGTGAGCCAGTTTCCTCAGGATAGACGACAGCAGGCCTCTTAACCAGGGGGGTTGAGGAATGACAAAAACATCCTCTCCCTCCATACCTGCCCCCGGCCGCGACCTTGTCCCCTTTCCATGCTCCGACGCTTGTTTGCAGGAAGGCCAGGTTTCCTGTGTGATGGAGGAGAGGAGGAGAGGGAGATGAGGGAGAGGGGAAGAGGGATGTGACAGTTGGGCTTGTGCACGTAGAGCTTGTACAGATTGACTTTATGTTTTAGCTGTGTGTGGATGTTGTTGTGTTATGTCGTTTTCTGCGCAGGTGCAGCTTGATGAGATCCATGAAGACAAGACGCAGCAGTGGAGGAGGTGGAGGAGGTGGAGGAAAGACAATGGGACTAAGAACCAGAGCAGCCTTCTTCTACATCGACAAACATATTGGTATGTGATAGGGAAATTACATTTTTGTGATTGGGATTTGTGTTTGTCATTGTATTCCTGTTTTGTGTTGAGCTGGTTGATAGAGCTTACTGTATCCACTTTGCTAGATATTATGACGTTTTGAGACAAGACTGAATTGTCTGGGTTTGTAAAATATTTTGTTGATCTATTTTAGCCCATATATTATGTTTAGTGTAAAAACTTGTCCATATATCTTCCTGGGGGATCTGTACTCCAGCATTATAGCTGTGTCTAATTGCTAACTACGGAATTACTAAAAAACACCCTGGCATATTGGTTAGCTCAGTGAATAAAACACACATACAGGTGTACTATCTTAATTTGACCAGTTTCTCACAGTAGGAAAATAATCCTGCATCAACAGGAAATGTGAACTATTATTTGG